>NC_091982.1:27167340-27484215 GCF_044704955.1 Pristiophorus japonicus
GAATATTTTACCACAGGAAGTCTTTGAGGCAGGGACTTCTTTAAAGAGAAACTGGATAAATATTTGAAACAGAGCAAGATTCAAGATTATGTAGAGCACAATAGTGGGGATTGGTTTTCAACTACATGCATTCTCTATTCAAAAATTCCAATCACCAACACTTCTGGTACCTAAACAGTCAGCCTACCAAATTAAAATGAGACATATATAAAAAAAACGTGGTTCCTTCATGGAACTATACCACAAAGTTAATGTCTTCAGGACGGAAAGAAATTCACAGCAAAAGTTTTCACAAAACATTCCTAATGCAGCTACACCCATCTATCACCAGCTAAAACAATTGAGATTCATGAAAGCATACTGGAACGCTGCAACTTAAAGTCAAAAAGTGGCATTCGTGTTTCAATATGACACCAGCAGCATGCATTTATTCGCACTGGTGTGGCTCGCCAATAAATATGATTCTGAAGAAATCTGGAAATAAAATCACGACAAAAGCAGCTTTCACTATAAAATAAGCCGAGTCCATACTGCTGATCATGCTCGGAGCGTAGAAGTTTGGCATTCTTCCACAGTGCTTAATTGCCGTGTTAAGAGCCTGAAACAAACTCAAATCCCAAACAACCAGGGAGCGAAGTGCAACCCAGCCTGCATTTACTCCCCATTACAGCGCAGGAAATTAAATTCCTCGTCCATACACAGTGCTAAATACTTATGCAAGGCGGGGTTCCCAGTATAAACCAGCTCTGCGTGTTATTCGGAAGCGAACAAATCGGACTCCAGTGACGACTGAAGTCCAGGGAACCACCACACACAGTCGATAGTTTTTTTAAAAACTCAATCTTCTTCACAGATTAAAGTCAGTAACTTACCTCGTACAAGGACGTTCCTTTTGCCGGCAAGGCCAAGGCTCTGTGCGTGTGCTATCTGTGCCGCTCGTCAAACAGCCCCAGGCTCAAGCAACAAAGCTCCACCACTTATCCACACCCCAGCTCTGCAACTTCTGGCTGCGTCACATGAATGGAACGTAAAATCCTCAATGACCCAACCAAAAGTCCCTTGTCAATCATCGATAAGAGGGCAGCGATTGGCGGGAAGTCAGGGTGGCCGCAATCTGATTGGTCGAGAATGAGAGATGCACACGGTTACGGCTTGTGATTCTGCGCCCTGCCGGCGGACGCATGCGTCATGGCCAGTTACCCTCTGACTGGATATTTGGTTTTGTTCTGTCGCGGGGTGAACAGAGATTGCATTTCGGAAGGGTGTCATTTAACCTTCCTCAAGTTGTTCCAGTGCCCTTCACATAATACAGTCATTGGCACACAATTGAATCCACAAATAACAATGAGCTAAATGACCTATTTTGGTTGATGTTGATTGAAAGATTAATTTTGGCCAGGATTCTGGGAGCAATCTTCTTCTAATGCTAGACTGGAAGCGTTTCATCATCATCTTAGACAGCACCACGGAGTCAGGATGACTTACTTCCACACTAGAAATGAGTTTACAGGTGACTGAAGAGACCAATGCGGAACCTACAGTCTCTGTCTGGGGCAGACGGCGGTTGAAGGAACAGGTGGGTGGGGTGCCTGGGTTGCTGCGCACTCCTTCCGCTGTCAATGGTTGGCTTCAGCTTGCTCTCGGCAAAGAGACTCAAGGGGTTCAGCACCTTCCCAGATGCTTTTCCTCCACTTTGGGTGGTCTTGGGCCAGGGATTTCCAGGTGATAGTGGGGATGTTAAATTTTTTCAAGGAGGCTTTGAGGCCGTCCTTGAAGCGTTTCCTCTGCCCACCTGGGTCTCGCTTGCCGTGTTGGAGCTCCGAATAGGGCGCTTGTTTTGAGTCTTGTGTCGGGCAATGTGGCTGTCGAGCGTGATCAGTGCTTCGATGCTGGGGATATTGGCCTGAGCAAGGACATTGATGTTGGTGCATCTATCCTGCCAATGGATTTGCAGGATCTTACGGAGGCGATGGTACCTCCAGTATTTTGAGGTGCCTGCTGTACATTGTCCATTTCTCTGAGCTATATAGGAGGGCGGGTATCACCACTGCTTTGTAGACCATGAGCTTGGTGCCGGGTTTGAGGTCCTGGTCTTCAAACACTCTCAGGCAACCGAAGATTGCAATGGCACAGGGAAGGCAGTATTGGACCTCTTTTGTCGAAGTCTGCCCTTGTTGACAGTAGGGTCCCGAGGTATGGAAAACGGTCCACATTGTCCAAGGCCTTGTCATGGATTTTGATAACTGGAGGGGGCAGTGTTGTGTGGCGGGGGGCAGGTTGGTAGAAGACCTTTGTCTTCTGTTTAGTGTAAGGCCTATGCTCTCATATGCCTCAGTGAAGGTGTTGACGATGGCTTGGAGTTCGGCCTCCGAGTGGACACAGACGCAGGCCTCGTCTGCGTACTGTCGTGCGATGACAGAGGATGGGACGACCTTGGATCTGGCCTCGAGGCGGCGGAGGTTGAACAGATTCCCGTTTGTCCTGAAAGTTAACTCCACTCCAGCGGGGAGCTTGCTGAGGGTGAGATGGAGTATTGCAGCAAGGAAGATCGAGAAGAGCGTTGGTGCAATGACACAGCCTTGCTTGACCCCGGTCTGAATGTGGAATGGGTCTGTGGTGGATCCGTTGGTCAGGATCACGGCTTGCATGTCATCGTGGAGCAGGCGTTGAATGGTGACAAACTTTTGAGGGCAGCCGAATCCAAGGAGGACAGTGTCGAAGGCTTTTGTGAGGTCGACGAAGGCCATGTACAGGGGTTCGTGCTGTTCCCTGCATTTTTTTTGTATCTGCCGCGCGGTGAAGATCATGTCCATTGTGACCCTTAGTGGGCGGAATCCGCATTGCGACTCTGGGAACAGTTCTTCAACCACTGGAAGGCGGCAATTGAGGAGGATTCTTGCAATGACTTTCCCGGTGGTCAACAGCAGGGAGATTCCTCTGTAGTTACCGCAGTCGGACTTGTCACCTTTCTTGAAAATGGTCACGATTACAGCGTCTCTGAGATCTCCTTACAGATAAGTGAGATGAGATCATGGATCCGTGCCAGTCGTGCTTCTCAGCCATGTTTTAGTGCTTCGGTGGGGATTCCATCTGCTCCTGATGACTTGTTGTTCTTCAGTTGTCAGATGGCCTTTTCAACCTCTTGCCGGGCTGGTGTTGTGCTGAGATGGTGGCAGGTGGCATACTGTGAGATGGAGTCAAGGACACTCCTGTTGAAGATAAGAGTCTCGGTTGAGGAGATCCTCAAAGTGCTCTTTCCAGCGGGCACTGACTGCCTCTCTGTCCTTGATGAACACCTCTCCATTCTTGGCCAGTATTGGGGTAGTGCCTCGGGCTGTAGGTTGTCTTGATTGCGCTGAAGAATCCTTGCACATCGTGGTTGACGGCTAGCTGCTGGATTTCTTGAGCTTTCTTCACCCTCCATCTGTTCTTTAGATCATGGGTTTTCTGTTGGACCTCGGCCTTTAGACGTCTGTAGAGCTGCTTTCTTGCCCTCGAGTTGTGTTACTGCTTCCAGTCCAAGAATGCCTTGCGCTTGCGGCATATTAGCTCCTGGATCTCCTGGTCATTCTTGTCGCACCAGTCTTGGTGTTTCCTGGTCGAGTGATTGAGCGTCTCTTCGCAGGTGCTGATTATGGAAGCCTTGAGGGTTGACCAGGCGCTGTGGACACTCTGTGTCATTGGGAGTCGTCAGGTTGGTAGCGAGGCGCTGGCAGAATAGGACTTTCTTAGCAAGATCTTTGAGTGCACCGGCGTTGATTTTCCTGTGGCAGTGTTTCTGTTGCCGTCGCTGTTTTGGGGCAATGCTGAAGGTGATGACAGAGCGAATTAGGCAGTGGTCCGTCCAGCAGTCGTCACTTCCTGTCATGGCATGGTTGATGCGCATGTCTTTGCGGTCCCTCGCTTGGACGATGACGTAGTCTAGCAGATGCCAGTGCTTGGAGCAAGGGTGTTCCCATGAAGCTTTATATTTATCCTTCTGACGGATCAGGGTATTGGTGATGACGAGGCCATGTTCGAAGCATTTCGTCAGGAAGAAGGTGCCATTGGAGTTGGCTTTTCTCCCCCCTCTCTGCCGATCACATGTCCCCAGAAGTCTGTCCTTTCCGACTCTAGCGTTAAAGTCGCCAAGGAGGATCAGCTTGTCACTCGTTGGGACTCGGGACTTGGAAGCGTTTATCTCCAACTGAACCACTGTAACGGACTGTTGCCTTCCGCGGCCTGTGGGGACCGTAAGGATCAGAGTGCATAGCTGACACGGGTGGAAAACTTTTTATTTAATTTTATAAGCTTCCTTTTTTTTTCTAATTTACTTTTCTATTAGTTGTACCCCTTTAAAAGGAGCACTTTTGTTCGATTTTTCGGATGATGACACCCAGTGTCGTCCTAATTAGTGCATTTAAAAGAGTAGAATAGACAGTTGGGGCAACAGTTTAACATCTTATCTGAAGAATGGCACCTTTGGCAATGCAGCACAGACTCAAGTATTGTATTGAGTTCTGACGAAAGGTCATTCACGTGAAATGTCAACTTTAACTTCCTCTCTCGACAGATGCTGCTTGACCTGCTGAGTGCTTCCAGCATTTTTTAATTTTTGGTAAAACTTGGCAAACCATAGATCAGCAGTGGGAAATATTTAAACAGGAGATGAAAAGAGTGCAAATTAAATGTATTCCAGTAAAGGAAGGCAGGGGTTCCATCAATAAATAGGAAGATTAGTTCAAATTTGAAACTATAAGAAGCATTTAGTACTTACATGACAGATAATATAAAAGCAAACTAGGAGAGATATTGAAAATGAAAGCTGCAAAACTTTTCAAAAACATTATATTAAACAAGAGACTGAAGTACACAATTAATTTTGACCTGATGATTTGCTTCTCATCTGAAGGCAGTGGCAGTGGTGTCAGCAATATATAGAGTGCCTTTAGCAAAACAAAATGCCCAAGGTGCTTCACAAATAGGCATCAGGAAAATGTACACTGAGGCAGGAAGAGGGAGATCAGAACAATGACCGAAAGCTAGGTCAAAGAAATGGTTCTGAGAAGTTGTTCAAAAGGTAAAGGCGACCATGACAGCTGAAGGTGGGGCAAAGGGAGGAGGAATGCACAGAATGCTGGAGTTAGAGGAATTGAGCGTTCTGGAAAGAATATAGGGCTGGATGAGATTGTATACAGGGTAGGTCAATGCCACGGAGGCATTTAAGTGGGCTTTTGAATTTCACGAGTTTGGGTACAAGAAACCTTTGTGCGTCAGTGATGGGCAAGCGGGAGATTGTGTTGAAGTTTTGGATAAGTTGTAGTTTATGGAGGGGAGAGGATTGGAAGACAGCAATTAGATAACTACAATAATCAAGTCTGAAGGAGAAAAAAGCAGTCTGACAACATAGAGGAAGTTAAGGGTTAAAGAGAATGGTGGAGAGTTTCAACTGAGCATCATCAATGTACATTTTGACAGCTGACCTGGACGCCCGTTTTTCGCGCTGGAAAGTGCGCCCAAAAAAATCTCCGATATTCTCCGGCTCCTCAGCAGCTTGGCGCGGCGCGCACAGAACAGCGGGGGGGGGGCAGAGCCAGACACTGGCGCCGATTCTACAAGCAGTGGGGGGGCGGGCCTAATTTAAATAAGGCAACGTCGTGCCGGCAACCCTGCGCGTGCGCGTTGGAGCGTGTGCGCACGCGCAGTGGGAAATAAACATTGGCACTCGGCCATTTTTAAAGGGACTAGAGGAAAAGTGAAGATTTGTCTCGTGGACCCCTGGAAAGGCTTGTGATTTAATTTTAGTGATTTTTTTGTGTGTGAAGGAGTGCTTTTAGCAGCACTGTTGAATAAATCACCTGCCAGTCACTGACGATGCCCCTATCCCGTGGCCAAATAGCCTCAGTCCCCCTCACAGCTCGAAGGCTGCTTGATTGCTGTATCTTCGGCTGCCGTCGAGCCACTGACGCCGCCCCTGTCCCGTGGCCGAATGGCCTACGTCCCCTTCGCACTCGAAGGCTGCTTGTTGTTTCTTCGGCTGCCGTCCAGCCACTGATGGAAGGAAGGCCTGCCTGAAGCACCGCAGCTCGAAGGCTGCTTGCTGCCGTTGTTGGGCTGCCGTCGAGACACTGACGTCACCCCTGTCTCCAACATGGAAGACCTGCCTGAAGCACCGCAGCTCGAAGGCTGCTGCTGCTTCACACAGGTAGGAACATGGTATATTTAATCTTTGCTTTGTTTATAAATTTTTATTCAGGTTGGATCCTTATTTGTATAAGTATGACTGAACATAAGAACATAAGAATTAGGAACAGGAGTAGGCCATCTAGCCCCTCGAGCCTGCTCCGCCATTCAATAAGATCATGGCTGATCTGGCCGTGGACTCAGCTCCACTTACCCGCCCGCTCCCTATAATCCTTAATTCCCTTATTGGTTAAAAATCTATCTATCTGTGACTTGAATACATTCAATGAGCTAGCCTCAACTGCTTCCTTGGGAAGAGAATTCCACAGATTCACAACCTTCTGGGAGAAGAAATTCCTTCTCAACTCGGTTTTAAATTGGCTCCTCCGTATTTTGAGGCTGTGCCCCCTAGTTCTAGTCTCCCCTACCAGTGGAAACAACCTCTCTGCCTCTATCTTGTCTATCCCTTTCATGATTTTAAATGTTTCTATAAGATCACCTCTCATCCTTCTGAACTCCAACGAGTAAAGACCCAGTCTACTCAATCTATCATCATAAGGTAACCCCCTCATTTCCGGAATCAGCCTAGTGAATCGTCTCTGTACCCCTTCCAAAGCTAGTATATCCTTCCTTAAGTAAGGTGACCAAAACTGCACGCAATACTCCAGGTGCGGCCTTACCAATACCCTATACAGTTGCAGCAGGACCTCCCTGCTTTTGTACTCCATCCCTCTCGCAATGAAGGCCAACATTCCATTCGCCTTCCTGATTACCTGCTGCACCTGCAAACTAACCTTTTGCGATTCATGCACAAGGATCCGGAGGAGGCGGGGGTCCCCGATGGAGGGCACTCTACGCAGGGGTCCTCCCACTATTCATCGGGGACTTGGCCTGGAGGGTGGTGCCGGAGCAGTGCCGTGCAACAAATTTTTAAGCCGGTTCACGGACTCCCAGGCCGCCTGCAATTTCTGCGGTCTGGAGGAGTCCGTGTTCCATGTTTTTATTGAGTGCACGAGGTTGCAGCCCCTGTTCCATTATTTGAAGGGGCTGCTCCTGAAATTCTGGCTGCACTTCAGTCCCACTCTCCTGATCTTTGGGCACCCTGTGCGGAGGGGAGCGGGTAGGTCCGAAGGCCTCCTCGTAGGACTGCTCCTGGGCACGGCCAAGGGTGCCATCAGCCGGTCCAGGCAGCGGGCGGTCGAGGGGGTCGTTCAACCTGACTGCCTGCCTCTCTTCCGCTCTTACATCCGGTCCAGGGTGTCCTTGGAGATGGAGCACGCGGTGTCCACCGGTACGCTCGCGGCCTTCCGCGAGAGGTGGGCACCGGAGGGACTGGAGTGCATCATCACGCCCGGCAACCAAATTTTAATTTGATTTTACGTTTTTTAAGTTTAATTTGTTTTAATTGCCGGTGCTTTTAGTGTCCCCCTCTCCTTTTATAGGGGGCACTGGAAAAAAGGAAAAATTTGATTTTAGTGCCCAAAAAAAAAAACAAAAAAAAAAAGGGCCTTGTAAATGTCTTGTGTGTGTCATCCAGGTCGGGTGGCACGGATACATGTTTTATGTTTTCGCAGGTAAACTCAAAAGAGTTTCATGCACAAGGATCCGGAGGAGGCGGGGGTCCCCGATGGAGGGCACTCTACGCAGGGGTCCTCCCACTATTCATCGGGGACTTGGCCTGGAGGGTGGTGCCGGAGCAGTGCCGTGCAACAAATTTTTAAGCCGGTTCACGGACTCCCAGGCCGCCTGCAATTTCTGCGGTCTGGAGGAGTCCGTGTTCCATGTTTTTATTGAGTGCACGAGGTTGCAGCCCCTGTTCCATTATTTGAAGGGGCTGCTCCTGAAATTCTGGCTGCACTTCAGTCCCACTCTCCTGATCTTTGGGCACCCTGTGCGGAGGGGAGCGGGTAGGTCCGAAGGCCTCCTCGTAGGACTGCTCCTGGGCACGGCCAAGGGTGCCATCAGCCGGTCCAGGCAGCGGGCGGTCGAGGGGGTCGTTCAACCTGACTGCCTGCCTCTCTTCCGCTCTTACATCCGGTCCAGGGTGTCCTTGGAGATGGAGCACGCGGTGTCCACCGGTACGCTCGCGGCCTTCCGCGAGAGGTGGGCACCGGAGGGACTGGAGTGCATCATCACGCCCGGCAACCAAATTTTAATTTGATTTTACGTTTTTAAGTTTAATTTGTTTTAATTGCCGGTGCTTTTAGTGTTCCCCTTCCCTTTTATAGGGGGCACTGGGGAAAATTGTGAATTTAGTGCCCACAAAAAAAAACAAAAAAAACAAAAAAACAGAAAAAAAAAAAGGGGGAAAAAAAAAAAAGGGCCTTGTAAATGTCTGGAGTGTCACCCAGGTCGGGTGGCACAGTTTAATGTTTTATGTTTTGCAGGTGAACTCCAAAAAGAGTTTCATGCACAAGGACCCCCAGGTCCCTCTGCACCTCAGCATGTTGTAATTTCTCCCCATTCAAATAATATTCCCTTTTACTGTTTTTTTCCCCCAAGGTGGATGACCTCACACTTTCCAACATTGTATTCCATCTGCCAAACCTTAGCCCATTCGCTTAACCTATCCAAATCTCCTTGCAGCCTCTCTGAGTCCTCTACACAACCCGCTTTCCCACTAATCTTAGTGTCATCTGCAAATTTTGTTGCACTACACTCTGTCCCCTCTTCCAGGTCATCTATGTATATTGTAAACAGTTGTGGTCCCAGCACCGATCCCTGTGGCACACCACTAACCACCGATTTCCAACCGGAAAAGGACCCATTTATCCCGACTCTCTGCTTTCTGTTCGCCAGCCAATTCTCTATCCATGCTAATACATTTCCTTAAATTGTAGAATTTAATTACTTCCCTTCCCCCCCCCTCGTTCCCTACGCCTAATTTGTAACCTACGCCTGATTTGTAAAGTGTCGGCAAGGTTTTTTTGAGCGTACAAAAATCTTCACTTACTCCATTCTAAGTTAGTTTGGAGTAAGTTTTCACTGCCTAAACTTTGAAAACAGGCGTAAATGGCTGGACACGCCCCCTTTTGAAAATAAAATTCTGTTCCAAAGTGAAACTGTTCTAACTGACTAGAACTGGAGCAAACTAAGTGCCGAGAATTGCAATTTCTAAGATACTCCATTCTAAACCAGTTGCTCCAAAAAAACAGGAGCAACTCAGGTCGAAACTTGTGCCCACAGTCTCTACATCTTGCATAATTTCACTAATCGTGAAAAGTAATTGTTAGTAAGTCAAGTACCCACATGAAAAACATGACCTCAAGAATTACTGCTGACATGACCGACTGCAAAAAAGATTTATCTCGAGTTCTATGGAGGATAGACTGAAAGGCAAAAAGCAAAGGATCAGGATAAAATAAGTTTCTCAGATTGGAAAGATGTGGTGTTGTTCCACGGAGATCTGTGTTGGGATTGCTTTTACTTACTATATACACAAATAATCTGGAAGACCAAAGCCATTGGGGCCAAAATTGACCCCTCCTTAAGTTATAGTGTTACACTAACTAGGTAGCTACAAAAAATTAGGAGTTACTGTTGTGAAAGAGACTTAAGATGTTCGAATCTATCATTGTTTTCAGAAACCCCAATTTAAAACTAATGAGAGATCTCCCCTCACCGTATGGCCTACTCCTGCTCATATTTCTTATGTTTCCATTTAGCCACTAAGAAGTGCATACTCTCCTCCAAAATCCACTTTTACTTCAGCCAGAAAGCTGACATGCAGGTTGGCAAAGTCAAGGCTTAGGGACCACCAAGTGTACCCTAGTTATCCTGCTGAAGTTTAACTAACTAAAACTGTATTATATAGGATTACATAGGATATACGACACAGAAACAGGCCTTCGGCCCAAACAGCTTATGCTCCACTTGAGCCTCCTCCCATCTTTCCTGATCTAAATCTATTAGCATAACCTTCAATTCCCTTCTCCCTCATATGCTTGTCCAGCCTCGCCTTAAATGCATCTATACTATTCGCTTCAACCACTCCCTGTGGTAACAAGTTCCACATTCTCACCACTCTTTGGGTAAAGAAGTTTCTTCTGAATTCCCTATTGGATTTCTTGGTGATATAGTGATAATGTTGCTGGATTAGTAATCTAGAGGCCTGGACTAATGATGCAGCGACATGAGTTCAAATCTCACCATGGCAGCTGGGGAACTGAAATTCAATTAATTAAATAAATTTGGAATAAAAAGCTAGTATCTGCAATAGTAACCATGAAACGATTGGATTGTTGTAAAAACCCATCTGGTTCACTAATGTCCTTTAGGGAAGGAAATCTGCCATCCTTGCCTGGTCTGGCCTATATGCAACTCCAGACCCAAGGCAATGTGGTTGATTCTTAACTGCCCTCTGAAATGGCCGAGCAAGCCACTCGCTTGTAACAAAATCACTACGAGAAACAATAATAAAACCGGAAGGACCACCCAACATCAACCTTGGCAACAGCTATGGACACGACAATGGCACACCTGGCCCAGTCGACCCTGCAAAGTCCTCCTCACCAACATCTGGGGACTTGTGCCAAAATTAAGAGAGCTGTCCCTCAGACTAGTGCAGCAACAGCCTGACATAGTCATAGTCACAGAATTCTGGAACTCCCTCCCTTACAGCACTGTGGGATCACCTTCACTACACATATTGCAGCAGTTCAAGAAGGCGACTCACCATCATCTTCTCGAAGGCAATTAGGGATGGGCAATAAATGTTGGCCTTGGCAGTGAAGCCCACATCCCATGAACGAACAAAAAAAATAGAGTGATGGCCTCTAGTTATGCCCTGAGTGGAGGAAGTGCATCCAGGAGGGCACTGAGTGCCTCGAGTCTCATCGCCGAGAGCATGCAGAAATCAAGCGCAGGCAGCGAAACGAGCGTGCGGCAAACCAGTCCCACCCATCCTTTCCCTCAATGACTATCTGTCCCACCTGTGACAGGGACAGTTCAGCCACCTAAGGACTAATTTTTAAAGTGGAAGCAAGTCTTCCTCGATTCCGAGGGACTGCCAATGATGATGATGATCTTCCCCACAAGAGGAAACATTCTCTCTCTATCCACTCATTCAAAATCTTTCATAACTTTAAAGACCTCTATTAGGTCATCCCTCAGCCTATTTTCAAGAGAAAAGAGACCCAGCCAGTTCATCCTTTCCTGATATGTATACCCTCGCATTTCTGATATCATTCTTGTAAATCTTCTCTGTACTTTCTCCAGTGCCTCAATATCCTTTTTCCAATATGGTGACCAGAATTGTACCCAGTACTCTAAGTGTGGTCTAACCAAGGTTCAATACAGGTTTAGCATAACTTCCCTACCTTAACCTTCGTATTTGGTTTGCTTTTTAATGGTCTTGCTAAACTGTGTCACAACTTTTAGCGATTTGTGTATTTGTACTCCGATATCCCTTTGTTCCTCTGCCCCACCTAGACTCTCAGCCTCCAAGTAATAAGTGACCTCCCTATTCTTCCTACCAAAATGTAATACCTCACATTTATCTGTGTTGAACTTCATTTGCCAATGATATGCCCATTTTACAAGTTTATTAATGTCCTCCTGTAATTTGTTGCATATTGACTATCACCCCCAATTTGGTGTCATCCGCAAATTTAGAAATTGTGTTTTTGTTTCCAAAGTCTAAATCGTTGACATAAATTGTGAACAACAGTGGTCCCAGCACTGATCCTTGTAGAACATCACTACTCACCTTCTGCCACTGTGAATAGCTACCTTTTACCCCTCTGCTTTCCGTCTTGAAGCCATTCTGCTACTTGTCCCTTGACTCCACATTCTCTGACCGTGTTCATCAGTCTGTTATGGGATACCTTATCCAAGGCCTTTTGAAAATCCAGATAAATGTCATCTACTGCATTACCATTGTCTACTCTCTCTGTTCCCTCTTCAAAAAATGTTTTTTGTATAGAAACTATAGTATAGCATATTACTGGTAAACTTACCACAGTTTCTCTCACTGGGACCATATCACCCATTAGGGTTTTGGCTTGCAGGGTTATCTGAAGCTGGGCTAGAAGAATCCCATCTGCGAGCAACAGCTTTATCCTCCAGCTTCCACTAGTGAGGCAGGATAGCTGGTCAGCCACCAATCTTGAGTCAGCCATTGAAAATCATTGAAAGTGGGGGGCGGTGGGTGAAGGGTCCAAAGATAACTGCAGACCAGATGGGATGGATTACAGTGCAGTGGTCATCAACAAATATGTATGGACACAGTAACAATTGAAGAATACATGTACAGGAACCCAAGAATAAGCGGACAAGGGAAGGATAGGAAGCATGAAAGAAGGCAAACCTACATTAAGACTTTATAAAGAACATAAGAAACAAGATTACAGAACTGGTGTGGGACGAGGGAACGACAATGTGATGGGAATCTCAGAAATGTGTCCAATCCAGAAGATGGAAATGAATTTAATATTCAGTGGCATGGTGTTCAGAAAGATCTGAAACAAGGAGGTTGTGTAGCCGTATACATTTTTTTAATTCATTCATAGGATGTGGATGTCATTGGCAAGACCATCAATTATTGCTCATCCCTAATTGCCCTTGAGAAGGTGGTGGTAAGCCTTGACCTGCTGTAGTCTGTATGGTGATGATTCTCCCACAGTGCTGTTAGGGAGGGAGTTCCAGAATTTTGACTCAGTGACAATGAAGGAACGACGATATATTTCCAAGTCAGGATGGTGTCTGACATGGAGGGGAACTTGGAGGTGGTGGTGTTCCCATTTGTCGGCTGCCCTTGTCCTTCTAGGTGGTAGAAGTCGCTTGTTTGGAAGGTGCTGTGGAAGAAGCCTTGGCGAGTTGCTGCAGTGCATCTTGTAAATGGTAACGCTGCAGACATGGTGCGTCGGTGGTGGAGGGAATGAATGTTTAAGGTGGTGGATGGGGTACCAATCAAGCGGACTGCTTTATCCTGGATGGTGTTGAGCTTCTTGAGTGTTGCTGGAGCTGCACTCATCCAGGCAAGTGGAGAGTATTCCATCACACTCCTGACTTGTGCCTTTTAGATGGTGGAAAGAAGTTGGGGAGTCAAAAGTTGAGTCACTCGCCAAAGAATATCCAGCCTCTGATCTGCTCTTGCAGCCACAATATTTATGTGGCTGGTCCAGTTAAGTTTCTGGTCAATGGTGACTCCCAGGGGGATTCAATGATGGTAATGCCATTTGATGTCAATGGGAGGTGGTTAGACTTTCTCTTGTTGGAGATGGTCATTGCCTGGCACTTGTGCGGCACGAATGTCAGGGACAAGTGGGAAATAAATGAAGTTGATCCTGAAGGAGTAAACTGCAGAAATAACTACTTTGGCTAGAAATCTCTAATGTGAAACAAATTCAAGCTAACATTAGAATATATTACCGACTGCTAAGTCCGCACAAGAAGACAGTTTTCTCTGCGAAGAGGTAAGAGTGAGAAAGAACAGGGCAATTATTATAATGGGGGATTTCAATCAATCAACACAAAATAAATTGGGAAAATTCAAGTGGTTCCGTAAATTTAATCTGTGGCAGCTTTGTGATTCAGCATGCAAGGGAACAACATTAAGATTTGTTGGTATGGTTTGTTTACTTGAAAATAATATATTTTTTAAAAGCCGGTATTTCCCTGACCTTGATAACCTCACCTCTCTCTGATGTCAGAAGTTGGGAGATATACAGAAACTTCCCTGAGCAATTAGCCTGATTCACCTCAGAATGTGCCACTTTCGAGAACATCCCCACAGAGAGTAGCCTTGAAATGGGGCGGTTAAATACAGCTCCATTCTCGCATCTTGGCGTTGCAGGATTCCCCAAGACGATCTGTTAACAAAGCCTCGAGAAATCAAAAGCTATTCTCGTCCTGTCGGCCTGTTCAAGGCAGTCCATGCGCAGCCACCACTCAGAGATACTCCTCTGCAGACAATTGGCTGCCCTCGAGCTCCCAGCATGCGCCGGGCTGCATTGACCTGCGACCTCCCAGCTCACCGGGCGAAACATCCGGGGTATGAGTGCAGAATGGTGTGCAGCTAAGATGGCGGTGATGGTGTTCCCTGGCGACTGGTTGAAGAATTGGGAGAAAGGAGGCAAAGCCGATTTGTAAGTGGGGGTGGGGGAAATTTCAGCGCGCACTCTGTGCCGAATAGTTAGATCTGAAGGCGGACAGAGTCGGAAGGCTGAGCGGGGCGCTGAGCAAATCGCCCAGCGCTCTGTGAGCTTTGTGTATTTTTACATAATGTAGAAACGTGGTGCGTTTAGTTCGCCGGCGGCCTAATCTTTAACCCAAAAAGGGCTTCACAGCAAAGTTGACTTTTTCCCGTCCGTTTAGAAGGAACATTTTTTTTTAAAGAAATAGAAATAATTGGTTGAATATATCGGGGACTTGGTAAAATTGTACTAAAGTAGCAAGGTTTGTGTGGGCCCAGATGTGAGTTGGAAGAGAAATCTCTGAAGTGCCAAAAAGATAGACATTTGGGGGTGGGGATGATCCGAGAATATTGTGATTCTTGTATAATAGCTTTATTATCAATTCAGCTTTTTTGCTTTAAAAGTAACTGGTAAAATGTACAGTTTTACATAGTAAATAAGCTTATGTCAAGACTTTTACTTCAAAAAATGTTAACTGCTGATTTCGTCAGTCACATTGTGAGTAATGTCTAAATTTAGGCTGAAAGTGTCATGACTATACCTCCTATAATTTATATTATGAATTAATAAAGGACAAGTAGTGATTGCTGTAAATTATTTTACAGCAGATTACATGTGGTACAAAATAATATTGTGCCTATATTGCAAAAGTTTTTTTTGCTGATCTTTAAAGGATTATGATCGTTAATTTGGAAACTAAGGATGGAAAAAAACAGTGCATTGACTTATCCTGTTTTAGCGTGGTGCCATGGGTTTCTTTCTCAAAAACTAGTGTATGCCAATTTAGACCTAGAGGTGCATTTACACACAAATTTAGTGTCCTGCAAAGTATTTTGGCGTAACTCTAATACTAAACTTGTGTGTTGTAAATGGGGTAGGAGAGCCCAAACTGATTCCAAGTCAAGTGGAGTGAGACTTCCTCCAGAGAGTCACAATCTGCTCTGCTATGTTGTCAGGTTTTGCCCTGACTCGGGATTCCGTCTGCGATTATACAAACTGTACTGTTACAACAAAGTAGCACTGCTTTACACCAAATCCATGGTTAGAGTGTAAGTGGTACACTTAACTTTCACAGCTCGTGTCCATTTTGTAGCTGAAGCGTTGTGGTGGGTATTGTTTATAAAATCTCTGATCTAAATATTTTGGAATACTGTACTTTGTAAATTGAAACCAGGCTTGTGTATTGTGGAATTTAGAAGAAACGTGTCCTAGTAAATGCCTTTTGAACTGGTTGTTGACAAAAGGTGTTACAATTAAATCTGATTAAAAGTGTAAAGTTACCAACATAGTATTAATAGCATCCTTCTAACCTTGAGGAACTTTTTGTGCAAATATTATTGAACACTTCAAGTTCTGAATGATACTAGATAGCATTGTATTTTAATTAGTGTTTTCTCTATCAATAAAAATACACATCTAACTCCACAAGAAAACTTACAAGTATTGTTGTAGTATGGTGGAACTTGGGTTATTGTGGGATTCAGAGATCTGTCAACATTGATTTCTACACTTTATAGCAATTGCATTTTTTCCTATTGTAATTATTTTGGTAAAGTAACAAGTAATGACCCTTTTTTATTCTTGGCTATGTCTTTAAAGAATCTTAAAATTTTACAGTGCAAAAGGCAGCCAGTCGGCCCATTGTCCCTATTCTTTGAAAGAGCTGTCCAATTTAGTCCAATTTTCTCCAAACCTTGCATATTAGTCCTTTTAAAGTACATGTCCAATTTCCTTTTTGAAAGTTGCGATAAAATTTGCTTGCACCACCCTTTCAAGAACACCTGTGGTGAGCTCCAGATCATAACAATCCTCTGTGGGGGTGGGGGAAGGCATGTCCTAATTTCCCCTCTTTCTTTTGCCAATTATTTTAACTCTGACTTCTGGTGACTAAGCCACTTGCAAGAGGAAACTGTGTCTCTCTACTTGTTCTATCAAAACCCCTCCTACTTTGGAATACTGTACCTCACTTTCTTCACCACATGACCACCTTTGCTCCAAGAGGAACATTCCCAGCTTCTTCAATCTCGCCACAGAACTGAAGCCCTTCATTCCTGGTAAACCTCCCTGTACCCTCTATTTTTAAAATATTGAATAATGTAGCATGGGTTTCTTGATGCAATTTGAAGATCAGTATAAAATGCAGCACTAAGGAAACTTTGGCAATAGGACTATTTCTTATCAAGGGACAACAGGCCGTTAAATTGTGGTGTGTGTGACAGCATCATATTCCCTTTGAAATGCCCCAAGTTCCGGATTTCCTCGTGTGCAAAATCTGGAACTTGCGGCTTGTGACAGGCCATCTGCGGGGAGTCCGAAAAAGCAATCGCTGGCGCAGAGTTGGGCTGTTTGCCCAGCGACTTACAATTGCTGCAAGCAGGCATAGAGCCTGCGTGCATCAACGTAAGGGGATATCTAAGCCTTAAATGAAACATTTTTATATGGATCCGTGGGCCATTTCGCTGCCCTTCTTGAAGTCTGAGACCGCAACATTTTGCAGCCTGGATGCCAGGAGGTACTTTTGGAATTGTTTCTCGGGTTGGAGGCGTACTCTGACCACAATTTCTAGGACGCAGTTTTAGATTTAATTAATTGTATTTTCATTCAATTAAGTAAGGTTGTCAAACCTAATAGTTTGGTGAATATTTGAATACGTGTTTATTGGACTGATTTATATATTGGAGTTGAACTGTATATTTTAGGTGAAAAACAGCAACGTTATTGTCCATTGGAGTCCTTTTCCTTCTTCGGAGTGAAGATATTCATGGATTCTGATCAGCCACTTAACCAATTTTCCAAGACTAGTATTTCAATTCAAACTGCATAAACATATCTGTACTTGTTCTTAAAATTGCCCCAAATGCTTGAGTATTTCTGTACCTTATTGAGATTTGGCAATGAAGAGCCATTTGCCTCAATCCTTCAATGGTATTTCAATGTTGTGTTCTGAATTAAAATGCCAAAACCATCAGTTAGTTGTCAGAACAACTCTGCAGGTGCTTCACATCTGCATTTAATTAACAATTAGTAACTTGGATGTTATCAGTGGATTATCCACCAGTCCTAATTTTGCTGAATGAGAGCAGAATAATTTTTCTTTGTGCAGGGCTCAATTCGAGTTCTGGCTTGCCTTATGGTACAAAATTTATATAAAGAAGTTATCCGCTGTTGGATTTGCTGTCGCTTCTTCGTGACACTTTTGAGTAATATAAGGCTGAAAAATGGTATTATTTAAAGGGAGAAGCATGTGCACTGCAGTGAGTACATTTGACTCAAGTTACTCATTTTTCAAATGGAAAAAGAGCCGACCAAAATGTTGTTTCCTGTTGGAGCCCCCAGTGAAACCACACGACATGCTGGGCATTTGTATCCTGAGCCTGTTAAATGTTTCTTGAATCTCTTCTGTTCGTTCCTGAGTGCTTTTCAGTCTGCTCCAAAGTCTCTTCTGTTTACATCGAAGCAGCTTTGGGACATATGATGTGAAAGGAGGCCTGGTCTTCCGTGCTGAGAAAGTCAATTTATATTTTATATGTCCAACGTATATTGGTCTCTGTGTAGTCTTTCTGGAAATAAATGAGTGGTATGAGCCAGACTCTGCTCTTGCCTCAGCTCATCTGCTTAGGAAACCCTCATCCATGTCTTTATTACCAATAGACTTGACTGTTTCAATGCGCTCCTCGCTGGCCTCCCATGTTCTCCTTTCCATAAACTTGATTATCCAAAACTCTGCTACCTGTGTCCTAACTCGCACCAAGTTCATCCATCCCCACTGTGCTCGCTGACATGCATTGGCTCCCAGTGAAGCAACGCCTTAATTTTAAAATTCTCATGCTTGTTTTCAAATCTCTCCATGGCCTCGTCCCTCCCAATCTCTGTAATTTCCTCCATCCCCACAACAACAGATATCTGTGCTACTCGAATTCTGGCCTCTTGAGCATCCCTGTACCTTCAGCTGCCAAGGCCCTAAGCTCTGGAATTACCTCCCGAAACCTCTCCGCCTCTCTAACTCTCTCTTCCTTTAAGACGCTTCTTAAAACCTACATCTTCGACCAAGCCTTTGGTCATTTACCCGAATATCTCCTTGGGCCCAAGTTTCCACATGATTTGCGCCTGACTTTTAGGAGCAACTGGTGGAGAACGGACTATTTTAGAAATCGCAATTCTCCACATTTTTTTTTCTACAGTTCTAGTTTAGAACAGAATTTTTTCTTCAAAAGTGGGCGTGTCCGGCCACTGACGCCTGATTTGAAAGTTTCCACAGTGAAAATGTACTCCAAACTAAAGTAGAATGGAGCCAGTGAAGATTTTTGTAGAACTGAAAAAACCTGTTCTACACATTAAAAAATCAGGCGCAGGTTACAAATTAGGCGTCCAGAACGAGGTGGGGGGGGAAGGGAACTCATTAAATTCGACAATAAATCCTTATTTATACTTCTACAAATATTATACAAATAAATCCAACCTGAATAAACATTTATAAGCCACGAAAAGATTAAATAAACCATCTTCCTACCTGTGTGAAAGTGCTTCAGCCAGGGAGAATTCTGCAGCTGTTCGTGCCGCTGAGCGGGAGGGGGGAGAGAGGGGGGCGTCGGATCGGGGAACAGGAGCGCGGGTCGGGTCAGTCGGGGGGGGGGGGGGGGGGGGAGAGCGGGTGACGGGTCTCGGGTCGGTGCGCGGGGGGTGGGGGGAGCGGGTGTCTGGTCTCGGAGCGGGTCTCGGGGCGGTGAGGGGGGGGAGTGGGTCTCGGGTCGTCGGTGGGGGGGGGGGTGGTGTCGGGTTTGGTCAGGCGGGGAGCAGGAGCTGACCGTGGGAGGAGCCCCAGTGAGGCCATTGGGCCAGGGCTAGGGGCTGCGTGCTTCGGGCTCCTCCCACACAGTTCGGCGCCTGGAGCTACTGCACTTGCGTGCCGACTGTAGCGCGCATGTGCAGAGGTCCCGGCACTGTTTTCAGCGCCGGGACCTGGCTCCGCCCCCCCACAGCTCGTGCTGACTGCGCCAAGGGCCAGAGGACCTGTAAATAGGTGCAGACCACCGAGGATTTTTTTAGGCGCAGTTCTAGGCCCGAAAAACGGGTGCCCAGCTCGGAGAGGCGCCGTTTTTTTTCTTGTGGAAACTTGGGCCCCTTATGTGGCTCGGTGTCAAATTTTGTTTTATAACACTCCTGTGAACTGCCTTGGGATGTTTTACTATGTCAAAAGCACTATATAAATACAAGTTGTTATATTGTGAAGTACTCTTCCCTGCTAAACCAGAAGTTGTAATAATGTTTCTGAATATATTCTCTAAGATTGAATTGCATTAGTGGCCTATTCTTCAACCTGCGAGAAACCGCCTTGCAAACTGCCAGATATGTACAATTTGAAACTTTTCTAGCCTTCAATAAGATTTTATTAAAAAATACAATTGCTGAGCCCTGGCCTGAAATTCATGTTGTACTACAGGTACTACTACTGAGATAGCAAATTTTCATATTCATTCTTGAGAAGCGTGCTCTCAAGTTTACATTTTCCGATATTTATCCAGCAATGGTAGCTTTCTAGTCAAAATCCTAAATATATTAAGAGCATCTTTGCTGTGCACTCAGGGCCATATCAAAATGTTACAGTTGTTTCAGATATCGTTTGAAACAGAAAGCAAATGAAATAGTCGTGAAAATAAGTACAGATTTGAAGCCATGTGTTCTGAAATTGGAGCTAAGAATCTGGCACTCTAGTTTTTAAGTAGCCAAATATTACAGCTGCATCACTGTTAAACTCAAAACTGAACTTTTACAATAGTTACATGGTCTGTGTTAGGAGATATAGTCACTCAAGTGTTGTCCGTATTGTCCTCCTTAGACCTCAGTGTCCAGTAGCTTGTTATTCGTCTTCACTTGTGTGATTGCTGTCAGTTTGTAACTTGCATGGAGAATTAGGCACCTTAGCTCTTTTTGTATACTTGTACAGCAATAATATCAATCCCAAGCCATGGTGAGTCATCTGTCGAGGCAACTGCAAAACTTTCATTATTGTTGATTGTTCTAGTACACCAGTCATGAGATGTCAGAGTTTTCAATGCGTAGTTGCTGGATTTTGGCATTACAATTGGATAGAGGCAGTATTTGTGCAGGCAGTCGGGGTAAGAACAAGTGGAGAAATCAATATTACCGTAGGAAAATCTTTACATGACTTGTACTAGCTTTGGTGTATTATATGAGGTTGGTCAATGGCTAAAACTTTTTTTGTGTCTGAAGAAATAAATCCCAGCTGCCGGTATACTTACTATGCCATGTCAGATTTAAGTATCTTTAAAACCATGATCTTTCCATGGCGAGCAAACGTACATGCTATCATAAGCACTAAATACATGCATACAAGCTGAGAGTTTACAAATATCTGCCGTAGCTGAGTTTACACCTTTTCTGAATTTAACATTTTATGAGAGTCTGAGATACATTTGAGAGAAAGTCCTCGTGGTGAAAGCCAGACAAAATATGAAAATATTTGTCTTTGGATACAACTGCTACTGCTTCATTGACAAATCTGGAATTTATATGCCATTTGAAGAGGATATGAATATTTGTTTCTCGACTTATTCAGTGCAGTTTTGAGTTTTAAAAAAAAAAATGCCTTGCCACAGACATTTCCTGCACTGACAGAGCTTGCTCAAAACTTCTTGGGTGATCTGAGGCTGAGTTCTTCAATTGTATGCCTACTTTTGATTCTATTAAATATGTCTTCATGGATTATTCCTGCAGACGTGAAACACATCAACACTTTCACTTTCATTCGGAACAAACAATAGAGCATTGACAGCTAGATTTGCAAACATTCTCTGGTCTTTTTTCAACTTTAAGTCTCGTGGGATATAAACAGACAGCTCTGGAAGTAACTCTGCAGAACAAATGTTCTTGCTTTCCTCAGAGTTTCATTTAATGAGTTGAAGCCCATGAGAGAGGACCCAGTGGATGTGTCAGCGCCTTTCATGTGCAAACTTATGCTTTGTGCTGCAATCATGTGTGAAAACAAATTCTGAACAATTTTTAAAATGATCTGTTGCTGCCACCTCTGATTTTTTTTCCTCCTTCAGGTTGTTGAGAGTTTTGACAGGTCAGTGGCATGGTAATCAGTGTGATGCTTTCAATTTGCTATTCTTGAGTTATGTTATGCTTTTCATAATGTGCAGACATAAGATATGCAGCGATTGCTCAAGTTTCCTAATTGAAAAGCAGATTAGTTCTCATTGGGCTCCCACTGTGTTGATCGCACGGCGTTCTTGCAGTGGTGGGGGTTCCAGCCCTATTCTACTATCTAAAATTGCTTCCCCATAATCTTTGGTAACTGACGTTTGTTTTTGGCACAGAGCAAATAGGTCAGAGAACCTCCTGATGGATTTGGTTCTGGTATGATCTTAACATGGTCCGAATATCGTATCAGAATGTGAGAGATAGCATTTGTTCTTTTTTAAAGTTAATAATTTGCACAAGGGAGGGATTTTTGTTTATATTGCCAAATGATCCTTTCCTGTCTGGTGCATTGCATCACCATAATGCTTATCATTGTAGTTGGATTCTACCCAATACTTTCATTGTCTTCGGATTTGTCACTTTTTTTGGTCCTTTCTTGACCTGAATGTACAGTCGTGTAGTGGTTATGTTACTGGACGAGTAGTGCATGGAAATTTGAGAATTTGAATTTATAACAAAAAACCCAGAAATAAAAAGCTGATGCCAGTAAGAGTGAACATGGATTGTTGAAAAATGTCCAGTTGTCCTTATGGCCTATATGTGACTCCAGTCCCATATCAATGTGGTTGACTCTTCACTGCCAAGCAAGCCACTAAGTTGTATCAAACTTAAGGATAGGAACAGAATAAAACTGGATGGACCAGTCGGCTGCGTTCAAGCTTTGTCCAGTTCAGTTGACCCTGCAAAGTACATCTGAGGACTGGTGCCAAAGTTAGGATAGCTGTCTCACTGACTGACTACACCAGGCTGTTGTTTGACTAATGTCTCAGACTCTGAAGGGGATTGACAGGGTAGATGCTGAGTGGTTGTTTCCCCTGGTTGAAGTGTCTAAAACTAGGAGGCACAGTCTTGGGATAAGGGGTAGGCCATTTAAGACACAGGAATTTATTTACTCAGAGTTGTGAATCTTTGGAATTCTCTGCCCCAGAGAGCTGTGGATGCTGAGTCGCTGAATATATTCAAGGCTGATATTGATTTTTAGAGTCTAGGGGAATCGAGGGATCGAGAGATTGGGCGAGAGGGTGGAGTTGGGGTCGATGATCGGCCATGATCTTGTTGAGTGGGAGAGCGGGCTCGAGGGGCCTTATGGCATACTTCAATTTTTTTAATGTTCTTAATCCTCCATTATCATCTCTATATATGTCCAGCGTGGTGGCCCCAACCTGCTTGAGACTATCTGCAGCAGGTCAGGGCCATAAAAGGTGCGGTGAGCGGTGGCCCCTGGGCAGCGTGGCGGCATACCACGGCAAGGTACAGCGCGAGCTGGTGCAGGAGGGTGACGGCAGCGAAGAGGGATATCATCAAGGTCCAGGTCGGTGATTGGAGCGTGGGCAAGTACAGCAGGAGCGGTGAGGTCGGGGCGAGGGAGTGACGGGTGAATGTAGAGAGATGTGATTGGGACTTGGGAGAGCTGTGAGTTCAGGGCCAGAAGAGGCGAGGGCCCAGGGGCAGCACGGGCCAGCCCACACTGCGATACATGTGCGCATTAGGCCCGTGCAGCAGAGCTGGTCTCTTGTCGTCTTGGGTAATCCTTGCCACTGGGTCAAGCCCGTGTGGTGGCTGGTGTGCAACGGCCACCACACGTTTTAAAAAAAAAAAAAATCCACGCATCTTCCACCCTCCCACATGTAGTTTGGGATCTGGAATATTAGGTCCTGCATTGAAACACCTGTGAACTCATCCCTTTTTGGCGTGGAAGCAAGTCATCCTCGCTTCGAGCAACTGCCTGTGATGATGATGATGATGTATGTCCTGTCCTATCAGACCCACCAGAGATGTGCACACAGTGGTATACAGTCGTGGGTGGGGGGAAATGGTGAGTGGCTCTGGGAGTCCTGAACCTTGACTGTGGTCCCCATGAAGGCTTATGGCTTCAGGGGAAAACCTGGGCAAGGAAACCTTCTGATTACCTACTGCCCTCTGTCAGCTGATAAATCAGTACCCCTCCATGTTGAACACCATTTGAAGGAAGCATGTTAGCAAGGGCATTGAAGGTACCAGTTTGAGCTTGGGGCAGGTGGTGCAGTAGAATTATGTACCTTCACAATCTAACCTCATGTCCTTAACTGCTCAATCACTATCAAGGCAGTTGACCAACCTTAGTTAAATGAGGAGTATAGGACAGCATAGCTGGAGCTGCATCATGCACATCTTAAAATGAGGCGCCAACCTGGTAAAACTATAACACAGCATGCTAAACAGCAAAAGCAGCATGCTATAAACAGAGCTAAGAAATCCCACAACCAGCAGATGAGGTCAAAGCTCTGCAACCGTGCCAGATCCAGACGTGAATGGTGATCCAAAAGCAATTAGTGGGAGGAGGCTCCATGAACATCCCTATCCTCGATGATGGCAGAGCCCGGCATGCGAGTGCTGAAGAGCAGGTTGAAGTGTTCATAAACATCTTCAGCTAGAAGTGTCGAGTGGAAGATTCTTCTTGGCCTCCTCCTGAGGTCCCCACCATTACAGATGCCCGCCTTCAGCCAATTGAATTCATTCCTTGTGACATTAAGAAATGGCTTAGTAAATGAAGTAAAGGTTATGGGACCTAACAACATCCCGCCGAAAGTGCTGAAGAACTGTGCTCCAGAACTAGCCATGCCCTTAGCTAAGCTGTTGAAGTGCAGCTGCAACACTGGCATCTACCTGACTTTGGAAAATTACCTGCGAATGTCCTGTCCACAAAAAGCAGGACAAATCTTATCTGGCCAATTATCGCTTAATCAGTCTGCTCCCAATCATCATCAAAGTGAGGGAAGTTGTCATTGACAGTGCTATTAAGTGGCACTGACTCATCAATAACCTGTTCATCACATTCCAGCCTTGTTCCAAACATGGACATGAGATGAATTCCAAAGGTGAGGTGAGAGTGACTGACCTGGACATCAAGGCAGTTGAGCGTGGCACCAAGGAGCCTTAGTAAAACTGAAGTCAATGGGGATCAGGGAGAAAACTCTCCAGTGATTAAAGTCCTAACTGGCGCAAAGCACGATGGTTGTGGTTGTTGGAGGCCAATCATCTCAGTCCCAGGTCATCACTGCAGGAGTTACTCAGGGTCGTGTCCCAGGCCCAACCATCCTCAGCTACTTCATTAATGACCACCTCCATCATATGGTCAGAAGTGGGCTGTTCGCTGATGGTTGCCGTGTTTACTACCATTCATACTTGCTCACACAATGCCGCAGTCCATGCCCACATGGAACAAGACCTGGACAATGTTGGGCAAGAATCATTTCCAGCAATAGAGTCTCTAACCACCTCCCTGTGACATACAATTGCATTACCATTGCTGAGTCCCCCACCATCTATGTACTGGTCGTCACCATTGACCAGAAACTGAACTGGACCGGCCACATAAATACTGCAGCTACTAGAGCAGGTCAGAGACCAAGTAGTCTACAGTGAATGATTCGCCACTTGACTGTACAAAGCCTCCCGACCACCTACAAGGCAAGTGCTATCAGTGTGATGGAATAATCTTTACTTTCCTGAATGGGTGCAGCTCCAAGTACACAAAAACTGGACAATATCGAGGACAAAGCAGTCTGCTTGATCAACACTCGTCCATCTGCTTAAACATCCACCATCGGCATGCCGTGGCTGCAGTGTATACTATCTACAAGATGCACGACAGCAAGTCACCAAGGCTTCGAAAGCAGCACCTCCAAAACCTGAGAGTTCCACCACCTAAAAGTACAAGGATAGCAGGTGCATGGGAACACCATCACATCCAAGTCACATGCTGTCCTGACTTGGATGTGCATCACTGTTCCTTAATTTCTGCTGGGACAAAATCCTGAAACACTTTACCTAACAACAACATTGTGGTGGTACCTTGGCACATGGACTGCAATGGTTCAAGAAGACATTCCGCCACCACAAGGACAACCAGGGGTGGACAATAAATGCTGGCCTTGCCAATGAGACCCATATTTTAAGAATTAATTTTAAAAAATGACCCAATCTTTGGGTAAACCGTAATAGGACCCAGAAATAATCATTGTTTTTGATGGTTACTAGAAAGTATTGTCATATCGTGTATTCACAGTTCAAAAAGTGGACTGAATATACGATCTATATCCGACTGAGAGCCAGGCTTTTAAATGGGCAGCCAGTTTCTTTAAATAAAATGGGTAAATGAACAGCATACAGTATAAAATATATGTTGCTATTCTCGTAGGTGCATAAAATAATGACCATTCACTTTCTCTAAAGGAACTTTAAACAGAAATGTTCTTATTTAGATATGAAACATGCAGTTTAAAAATGGAACTAGCTTCAATTTGGGCTAGCATAGTCTTGAACATCACTTTTCTATTGGCTGTAAAAAGGTTGTCCACGAATGCCCTATGGCTCGGAGTGTCTGGAAAGTATTTCCATCCAACCCCCTTTAAAGTTGAAATGGATAAAATACCATTTATAAAAGGGCAAATTTCACTAACCTTATTAAATGCATGATCACTCTTTCTGTGGCATATGATGTTCACCATTTAATGTGATATATTTGGCAATTTAACCCAATTAGCACCGATTGCACTTTCTCAAGAATTCATATCTAGTGACACCTACTGCAGGCAACCTGTGCCTTGTCTCTGAGCTCTTGACATTTTCGATGAGAAATACCGGAGCCGCAATTCAGACCCGCCAGAAAGCTGGCGCACCTACCCTTATTTTGATCTTTTTACCATCGGGTGCGCTGAGGTGGGCTTCCAATCGATTTTCTCCCCTTGGCTGTTTTTTTCGGATCGGACCGTAAGTTGGTCATAATGGGGGCAGAAGTGCAGTGGTAAGTGCTGGTGAGGGGTGGAAGTGGGGGCGGGATGGAGTCTACGCCGCTGTCATTCAATGGCGGAGCTGTGGTGACATCAGTACATGTGTGCATCACCATGTCTCTCCCCTCATTTAAAGGGGAGAGAAGCAGCATTTCTTTAGGTTTGGCCACTGGGCCACCAGGGTGGGGTTTGGCTGGGCCAGCGGCCTGGCATCCAAGAGGGGGTACCAGGCTGCCTATTGGCGGCCTGGCCGAACTTGGGGCCATAATTGTCCTGCTGCTTGGGAAGTTGGCCTGCAAAAAAAACACGATGGCTGCGGCAGTGTACCCTCTCCTTAAAGGGCAGTTGCGTTGCAGTGGCTCTCGCACAAGAAACCAGGTGCACAACAGAAAAAGCTGTTGGGGGTTCCGCGCGACGGATCGTTTTTTTTCAGGTAAATTTCGCAGGGAGAGGGATGGAGGTCCAGGAGAGCCAGCGGTGTGCGTTTTGATGGGGCGGTTGGCAGCAGCGGGGCAGACGTGGGTACCGCCCAAAAAATTCCCGAGGTGAATTTGGATCGTGGCGGCCAATAGACTGCAACGCGGCGGCCACTCAATTCTGCCGCATGGCCACCGGAAAACGGCAGTAGCAGGCCTTATCCGGACCCTGAATTTTGGCCCCATCCTATGCAACTCATTGGCTAGTACCCTTTTCCATGCAGTTTCCAGCAATAAAAAAAGGATTAAAAATCAATTTTTTTGTCTCAATTCTGACATCACTATCTTGTCCACATGTTTTTGTTGAATGTAAACTGATTACTGCCAGATGATTTTATCCAAACCATTGATCTGCTAGTCAAATCATTTAACCTTCTGACATCATCTTTCAAAAATATCATCTCTCAAAGCTAAATAACATTTCACAACTCTTGTTCGTCAGCCTGTACTATTGTGTTTCAAGGTTTCTTTCATCCAGTCACTGGTATTTTGATTTCCTTTGCGATTTCTTGTACAGTGTATAGTCATAATTCATCATGTTCCTGCGCTGTAACTGGATTTCTGGAAATGCTAGCTGATCGTCTTGCATTTTATTTTTTTCCTTGCAGTGTTTCCCACTGATGAGAACATAGTCCAACATCTTTAACATTCTAGTGTCACTTGGACTTCATTTGCTTTTCTCAAAACATACGCATAGGCTTGAAACAAGTGCCTATCATTGTGTCTCCAAAGCGTTTGTTGATGGCTTTTTCTCCAGTTTATATCTGGGGTTTTCTTCACCTCGGACTCCATAGTCTTGTCCTGCAATTGAGTCAAGTGTCTGTTTCATTATGAACATTTCCAGTGATATGAAATACAAGGAATTTCATCGTGAGTTATTGCAATGTCTTAAGATGTAACTATGATTCTATGTCTATTAATTGTTAGCAAATAGCATAATTAGGAGCTGGAGTAGGCCATACAGCCCCTCAAGCCTGCTCCGCCATTCAGTAAAATCATGCCTGATATTCGACTCCAACTCCACTTTCCTGCGATATATTCAACGATTCAGCATCCACAATCCTTTGGGGTAGAGCATTCTAAAGATTCATACCCTCTGAGTGAAGAAATTGCTCCTCACCTCAGTCCTAAATGGCCCACCCCAGTTTGCTGACGATACAAAGATGGGAGGAAAAGTAAAGTGTGAGGAGGACACACAAAATCTGCAAAAGGACATATAGGCTAAGTGAGTGGGCAAAAATTTGACAGATGGAGTATAATGTTGGAAAGTGTGAGGTCATGCACTTTAGCAGAAAAAAAATCAAAGGGCAAGTTATTATTTAAATGGAGAAAGATTGCCAAGTGCCGCAGTACAACGGGACCTAGGGGTACTTGTGCATGAAACACAAAAGGATACAGCAGATGATCAGGAAGGCCAATGGTATCTTGGCCTTTATTGCAAAGGGGATGGAGTATAAAAGCAGGCAAGTCTTGCTACAGCTATTTCAGGTATTGGTGAGGCCACACCTGGAGTACTGCGCGCAGTTTTGGTTTCCATATTTATGAAAGGATACACTTGCTTTGGAGGTAGTTCAGAGAAGGTTCACTAGGTTGATTCCGGGAATGAGGGGGTTGACTTATGAGGAAAGGTTGAGTAGGTTGGGCCTCTACTCATTGGAATTCAGAAGAATGAGACGTGAGCTTATCGAAACGTGTAAGATTATGAGTGGGCTTGACAAGGTGGATGCAGAGAGGATGTTTTCACTGATGGGCGAGACTAGAACTAGAGGGCATGATCTTAGAATAAGGGGCCTCCCATTTAAAACCGATGAGAAATTTCTTCTCGCAGAGGGTTGTTAATCTGTGGAATTCACTGCCTCAGCTGTGGAAGCTGGGACATTGAATAAATTTAAGACGGAAATAGACGGTTTATTGAACAATAAGGGGTTATGGGGAGCGGGTGTGGAAGTGGAGCTGAGTCCATGATCAGATCAGCCATGATCTTATTGAATGGCGGAGCAGGCTCGAGGGGCCATATAGCCTACTCCTGTTCATATTTCTTTATGTTCTTGTTCTGAAACGATGCCCCCTAGTTCTAAACTCTCTAGCCAGGGAAAAAAACCTCTCAGCATCGACCCTGTCAATCCCCTTCAGAATCTTAGATATTTCCATGAGATCACCTCTCATTCTTCTACACTCCAAAGAGTAATATGCCAATCTACTCAATCTCTCCTCATCGGGCAACCCTCTCATTTTGGGAATCAATATAGTGAACCTTCATTGCAGCACCTTTTAAGGCATGTCTATCCTTCCTCCGATAAGGAGACCAAAACTGTGCACAGTATTCCAGGTGTGGTCTCACCAAGGCTCTGTTCAATTGTAGCAAGACTTCCTTCCTGTTGTACACCAAGCCCCTTGCAATAAATGCCAACATGCTATTTGCCGTCTTAATTGCTTGTTGTACCTGCATGATAACTCTGTTTCCTCTACGAGGGCACCTAAATCTTTCTGAACACCAACATTTAATAGTTTCTCACCTTCGAACATATTCTGATTTTCTATTCTCCCTACTAAAGTGAATAACCTCATATTTCTCCACATTATACTCATCTGCCACCAGCTCAAGGATTGAATATCTTAGCAAAATCAGATTGAAAGAAACATTTTCTTTGGTATGGAACATTATAGATCCACTTTGCCATTTTATCAAGGGCAATATTAACCTGATTCTCATCAAAAAAACAGAAAAAAAACACTTCTGTATAATTGGTTATTAAACAGAGTTGGTACTTGCGGCTGTTCTGTTTCATTTGGTCGAGCGTCTTATGACTGGTTATCAAATCATTTAATGGAAGGAATACATTGGTATGAATAGGTACCTAGCTTATGGAGCAATATATGTGAAGTAGTTAAATATTTTGCAAATTAGAAGCAACCACATTTTTAATGAAAATATATCTCTTTTTGTAGACCATAATTGAATTGCATTTAGTAATAACTGATTATACAATTTTGACTGTTGATCAGTTACTTTAAAATTACTTATATGTATTTTATTTTGCAGTGTACAGTTATGCCGCAGTCTTACTGAAAATCGAGGTTACAATGATGTAACGTTTAAAGGTAAGATTTTCTGTGGAGTAAATTTATACTGAAGAAATGTACTTTGTTTACAGGGTGACCTGAATCATTATTAGAATTACAATTATTGAGCGAATGATCACAACTGACCTTTGGAAGACTGTTCAAATTGCTGTGTTGACCACATGGACCTTTTGATTATTCAACAGCACAAGGCTCGGGTCAAGCTTTTGTGTTGGATCAGGAGCAGGGATCAGAATCTGAAGCCTTAACTATCTAAAAATTCTGAAGTTCATTCGTTGACTTAATTCATTGCCCCTTTCAGTGGAGGTTTGAAGGTCAATTCTTGCTTCCATTGGGCCCAAGTTTCCCCAGGAGTTGCTCTGTTTTTTTTGGGGGGGCAACTAGATTTTTTTTGGAGTATCTTTAAAAATTGCAATTCTGCCCATTTAATTTGCTCCAGTGGAAGTGAGTTAGTTTTTTTTTAAGTTTAGTTTTTTTTAAAGGGGGCGTTACTAGCCATTTACGCCTGTTTTGGCCATTTAAGCAAGTTTAGACAGCTAAAAGTTACTCCAAAGTAACTTAGGTCAGCGGATGTGGCCGCACAGAAAAACCTTGCGGTGAGCTAAGAAATTAGAGCAGGTAGCCAGAGATTTTTCGGGGAGGGGGAGGAAGAGAGGGAAGTGAGAAAACCTTGCAAAGCACTAAACACCTTGACAACAACATTAAAGAAGCATAAGTACATTTAAAGCACCAAGCACGAAACAAAGCACAAAAATAAGCATTCAATAACACACAAAATACAAGGAAGCTGAGAGGACTTGCTCTGAGCATCAAGATTTACAAAGCACTAAACAACTAGATTAAAAATGGATTGGTGAACTAGCAAATACATTAAAGCAAGTCCTGTAAATAAGAGTTTCAGCCAAACCATTTTACAGAATTCCTTTTGAAAGCAGATGAAGAGTAAACTTGAATGTAAATCAAACAAGAATTTAGGACCACATAATCAATCAATCAATCAATAAATAAATAAATAAATAAATAAACAAACAAACAAATCAGAAACAGAAGTCCTTCCTTCAGCAAAGCTTAACTGCAGAAAAACACGAGCAGCTGGCCGCCAATGAGGGAGCCCATTTGGCCAGGGCTAGGGGTGGTAAGACGCACATGGGAGGCTCGGCTCAATGCGGCATCAGTAAAGTGGGTGGGTGGGGCTGAACGCGGCATTGGTCAAGGGCAGGGGGGGTGGGGCTGAACGTGGCATTGGGAAAGGAGGGGAGAGGCTGTACACGGCAGGGAAAGCCGATGAGGGAGCCAATTTGGCAAGGGCTAGGGGCAGCGTGCTTCGTGCAGTTTTAATATGGAATAAATACGACTAAGTGGACGTACTTGCTCATACCCTCCCTAACACTAAAAATGAGTTGCCAGGGGAACTGGAGTTCTAAATATACATTGAAGCGCACATATGAACTGGAACTCTGCCACTGCATCTCACCAACAGTCAAACTGAGGTCAGTCCGCAGCATGACGAAGGTCTTCTCTCCGCCTGTCTGACAGCTGACAGACACTTGCTCATCCCAAATTGTAATCTGCCGTCTAGCCGCAACCTAAATCATTAATCAGCTACTGAAAGTCTTTTGGATCAGAGAGAGAGGGGTAATCATTCAATCATTGATATGTAATATCTCCAATTGAATGTAATATCTCCAAGTTTGCAGATGACACTAAGCTGGGTGGCAATGCGAGCTGCGAGGAGGATGCTGGGAGGCTGCAGGGCGACATGGACAGGTTAGGTGAATGGGAAAATGCATGGCTGATGCAGTATAATTTGGATAAGTTTGAGATTATCCACTTTGGTGGCAAAAACAGGAAGGCAGATTATTATCTGAATGGTGACAGATTAGTAAAAGGGGAGGTGCAATGAGACCTGGATGTCAAGGTACATCAGTCATTGAAAGTTGACATGCAGGTACAGCAGGCAGTAAAGAAAGCAAATGGCATGCTGGCCTTCATAGCGAGAGAATTTGAGAATAGGAACAGGGGAGGTCTTACTGCTGTTATACAGGGCCTTGGTGAGGCCACACCTTGAATATTGCGTTCAGTTTTGGTCTTCTAATCTGAGGAAGGACATTCTTGCTATTGAGGGAGTGCAGCGAAGGTTCACCAGACTGATTCCAGAGATGGCAGGACTGACGTATGAAGAAAGACTGGATCGACTAGGCATATATTCATTGGAATTTAGAAGAGTGAGAGGGGATCTCATAGAAACATATAAAATTCTGACAGGATTGAACAGGTTCGATGCAGGAAGAATGTTCCCGATGTTGGGGAAGTCCAGAACCAGGGGTCACAGTCTAAGGATAAGGGGTAAGCCATTTAGGACCGAAATGAGGAGAAACTTCTTCACTCAGAGCGTTGCGAACCTGTGGAATTCTCCACCACAGAAAGTTGTTGAGGCCAGTTGGTTAGATATATTCAAGAGGGAGTTAGATATGGCCCTTACAGCTAACGGGATCAAGGGTTATGGAGAGAAAGCAGGAATGGGGTACTGAAGTTGCATGTTGAGCCATGATCATATTGAATGGTGGTGCAGGCTCGAAGGGCCGAATGGCCTGCTCCTGCACCTACTTTCTATGTTTCTGTGGTATGCTTGAGCTGAACGCGGCAGGGGAAGCCGATGAGGGAGCCCATTCAGCCAGGGCTAGGGGCGGCATGCTTCAGGCCCCTCCCACACAGCCTGCAGAGATTGTGGGGGCGAGAGCTACTGCACATGCGCACACACTCTAGCGTGCATGTGCAGAGGTCTCTGCACTATTAGTGGTGCGTGGGCAGAATACCGAGGTAAGTTTTCGGCAGGGTTTTTCTTCCACAAAGTTGGCGCACCTCCATTTTAAGCGGTGGGGGGCTGCTGGGGGGGCGAACTTGGGCCCATTGAAAGGAGAATTGCTTCCCTGGTGTAGGTATTTGCCTGATTATGTTGGTTTTTCTTTTTGCTTCTAGCATTGACAAGAACATGACTACCTCAAATAGATGCTCTGCTTAGGATTATTTTAATGCTTTTGTGTTTACATATCTTTTTGTAATTATCTTTAGCAATTCTGTTTTACCACTTCTATCTTTGTTTTATATGTTGGGTTTGATGGTTTTCTTGGTAATAAGACAAGCTATGCTCATTCACCTGCTAACGTTGGAATGCTGACTTTGATTATGTGAAGGACTTGGGAGAAAATGAGTTCTTGATTCTCTGATTCATTTTTGTTCTGTAATATATAGTAACGGTAGTTTGTGCTATGTATGTGACTAAAATGATTAGTGTGGTTGTGACTGTTCACTGTCATGAAATTGCATTGCAGTCAAAAAGAGGATGCTGAGATTCTCAAATGTTTTCATTCATCTGATATTTTAATTGTTTGTGTAAAGGATGTAGGAAAATTATTATTTTGTCTTCCTTCTCTCTCTCTCTCTCTCTCTCTCTCTCCTTCCCCCCCCCCCTCCCCCAGTAATTATTGATAGACTAGTGGGCAATGATATTGCATGTGTATTTAATATCAAAAAAATTGTATTTTCTTTTTGATAAATAATGTGTGCAGTATATAAATGATAACTGTCCAAACAATAATATTTTGAGCACCATTTTAGTATAAAGAAAGAACTTGCATTGATTTGGGTCGAGAGGTGGGTATTAGCAGGGAAGCTATTTGCAGATGGGAAATTCAAACCAAACATCACGTCAAGATCTGACAGTTACTTGATCCATCAGCACCTGAATATCATTGGTCTTTCAATATAGAAGGAAAAAAAGTTTGTTCTGTCTGTGGGTAAAGATGTCAAACCCTAACCCTAACACGCACACCCCTGAGTGAGAGTATTCCAGTGCACTGACTGTGGATAGAGTTTTAACCAGTTACACAGCCTGAAAAAACATTGCACCATTCACAGCGGGGAGAAACCATATACGTGTTCTTTGTGTGGACGGGGCTTCAACTGATCGCCAAATCTGAAGAGACACAAGAACATCCGCGCCAAGGAAAAACAGCAGAAATGTGGGGACTGGGAATGGCTTCAATTACCCACCCAAGCTGGAAACACATCGGCATGGGGGAAGGAGTTCATTCATTCATCACATCTGCTGAAACGCCAGCTTGTGCATTTCTCGGAGAGGCAGTTATTGCTGCTGTTAATTTGCCCTGTGTGTGGGAAGGATTCACTTGTTCACTGACCTCACTACACACTTAGGACAGTGTTTACACTGATGATAGACCGTTCAAATGTTCTGACTGAGAAGAGCTTTGTAACTACAAATGATCTGCTGAAACTTCAAGAGGCCACAGATAAGCTATTGGAATGGGCAGACACCAGGCAGATTAACTTCAACACAGGAAAGTGTGAGGTGATGCATTTTGGTAAGAAGAATGAGAAGAGACCATGCGCACTCAATGGTACAATTTTAAAGTGGGTGCAAGAACAGCTTGTGCACAAATCTTTGAAAGTGGTACGACTGGTTAACAAAGCATTTAATAAAGCATATAGGATCCTGGCTTTTATAAATAAGAACATAAGAAATAGGAACAGGAGTAGGCCATACGGCCCCTTGAGCCTGCTCTGCCATTCAATAAGATCATGGCTGATCTGATCATGCACTCAGCTCCACTTCCCTGCCCACTCCCCATAACCCCTTATCCTCTTATCGTTTAAGAAACTGTCTATTTCTGTCTTAAATTTATTCAATGTCCGAGCTTCCACAGCTCTCTGAGGCAGCGAATTCCACAGATTTCCAACTCTGAGAAGAAATTTCTCCTCATCTCTGTTTTAAATGGGAGGGCACCCTCTCGTTCTAGTCTCCATTTGCCGCCTTGATCACTTGCTGGACCTGCATACTATCCTGCACTGCAGCACTTTGCAATCTTTCTCCATTTAAAGAATAACTTGCTCTGAGTTTTTCTGCCGAAGTGCATGATCTCACACTTTCCAACATTATACTCCCATCTGCCATAGAGGTGTAGAGGACAAAAGCCAGAAAGTTATGCTAAACCTTTATAAAACACTAATTCGGCTCCAGTTGGAGTATTGTGTCCAATTCTGAGTACCACACTTTAGGAAGGACCTAAGGATTTGGAGAGGTTACAGAAGATATTACAGAAATGATTGCAAGTTACATGGGTAGACTGGAGAATCTGGGATTGGCATCTTTGGAGCAGAAAAGGCGAGGAGGAAATTTGATGCAGGTGTTCAAAATCATGAAGGTTTTAGACAGCAAATAAACTATTTCCAGTGACTGAAGGGTCGGTAACCAGAGGGCATAGATTTAGGATGAGTGGCAAAAGAACCAGAGGTTACATGAGGAAAAACTTTTTACGCAAACGAGTGGTTCGGATTTGCAATGTACTGCCTGATCGACAGTAGCCTTCAAAAGGGAATTGGATCAATATTTGAAGGAGAAAAAAAATCGCATGGATGTGGGGAAGTGAGAGTAACTGGGTTGCTCTTCGAATGAGCCGGCGCAGACTCGATGGGCCAAATGGCCTTTTTCTGTGGTGTACTATTATATAATTATGTATTATATTAACGCCTTTAATTACCATGATGACCCAAAGCACTTTACAGCAATTGAATACTTTTGAAGTGGGAAACCATCAAATACATCTAAACTGTTGTACACAGAATGGTAAGGAGGGCTGCTAATAATTCCTTTGCAAAATGAGCAAGGATGAAGCCGCCATCTTCCTCTTTTTCCTCCACCCCAGAAACTCTGCTCCCCAATATGGTCCCTTTGCATAAAATGCTTGCTCAAGCTCAACTGATGTGCAACTTCTGAATCCTGCTCAACTCCGAACTGAGCTTCAAACACCAATCCATCAGCTGTCACCTTTTTAGATGATATTTTCAATACTTTCCAATTGGCCTCTCCTGAGTTGCACTGTCTTTAAAATCCAACTGTGGGAAAACTGTTGCTTGATTCTGTTCCTGATCTCATTTGCTCCCACTCCCATAGTGCATTGACTTAAAAATCTTAATCCTTGTCTACAAATCCCTCATGATCTCACTCTTCCCCCACCTCTGCAAATGTGAACGTTCATATTTTTGTGACAAGTTTTTTTTTGTTTGGCTTTTCAAGTAGTCTAAAGCAATCTCCCATTTGTGAAATTTGTTCTCTTTCTGAACTTGTGTTTTTTTGTTGAGTAGGATGTGTTGGCACTTTTTCTTCCCTTCTCAGTGTCAGGGGTGGTGCCTTGTCTCTGAGCAATTCCCGATGGTCCTTTGTTGAGATAGAAAGCTCAATATGTGGGAAATTGAGGTAATAGCATGTGTTGCAATTCTTGCTGGGTATTAGAGCAGCAATTCGATGCACCAGCAAGCTGCCTGTAATAATTGAACAAACCCAGGGGAGATTGTCTAACTTTGATGGAAGAGCTGTGAAAACCCTGGGAAAATTGTGTCATTTTCTGGAGTTTTCATTGTTCGAACACTAAGTTTATAGAGAACAATCAGGAGAACACCTGTGGAAATTTAACCCCACTTCCTCTCTGGAGAATGAAGCTATACACGTTGTGTAAATGATTCTGGGGATGTGGCCATCGCTGACAAGGCAGCATTTATTTCCCATCCCAATTTTCTATTGAGGTGGTGGGCCTTCTTGAACTGCTGCGGTCTATGTGATGAAGGTGTACCCACAAGGCTGTTAAGTCAGGAGCTTCGGGATTTTGACCCAGCGATTATGGAGAAATGGCTATATATGTCCACGTCAGGATGGTGTGTGACTTGGAGGGGATGATGTTCACATGCACCTGCTGCCATTGTCCTACTTGGTGGCGGAAGTCATGGGTTTGGAAGATGCTGGCGAGAGCACTCTCGATTGCTGGAGTACATCCTGCAGAAAGTACACATTACAGTCGGTGACGGAGAGAGTATTCCATCGTAGTCCTGACTTGTGCCTTGTTGGTAGTGGTGAGGCTTTGGGGGAAGTCAGGAGGTGAGCCACACATCGTCGAATACCCAAACCCTGAACTCTTGAAGCCACGGTATTTATGTGAGCTTCTGGTCAATGGTGACCCCAGAATATTGATGGGGAACTCGGTGATGGTAATGTCATTGAATGTCAAGGGGAGGTTGTTAGGCACAATCTTAGAGATGGTAATTCCCTGGCACTTGTGACGTGAAGGTTATTTGCCATTTATCAGCCCAAGCCTGGATGTTGTCCAAGTCTTGTTGCATGCAGGCATGGACTGCTTTATTATATTTGGCTTTGGACAACACATTTTGATAAAATTAATATTCTGGAAGTATTTGAAGTAATATTTTCCACATTTTTATTAGCTTATCTCTGTATATTATACGATGGTTGGAGAAAACTCAGCAAAGTTTTAATCTGTTATATATTGAAGGCACAAGGAGTTATGCGTGCTTACCTCTTTTACGTTGGATCTGAAAGGCTGGCTGGTTGTCACAGGTGGCATCCATTTATGCATGCTTACTAAATGAAGGTGTTCTAATGGTTCATTGAGATTTTTTTATTTGCTAGCTTTATTAATCCAATGTTGGCACAAAAAGAGCAACTTTCTTTAGTCAATGAAAGTTGACTAAATTTCAAATGGAACAGATTAAAATAATTTTTTTTTATTGCTGACAGCTCATTTTTTTGATTTCCTTTTTTTTTCCTACAATATTGTTGCAGTTTTAATGCCCCTTTATTAACATTCATTTAATTTAATTGTAAAACAGATATCCAACAAGCTTTATATGAGTTGGCGTGGCATGTTATAAAAGGCAATCTAAGACAGGAACAAGCTGCCAGTGCTCTCAGTGATGTCATGGTAAGTGATTGATTCATGCTGAAAAAGTTTGTTTTTGCATGCACAGTAATGGAGCACAGGCTTTGCTGTATTATTTACATTAGAATATATTTACATTTTGGAGATAGAAGTAGATTGCAGTGTATATTAAAAGGAAATATCACTCAAAGGGGAAGTACTTTCAATCTGAAGTACTGCTCCCAGAAGGTAATGTCTTTTTTTAATGTAATTTCCTGAAATTCTAGCCTGTCAATCATGAAGCAATCTCCTGGAAGCTTGCCATTTTGGGCCTTGAACAGAAAAGTTTGCTTGGGATGACCAATCTGGGCAATTTTATATTTGGCTATGTTGAATCAAGAGGCCAAAGTTGCCTTTATGATCAAGGATGTGCCAGTGTCATTTGTTGCAGTTGCAATCTGGCGATGGACCAAGTTCAATGCATCTTTTTCAGGTAAATTAAAAATAGCAGGTCTCTGAGGTTGCTTTTTGGTGAGCACAAATTCTTTTGGAGCAGACATTTGTAATCTGTTAAACTTGTTATGCTTGCTGCACACTCTTATTTGGGCATCATCTCTGACATGCAGTCTCTCCTGCAACCACCCACATGTACCACATGATGGAGCTTCACAAGCTCCAGAAACTGCAGATCATCATTCCCAAATCTACAGGAGCACTATTTAGACAGCCACACCGCTTCAGGATACTACCAACATTGCTATCCTTCCTTCCAAATAACAGTAAGTTTGGAAAAATTAAAATGTGTTTTCTACCATGATTGCCTGTTTTCAATCTTTCCTGACACTTTCTGGTACTGATTGAACAGGTTGTTACTACCATCTCTTACTTGCAGCTGCCTACTTCTACTGCAAGATGAAGCTTCAGAAACCTCTTGCATCAAATGCATCCTGAGGGAAATTTGCTTTTTCCTTCGTGAACAATGCAATGGGAGATGTATTAGATTGAAATATGTCTTTGTAGGAAAACCCTTTCTTGAGGAGAGATGAATGGCAGAGAAACACATTTTACGGTATACCTCATCGTGTCCCTTCCACAAATGAATGAAAATAAGCCTCGACTTTTCATACCATGTATCCTTAAATATAATTGTTAAGCAGCTCCTATTGAAATTCAACAAATAGTCAAGCAAATTAAACAGCGACCTGGTTTAAATTTAAATCCTCAATTAACAACACATTTAAGGACCAGATTTTCTCACTTTCGAAAGGTTGCATTGCTGCAGCTATTACGAAAAAATGCCCTCCAGTATCCACACATTCATGAGTTTGCTGGTTAAGTGACCCACTTTTAATGGAAGAATATTGTTACACTTGTACATAAATATTTAATTTATTTTACTCAAATTGCAGTAGCCATTACTGTGGGAGTATGTTCACCACACAGACTGCAGCAGTTCATGAAGGTGACTCGAGGGAAATTAAGGATGGGCAATAAATGCTGGCTTTGCCAGCGATGCCCACATCCCATTAAAGAATTTTTAAAAAAAAGCTTTCTCCCCGACCTGAGGAGCACAATTAAGGTCTCGGTGAAATATTTAAAAGCAAATACTTTTCCGCTGGCACTTAGACATTTTAATCTCTATTTAAAGCCAGTTTTGTTTGAAAAACTGTAGAGTGCCAATTCCAATCATCATTGGGAATAATTGGTCTCTTTACAATTAATCAACTACGCTTGTTAAGTTAATTGATTACATGCTAAATCTTGCAAGTTGAAGTGTACGTGAGCGATTGACGTGCAGTTGTGCTAAATAGCTTGCAAATAGATCTTCAAAATGTTTTTATCAATTTCCACCACTAATTCTTTTTTTTCGAGGATGGTGGATCGGTAAAAATCTATTGTATACCCGTTTCTCTTTTCACAAAGTATATTCTTTGCACCCAGTTAATCCTAGTTGATTGTTCACACTGTTGACACCATGCAATGTACAGTGCGTGCACGCAACCTGTGCGACGACATGATTAGAACAATATATGCACATGTCGGGACCCAAACTTTTGCGACAAAATTCTGGAAGGCAACAATTTCAACTAAATTATTTGATATTGATCACAAGCTGTATTGATCTTCCCTACTTCAATTGCAGAAATTTCAGAATTCTCGAAATGGGCAATAATTTTCAAAGTGAGCACATAGTTTTGTTGCCAGCCACTGACATGGAATTGACACTGTCATGAATTTGCACCTGAATGAATATGTATTGGACTGCACAGTGCAGCATTATAGGGAGTCTTTCGTACTGGTGGGATTAGAATTGCATCAATGGTTTCATGAAATGCAACATCACAAGCTTCAAAGCCTGAATAAATATGAATGCTTAGATTTATCCCTTCATTTCCCATAAGTTTCACTATTAATGATCCACTTTATTTAATTGTGCAATGCAAGTCTTTTTTTTAAGGTATTATTTTTAAAATAAAAACTTAATTTTACTAATTTTCTCTGTTTACGCTTTTTTGATCTTGAATTTTTTTGCTGTGTGTTTTGTCACTAATCAGAATTGAAAAGTCGAAAAATCCATCTTTTTAAATCAATGATAAAAACTGTCTGTGAAGGCCCTCAAGCTTTCAAGATATTTGGAAGCAAGGCTCCATACATGCATACTATCTTTTTTGGATACCCTTGGGTTTGTTTTTGAAGGACATCAATTTTCAAATGCCATCCAGAACAGTTATTTGTGCAAGCTATCTGGCATTTGCCTTAGTATTAATTTGAATTTTAGGAGTGTATTAAAAGCACCAATAAAGTTTTCTCTATTTCAAACTGAGAACACAAAGGATCATATGTTTCAACTAATAAAAGGCAGGTTTAGGATTGATATCCGGACGTTCTTCACAAAAAGAACCGTCAACACAGAATAGAATTTTAAATAGAGCAATGGAAGTGCAAACCCTGGAATTATTGAAGAATCACTTGAATGTGGCAATGAGTGGACTTTAGGGACACTAGATGGATGGGCTGAGATGGGTTGAATAGTCTTGCTCATCTGTAATTATCTTGTGATCGTGTTATATATGTTTATGTTGTACAAACTTTCAGCTCGAAAAGCAAAGCAAGAAGTTAATGTAGCTTAATATTTTGGATCACACTTGTACACTGCCAAACTTTTTAACTTGCTAATACTTCTGGATACAACTAAATTAATTAATCTCCTTTGATAGCCTGTTTCTTTTTCATTGCAACTCTCCCCAGGGAATTTTGAGCAGATCTTTGTCATCTTTTCGTATTAACTCCTTGTGTGGCAACTTACAAATATGCTGTTTAAAAATACTTATTTTAATCAAAATGGCAGTCTCTGCCTTTTTGAAAGTTCAGACAATTTATGGCCATTACTTCTTCCTCTCTTTTCTCCTCTTTTTCTTCCCCCCCCTGCCCCCCCACACTCCCCCTTGGGGGGGGGGGGGGGGGGGAAACTTGTCGACATGAAAGCCAGTATCAACGTTGATGGTTATTTTTTTCCGTTGCATTTATAGGAACTTCGGGATGATATGTCATCAATTCTGGCCGATGTTTTCTGTGTTCTAGGTAAGGGAGAAACACAAGTGCTCTTTATTCAAATAATCAATATCAATTTAGTACACATTGCATTGAGAGCTGATAAGATATGTTAATTTCAGATATTGAAACAAGTTGCATGGAAGAAAAAAGTAAGAGAGATCATTTTACTCAACTGGTTTTAGCATGTTTGGTGAGTATCCTTAGCCTTTATTGAAAATTCTTAAGCTTGGAAAGTTTTACTAAAGGTTACAAATGTTTTTATTATTTTAATGTATGCAAACTTGGCACATAATGCCTACCATCTTATAGAACATAGATCACCAGCATGCAAGGCCACCCAAATAGCTGAGTTATAAGGCATAATTCAGTGACATGGGATATGGTTTGTATTTGTTTACAAGGACAATTGGCTTCATCACAAAGTCCCGATTGGTGAAGATTTGAGGCGTATTGTCCATGTCCAGTTGGAAAGCGATTGAGAGGTGATCAGTTGAATCCTGGCTAACTGTCTGTCGGGCTGGATACAATATGGTATTTTTTTAGGTGCTTCAGTTGGTCATTTTTCATGCCAGCAAGTTGTTCTCGCAAAGACAAAGGAATTGGGAAAGCTTAACCATATTGAGTGCTTCGAAGAGAGCACCACTGTTGGTGGAGAGAACAAATGGAGTGAATTAGCAACATAATATTGTCACCAAGTCTTTTCACCAATTTTACAACTGCATCTGAATGACGAAGATGTAGAACAGCTATGTTACAGAGGACTGGTTACTATGAGAGGAGTTAAGGTGCAATGTGCCCGACAAAAAATATATGGTAGCATGCAGCAGAGTATGTACCAGCTTAATGTGTGGTGAACGAGCCCAAATTGGAGTGTAATATTTTGTAACTCCGTAGCATAATAAAGGTGTTTACTCCTCAGATAGAGCTGGCAGGTTTGATGATTAGCTTATTCCAGGTTTTAACTTTCTCAGCAGTTTTCAGCAGACGGTTTTTGAAGATTAGTGATGGTTTAGGGTGACGTCCAAGTAAATTGGCTTAACATCATGTTTAAGAAGTTAACCATTTTGGATGATAAGCTCACGAGAGGCATAAACATTGTACAAGTGAAAGGTGGAGAACAGAGTCTTTGTGGTGCTTGGTTGAAGAAGCTATTTCAAGAAGTACTGTACCACAAGTTTCACAGTGGTTAAACTAATAATGCAATCAGCAGGTTGAATCAGAGAATCCACAGATCCTGGTAATCGTCCAATAAAAACGATGTTTCGAATTAAATTTATTTAGAATTCAACAATATTCTTAAATGTAAACACTTAAAAAAATTTGTGTACTGCATGTATCCGAGTTATGCAGCTGGCGTGTAAGAGTTACGCAGCTGGCATGCAAGAGTTGAGGTGTACAGTAGTTCTTCGAGTTTGCACTGCCAGTATTGACAATTACAACCATGTTCATTTTTCTGCATACTGGAAGAATATAATTCTATGCTTAATGAGTTAATGACAGCTGAGGTGGTAGTTGTAGTTCTGGAATTGACTTAATTGTCCTGTCTTCATTCTCATGGTCAGTTACCAGTGACTCCTGTTGCAAAGCGCATATTGGGTGAGAATAGGTCTAGGCTCAGCTGTGTTGATTCGCCACCCCCCTCCCCTCCCCCATGAAATATCCTGTCAGCACGCACCATCATAGCTCAAATATGAAGAATGGCAACTGCTGGTGAGGAAATGTATTCTGGTGAAGAAAAAAATGACTGAGGGTGGAGACAAATAAGCCAAAACTAAGTGCCCAGTTCATTGTTCATTGACTGTCAATTAACTTCTCTTGCCCAGAAAGTGAATAATAAGAAATGTGAAGTCTCATTCGTTCAGTTCGTGAATAGCTTTTAGAGATTTTAAACATGTCAATTTTTTTTCTTGCTTTTCCTTTCTGCCTCTTTGTTTCTGTTTCTCTCTCTCAATCCAATCATTTTATTTCCCTTTCTGTACCTGATTTGACTTGAATTCACCCACTCTAATTCACCTTAATTCTCAGTCCTTCCTGTTTGTTTCTCAATTCTTCAGTCCCATTGGTTCTAGAAATACACTGTTGATCCCATCGTTCACCAAGGTCACAAATGCCCCGTTTCCCTCACCACGCCATTGTCCACTCGCATTTCCAGCAACTTGCAGGGCAGAATATTTTTGAGCTGAAGGGTGCAGGAGCAACAGGACATGCTGTGGGATGCCTCCGCTCCAGCAAATTCTGAGCCAATATATTTGCAATGTTTTTTATCAATTGGAAAATAACTTGTTAACTGCATAACAGTAAGAGTCCACTAGGGGGTGAAATTGCTCTATGAATGTTTTATATTGGTTTCTGATTTTGATTTTGCTATGTAGAATGGCACTTGAGTTTAGAGAGGTGGCCATTTCACAGAAACTGCCACTATAGTAAACAAGCTGCAAAATTGATGATTGCAAATAAGTTTGATTTTAACTATCAACTTCATTGTGCTTCTTAATACAAAACATTAGTGGTGAAGCAGCACTCGCCTCACAGCTCTCATGTTTTTATTTGAAATCAATGGTCCTGTGTGTTTTCTTTCTAATGGGAACAGTTAAGAATCTGTACCTCTGCTTGCCCATTATCCCAGGTGATGATGTAAGGAAGAGAGCTCCAAAAAGAACGCGTCAAAGTACTGAGAGTTCTGTGCAGTTTTCTGAAATAGACACAGAAATGCCTTTCAAGATATAGCTTATGATCTCCTGTGATGTTGCCCTTTGAATTGGAAGATAGTGTTTTATGCTCTGCAATGTATATGTTATCAAGGAAACTGATTCGTGGCTGCATATGTGAAATTGTGCTTTTGTAGCACAGTGTCTTATGGCATAGATGGGTTGGTGGGAGATGCTATTTCATGAAGAGAAGTGTGTGGTCATGTATTTTGCAATGAAAAACAGGAAATAGAAGTCTCCACCCAATTAAACACACTGCAGAGAGATTTGGCAATTCAAATTGAAATCCGACTTATAAATAGGAGCACAAAGTACAAGAGCGAGGAAGTAATAAATTTGCTTGAGACAATGGTTAGGTTGAAGTTAGTACAGTTGGGCACCCATAATAGAAAGCATATTAAAAGCCTTGGATAGAATGGAAGAGAAACTGTAGCTTTGAGGATAAATTTGAGATACAGGTACAGCGGCCAGGTTCCGGAATCAGGACACCAGGACGATCCGTGGCAGGGTCGTCCGGAAAATGTTCTGGAATCCGGACCCCTGCCTCGGCTTGCCGCCGACCTCTCCCCTGCTTCGGCTGCCGGTGACATCTCCCCTACCTCTGGCTGCCGCTGACCCCCCGCCCCTGCTACTGCTCGATTTTCTCTCTTTCTCTCCTCCACCCCCCCCCTGGCCAACCTAACTACCTTGGCCCAGGCGTTTCCGGACTTGGGATGTCGGAAAGATGTTCCGAAGTCTGGAAATACACGAACCTGAGCTCGGGCATTTCCCATTTCGGGATGTCATGAAGACATTCCGAAGTCCAGAAATACACAGAATCCAGAGTGGCCTCAGTACCTGAGACTATTTCCACAAGAACATAGAAGGCTAATCAGGGATTTACTGAAAGATTAAAAAACTGTGAAGGATTTTGATGGGGCACATTGGAAAATATTGGGAGGTGGGAAATTGCGGTCGGTGGCTTTCTTCGGACGAATGCCTCCGACCTGAAATTTTTTAATGAAAGTACCTGGTGATCACTGAGGAACCTACAATTGCAGAGGCCTTCATTCGATGCGCAGCGTACAGGGAGATGACTTCCCTGTACGTATAGAAATGCTGGAGTCACGTGGGCCTGGATCACCAATCACTCATTGATAAAAAAGGGAAATCAGTAATGGGAAGTCGCACAAACGATCAATGAGAAAACCTTCCTAAAACACCAAAGCACAGCACAATAAATAAAAAAAAAACACCTCGCGTATTTAAAATTAATTGAAATTAAATGTAATTCAATATTTAAGAAAAAATGTTTATTTTAGGAATTTCAAAAAATGTTTTAATCGTGTTAAAAATCAACTTCTCAATCGACAGGGCTTTTAACATAATGAATGATTAAATTTAATTTTTATATGTTTTAAAATTTTTAATGTTAAAAATAAGCTACGGGCCTGCTTTTACCAGGCGTAAAAGTTTGAAGGACATTCGCTGGGCATGATTTGGGCAAATAACCCAATGTCCTTCTCCCGGGGATGCGGAGGATCTGTCCTCCGATCTTGACTGATCGGAAAAGCTGGTTTTCGGCGAATGCGCATCTCGCCCTGAAAACCAGTTTTTGCGAAGCCTCGCCGGGTCCGTGTACACTTCGTATGCACACGGCGAGGACAGAATTTTCGGCCCAATGGCCCCAAGTTTCCACACGCGGCAAAACAGGCGCCCCTCCGAGCTGGACGCTCGTTTTTCGCACCGAAAACGGCGCCTGAAAAAAAACGCGCTATTCTCGAGCGCTTTGCAGCTCGATGTGTGCTTGGCGCGGTGCCCAGGGGGCGGAGCCGACCACTCGCGCCGATTTTGTAAGTAGGAGGGGGCGGGTACCATTGAAATGAGTTTTTTTCGTGCCGGCAACCCTGCGCGTTGGAGCGTTCGCGCATGCGCAGTGTGAAGGAAACATTGGCACTCGGCCATTTTTGTAGTTCTTTGGAGCTGTTCAATTTTTAACATTTTTTAATAAAAGCACATTGCCCTTCCATGATCAGCACTGAGGCTTCTTGCAGCAGTGAGAAGGCTGCAGGAAGCCTCAGAAGTTGAGGCAGCCGTTTCCCGACCGGGCCGACCAACGGCAGGCCCCCCCCCCCCCCCCTGCTGTCGGGAATGGCTGCCTCAACTTCTGAGGCTTCCTGCAGCCTTCTCACTGCCTCCCCCCTGCTGCCGTCGGTCGGGCCCTTACTGCCTCCCCCCCCACTGCCGTCGGGAACGTCTGCTGCCATCGGTCGGCCCCCCCCCTCCGCCGTCAGGAACGGCTGCTGCCGTCGGTCGGGCCCTTACTGCCTCCCCCCTGCCGTCCGGAACGGCTGCTGCCGTTGCTCGGGCCCTTACTGCCTCCTCCCCCCGCCCCCCCCCCCCCCCCCCCCCCCTCCCTGCCGTCGGGAACGGCTGCCTCAACTTGTGAGGCTTCCTGCAGCCTTCTCCCTGCCTGAAAGGCCTGCCTGAAGCACTTTCACACAGGTTGGAACATGGTTTATTTAATCTTTTCTTTGCTTATAAATTTTTATTCAGGTTGGAATTATTTGTATAAGTATAACTAAGGATTTATTGTAGAATGTAATGACTTCCCTTCCCCCCCCCCCCCCACCTCGTTCCGGACGCCTAATTTGTAACCTGCGCCTGATTTTTTAATGTGAAGACAAGGTTTTTTCAGGCCTACAAAAATCTTCACTTGCTCCATTCTAAGTTAATTTGGAGTACGTTTTCACTGTGGAAACTTTCAAATCAGGCGTCAGTGGCCGGACACGCCCCCTTTTGGAAAAAAAATTCTGTTCCAAAGTGAAACTGTTCTACCTGACTCGAACTGCATAAAACTTAAATGTGGAGAATTGCGATTTCTAAGATACTCCATTCTCCACCAGTTGCTCCTAAAAATCAGGAGCAAATCATGTGGAAACTTGGGGCCATATGTCCTCTGGAAATTGATGACTCGGTCATTACCTTTTTAGAAATAAGAATACATTGCCACAGAGTGCAGTTGAAGCAGAGATCATGGCATCATTTAAGGGAACAGTAGCCAATATGTGAAGCAGATGATAATACAGAGCTATGGGGGGAAAGTAAAAGTGCGATTCGTTTTTTGGATTGCTCGATAGAACACAGACCAGGTGGTCACAATGACCACGTGTGTGCTGCATGGTTCAAATAGCATGAGACTGTTGTGCAGTACTTTCAGACTCTAATTGTGATTTAACAGCAATTACGATGGTTATTGGTTTATGATAGTATTGGCATATGTGAAACGGTTATTTGGTTTTGATTGCTGTGAAGGGTGGAATGCAGGATTTGATTTACTGTGATTCCTGAGGTCGGGCACTGCTGGGTGGGATCATGGAATGTGGCCATATTGAGGGCAAAGGGTTCTATGACGTGGCAACACTGGGATGCTGGGGTTTGGAGTAGAGGGGATAGGTATATGGTCTTTTTCAGTGAGACATGATATCTTGAGAGAATTGGCAGAGGAACTAGCGTCTGTCAGTACCGGAATTAGAGGGTTTCATGCTGGGGCGTGTTGGGGCTTATAACACCAGAGAGGTGACGAAATCTGATTGCATTAGGAAGGTGACCCTGGCAGCATTCGGAGGAGGTTGAGCAATATTCCAGGAGCACTGGAAGGAGTTCCAAGGGTCATTAGGGATTGCTAATGTGGGGTGGGAGGCGGGGGAGGGGGTGGGGTGGGGTGGCGCAGGTTCCAGGCTCTGGAAGCATGGAAGTGGTTATGGGCTTCTTGCAATTTTGATGAGTGGTTGGATATGACAGCTTTCAGATAAGCAAGCCCAGTTGAATGTGGCCAATTCTCTCTTTGGGCGCCCCCTCTTTCTATCGACTGAATTTCATTCCATCAGCCCAGATTCTGACCTGAAGCCAAGTTTTAAGTGAATGGTTACTGCCTTTGCTGACTTATATTGGCCTGCATTATGAATGATTTTCATGCTTAAAATGATGAAATTACTTCACTCCTGTGAAGCGCCTTAGGACATTTTACTACATTAAAGCTGCTATATAAATACAAGTTGTTGTTCATGGCCTGAACACCTGTGAGGAGGGTCAGCTGACAGTTGGAGTCAATCTAGGAATAGGTTGGGTGAGTTTGGTGGTGATGGTCAGATGATACGGCATGGACTGAGAACTAACTGGGGAAGGGGGGAAATCTCTTTCCTCCCACCCCCTCTCCACATTGTCGTGTTTTTCTTTAACCTTTAGCTATTGTCTTTTGGCTGTGTTCACACTTTCATACTCTCACTTGTGCTCACTCAATCTTGAACGATTAATCACACAATATTTGAAATAAATGTCCTGGAGTTTTTTTTGCTTGCATTTACAGTGTTGGTCTGCACAATGTGAACAAACTGTTAAATTTGACAGTTCAACAGTGGTGTTGTATGATACCTTTGTTGCATTACCATGCATAAATCGTTGAAGTGCCAAAAGAATAATTTGTTCCAATTTTCTTTGCAGTTTTTGGTTTCAGATACAGTTCTCAAGGAACGACTGGATCCAGAGACATTAGAATCTCTTGGACTTGTGAAGCAATCTCAGCAGTTCAACCAGAAATCTGTTAAGATCAAAACCAAACTATTGTAAGTCGTCATAGTTTTTTTTTTCCTATCAGGTTGGAAAAATATAAACTGTTGCATGTATTGCAGTTACTGAACTTTCATAAAGATCTAATATATTTTCAAGACAAATCCATTCAGGTTGTATACAGGTACAACGTCCGGAATCCTTGACCGAGTCTGTGCCGGATTTCAGGTTTTGCTGGATTCCGGACCTCGCCGATTCACACCACTCCTCGCCGTCGGTTGATTCACACCGCCCGCGGCACCCCGGCGCTGCGCATTTTACCGGTTTCCTCGTCCCTCGCTGCCCGATGTCGCCATCTTGGCCGCCTCAAAAATGTCCGGTTTTCGGACAATAATTCCGGAAGTCTCCATCTGGGATGCACAAAATTTCTGGTTGTTCGACAATTCTGGTTTTCGGAGTTCCGGATTCGGGATGTTGCACCTGTATATGTAATTTGAACGTTATATTGGAATAACTTTGATTAAAGAAGTATGTTTCATTTAATTCTTATTGCGCCATATAGATTTCTACAAATAAGACATGAGTGGGTCTTGAACAGGTAATCCATTTACAACTGGTCATACCATTTTAAAGATAAGGTCCAAGCTAAGGGGCTGCCAATTGTTTTCAGTTCTTAATGTTAACTGGGACTTTTAAACCAAATGTAAAACTGTCCTATTACAGCAACCCGGGGTCTTAATTTTTAGGCTGCGCTGTATGGAAACATTTACAAGAATTTGTATTGAACTTGGGAAATGCACAAGGATTAAAATTTTCATGAGCAGAAATCTGAGCAAGTGAAGTAGGTTGGTCATTTAAAAATTTGCCATTTAAATGATCGAATATTTATGCATACTGTTTTTAAAACTTTACAGTAGTTGAATGGATGTTTTGTGTCTTAACAATAACTGTAGATTAAGTGTTGCATTTTTCAAACAGTACATTTTCCTGCTTACTGTTTAATAAACGGAAATGTAGAAATTTCAACTTCAAATTGATATTTCAAGATGCCTGCCCAAATTTACATTATAAACATGCTGCCCTGTGTAGAATGACATGGCAGGTATCAATAGTACTGTACCAGCTGGGTCAGAAACTGTTAATCAATGAACATATTCCTAACTATTCAGGTTACTCGGTTGGTAATTGTGTGTACTTGAGCCATATAAAACAGAGGGTTCCTGGTTCAAATAGTTATCTATTTCAAGTAAGCTGATCTCAGCCGGGGTAGCAGTTGGGATGCTAAAATTGGCCTTGCAAGGGCCATGTTCCTGTTTGTGATTGTAATTCAGTAACTTGTGCTGGATGGTGTGTATGAAGATGCGAATGTTCTGTGGCATTGCTAATGGTGAGTGGCAGGATGTGTTGTTCTCTAACAATGTCAGTATGAACTAATAGCTCCAATTGGCTCGCACACTGCTTCCACCTTTGTCACTGTGTCCTCGCTGATATTTTATCGCTGTCTCGATTTTCTTGGTACGATATATTCACACAGTTTATTATCCATAAACTGGCACTGCCTTGTTTGTCATATTGATGACCCCCTTCCACTGCTTACCTCCATCACCAGGTGATTCCCTGACTCTCATTCTGTCCCCTGAACTCTATCCCATATCACTTGCTCTTCTCATCGAGTATCTGCTGCCCTGCCCTTCTCCATAGTTTATCTCGTCCACTGTAACCTTTTCAGTGCCAAGTCACTTCTCATAACACTGACCACTCCATTGCCTTACACTTCAACACCATAAGTCCCTTCCCACCTTTCATCACCTGTAATTCCATTCTTCTTTTCTCCCCCCCGCCCCCCCCCCCCCCCAACCCCACCACTAGCTTTTTTCCTTGTGCCCTCCCTCTTCACCCAGCCACCTGACCATAATCTTCATTGCATCATCTTGGAATCCCCCATCTGTGTCTGTCTTGGCCCTGTGCAGCCCCCACCCCCCCTCCATCCTGTCCCAGCCACAGAGTCTTGCATTGCACCCCATGATTCCTCAGCAAACAACTTATTTGATAATTTGCCAGTACAGCCAAATGGCAATTTTTTTTTAGTGCTTATTGTGCTACAAGTAGAATCTTAACATTCTATTTGTAATGCTGTAAACACTTTGGGGGGGAAAATGGTCAGTTTACGAGTACCAGTAAATAAGAAGGATGTCGTTTGAGGATTGCGAGGGGTGTGACACAGGGCAGGAAGGCCCAACATTTAATCAGTGAATAGTCTGAAGCTTGTGGAGACAGTTGAAATAAAACACAGTAAGTCGAATAAAAATCTAAACGAGCAAAGTCTAAATAAAATTTAGTTAAAATAACTTAACTTGCACTACGTACAGAAATAGAGCTAGGAGACAAACCTTGCAGGGGGAGGAGTACCACGCAACGTTGGAAGTCCTTGTAGGTAAGTATAATGGCAAATATCGATCGTTTTAGAAGAATGTGTAACAAAAATCTTAACACAGGCACCCGAGTCTGCAATCACATAAAAGATGTGGCTACATTATGTTTGTATACAAAATGTATATTGAGTGAAGATGGGCGAGGTTAGATAGCCTGCCTACCTTCATTCTGGGCTCAGATATGAGGCCTTTTAGTTACAGGTTACTGAGAGCAATTGGCATCCACGGTACTGTCTCCTGACAGGAGTTGATGGAGGAAAAAGCTTGCATAACAAGTATAACTCTAAGATATTGAATTGCCTCAATTTTTGGGTTGTCCAAGAATCTATGATAGGTTTGTTAACTTCATTGATGATTACATGTTTAAAACTGCATCCTTAACTATCACATCGAAACATAGAAAATAGGTGCAGGAGTAGGCCATTCAACCCTTTGAGCCTGCACCATCATTCAATATGATCATGGCTGATCTTGCACTTCAGTACCCCATTCCTGCTTTCTCTCCATACCCCTTGATCCATTTAGCTGTAAGGGCCACATCTAACTCCCTTTTGAATATATCTAACAAACTGGCCTCAACAACTGTCTGTGGAAGAGAATTCCACAGGTTCACAATTCTCTGAGTGAAGAAGTTTCTCCTCATCTCGGTCCTAACTGGCTTACCCCTTATCCTTAGACTTTGACCCCTGGTTCTGGACTTCCCCAACATCGGGAACATTCTTCCTGCATCTAACCTGTCCAATCCCGTCAGAATTTTGTGTGTTTCTATGAGATCCCCTCTCATTCTTCTAAATTCCAGTGAATATAAGCTGAGTTCATCCAGTCTTTCTTCACATGTCAGTCCTGCCATCCTGGGAATCACGTAAGGAAGAACATCAATATTTGCTTAACCGTTTCAACTTTTGTTTGTTTGGCATTGATACAGGTAGTTAATATTTATATTAACATATGACTTGAAGCACTCTGGCGCAGTGCGTCAGTTTGTACAACTGATGTATGTCCTCTGCGCCCCGCATGCTGTGTTCTTGATTTCAGTTGACTGTTGGGACATACTGGGTGAAGCTAAAACGTTTTCCTGTAGCATAGGAGAGGAAAAAAGCTCGGTCATTCTGGTTGTTACTGTGTATCATTCATCAACTGGTTGCTGAGATTAATGAGTACACCACTGGCACGCAACTAGGTCGGGATTTGTGTGTGCATGTGTCTCAGCAGAACTGAAGGTTAAGGAGAAATGCAAGTATGTGACAACATGTATGGAATATTACAGTAATTTATTCATACACTCTTTCATTCTTAGTTATAAGCAACAGAAGTTTAATTTGTTACGAGAAGAAAATGAAGGTTATGGAAAGCTTTTTACTGAGCTGGGCCAAGATTTATCCGGAAACCTCACAAGTGACCTAATACTAGAAAACATCAAATCACTTATAGGTAATATAGTGCAACTTAAAATACTCCACAGAAATAGATCACTGACTATGTTCTTGAATTAATGGCATTCTTGCATACAATGTTTCCTCTAAACTGCGCACGTGTGTGGCGTGGCGCGCAGCAATCGGGAAGGTACCATGCAGACCACTCGCAAGCTGCCCTGCAAGATACAGTGCGTGGCTGCACAGAAAATTTATAAATACCGCACGCATGAAAAATTGAGGGCACATTGCTTGCATATACAGAAAATAATTATTTTGCTATATGGATTGCACCTGTCTTATGTTCCCGTGTCGAGGGTATTGATGTATCATGCATTTAAGACCAAAAGTTTTGGGTTTTTTGATAACGTTCATTATCCACCATAGGTCCCCGCTACAAAAACGGACAATGAAGGATCCATTACATAATGTATCAGAGAATTGTTTGTTTTGTTTTGTTTCTAACCTAATTTTTTAATTAATAAGACCTACTATTGTCATTTGAATTATGATGTCATTGTAGCTCTTATTTTACAACTATAAATGATGATTCAATAGTAATGGCATTCTTATTGAGGCCTAGATTTTTGCTGAACTTAAAATAGTTCTAGCCCTGCAAATGGCCTGGCCATCTAATTGCAAGAAAAGTGAAGTCACTTGTTAATGCTAGAATCTGTTCCTGTTGATTTGCTTTAGTTTCAGCTTTGTAATTGTACTTATATTCTCGAAGTTCCTTTTTCTGAGAAACTGAAACTGTCCAGATTATCAGCATATTCATTTGAAAGTAAAAAAAAATGATGTTTGAATACAACAATATGAGGCTTTTACTGAACTAATGAGATTTATTCTGTTTCTGAAGGTTGCTTTAATCTGGATCCAAATCGAGTTTTGGATATTATCTTAGAAGTTTATGAATGTAGGCCAGAACACGATGACTTTTTTGTACCTTTGATAGAGTCCTACATGTGCATGTGCGAACTGCAAACTCTTTGTCATATCTTGGGCTTCAAATTTAAATTTTATCAGGTACTGTATAAATATGGCACTTTTTTAAAAGTGTTTTCGTTGATTTACTTACATGTTTTGTAATGGTGGCATGTAGTGTGTTAATCGATGGCTCGCAAGCAATGGCATTGAATAGTGATTAACTCTATACCCATGGTAAGCTGTGTCTGAACATTTCAGAGTTGAACTTGTGTGGTTTATTTTGTATTTTCTAACCAATTAATTTTTTAAAAAGAGTTGATTGATGTTGACTGGAGGTACTTATCTGTTTTGATAGTATATTCTCTCGCCTCCCTCCTGCACTGTAGAACTGCTCAGCTGATGCCTTTTAGTTCTAGACTGTGGGAAAAGGTGTTGAGAAGACAGCCTCTCAAAACTGAGGTAAGTACCTGCATTCAACGATATAAAGTTGTCTAGTTAAAAGGTTGTAGAATATATTTCTGAATTTTTTTTTTACATTATATCACTTTTTTTTTGTGGCTTTTGTAGATTGTTTTCTTTTTGCGACAACTATAATCTCACTTAGAATTTAATATTTAATGGTGTCATTCGTTGAAGCAGTTATCTGGCTTAATTTGGCAATGGTGCTAGAAGTATTAATGCAATTTTGCTGTTCATCTGTTAAATTAGTTTGTTTTTAAAAACAAGTACATGAACTTCAAAAGTCTCACTCCCGCTATTGACACCATAAATGTAATGACAACACATGATACTCCCTGGTTTACAACTACTTTTCCTTTATATTTATTAATCTTGTGCCTGTCAAGAAAAATGAACTGAAGCAAAAATAGTCATCTGCAATTTTCTACATGAATATGATATAGCAGTTTACAATTTTTGTGGTCTTAAGACATAGTGCTCAATTTTCCCCAAAACTAGTTTTTTGGCATACTTGAAGAGTTACACCCATTTTTGGGGGGCCCCCAAGTACGGCAAAAAAAAAATGTTCTAAGTTTCCCTGTTGGATTTCTTCATTTTGGCGGGGCCTAACCTGTCCTTTACTTTTGGGGTGGAGCCTTGATCTGCGCCAAAAAGATCAGGTTGCCATGGTAACCAGGAACACACAATGTGAGCTGAGACTGCAAAATGAAACATACAGCCCGCTTCCAACACAGTAAAATACATTGCATCAATTTAAAACACATTCAAACACATTGCATCAACTTAAAAACACACAAAAATATATTGCAGCAACTTGCCTCCAATTATTAAAGCCAGTCCCGCTACCCTAGCCCTGGCTGAAGGGCTTGCCGGTCTGCTTGCCTAGCCTGTCCTGAGCCCCTTGCCGGTGCCGCTCCAGCTCCCACTCGCCCACCCCCTCCTAGCCTCAAGTACTTTGCCGGTCCCCTAGCCCCACCCGACCCTGGCCCCCGAGTGCCTTACCGATCCGTTCCCTAGCCCAGGCCGAGTGGCCTCCCGATCAGCTCCCCTATCCCTATCTCAGGCCGAATGGCCTCCTCCCTCCCAGTCCCCGCACCTAACTATACCCGAAAAGCTTCCTCCCCCACCCCATCTCCCTCCCCCCAACTCTCTTGCCTTTCCTGCTGCTGCTGTCCGGGTATCTGCTGCACTTACCTGTGCTGATTTCTTCAACGCTCCAGAAGGTTTTTCTGCAGAGGCCACATACGCTGGCCTAAGCAGCACTGGAGAAACTCTCAGCTGCCCAAACTTGCCATAATGGCCAGAATTGGCGCGGGTAGCAGGTTACGCCCCCTTTGGCTGAAAAAAAAGCGTACCTAAAAAAATCGTAACGAACTGAGTGCAAATTGATTGGGGAAACTGTGGTTTTTTAACTTGGGCCAAAAAAAGCAGCCTGCTCCAAAAAAATGGCGCACATCACTGGGGAAAATTGAGCCCTTAAATTGGTGTTGGCTCTTTTAAATTATGGAAATTTTGTTTAAAACCAAGTTGAATAAATGTGTTAATTCTATTGCACATTTAAAATAAATGGTGATGGTTGTATGTGGTTTTAAATTTTTTGCTGGATTTGATGGTTTATTAATGGAAAGAAGAAAATATTAGCAAAACACTGTACGGCTGAATGAAGAATTAAAATACTGTGAACAAATTAAGTTTTTGCTGCTTAATCGAGTGTATTTAAAAAATGTTTTTAAGGAACCAAATGGAGAGACGCCATCTTCACTTTATCGGGTAGCTGCGATACTATTACAACACAACTTGATAGAGCTTGATGATCTTTACGTGCATGTAAGTGAACTAATTATTGAGATTGTGTGTCGTGAGTTTATCAATTTTCTAAAATCAAAATTCGGGTACAGTATTACTTATACCAGATTGGTGATCAAGAATTCCTGTTGGCGCTTGAGCTGCAAAAAATAGTGCTCAGTTGCGCAATGTGGGTCAGTCTAAACATGATGTATTGGTGTTCCAAACAGAACCGTAAGTAATTGTTCCAGTCTTGTAACAGCAAGATGGTTATCAATGCAAAATTAAGATCCATTAAGGATTCAACTGGGATTGAAGTTGCCGTTGATCAAAATATAATTGATTCATGATTTTCTGTAAGATTGTACCGTAGAAGATGCTAGTAGCATCATCATAGGACGTTCTATAATCCAACTTCATGACAGACATCACTTGCAAGGAATTCCTGGGCAGGCTCAAAATCAATTATGATGACCCTTCTTTAACAGCTGCAGTCCTTTGTGTTGATGGCGATCACACAATTGTGTTTGGTAGGGAATTTTTTAACAGTGCTACATAGAATGAACAGCACAGAAATATGTCATTCGGCCCAACTGGTTTGTGCCGATGTTTATGCTCCACACGAGCTTCCACCCACCCGACTTGATCTCACCCTATCAGCATACCCTTCTATTCCTTTTTCCTCTCGTGTTTTATAGCTTCCTTTTGAAGATAGCGATTATTAGATGCATAAAAATTTCAAGGCCATCATTCTGGAGCCTTGGCAATTCCACCCTCAGGATCCTGGAATGCTTCCTGTCAGCCCTGGCACTTAAATTTCCTTTAGCCTAACTCACTGATCCAACGCTTTCCATTTATCAATCATAATACTGTTTATTTCACTCCCATTCACTTCAGAATTTACTCTTAAACATGATGCTGAGTTTTTACATGTGAGACATCTTGATTGAACTGTTTGGGAGACCCACCAACACTGAAGAATTGGCAATTTATCTCCAAGTCCAGATGGATGGGAACTTCAAAGTGATGGTGTTCCCACGGTCTTTGAGCAAAGGGAGTTCTCTATCACATCCTAATACTTGGTTATTATTTTACATCTAAATATTATGCAGTGGTTGAGAGTCGCTGGAAACTCCATGCATCTTTAAAGAAAGATTGTACCTTTTATTTATAGATTTGGCACAAAAAAGCAGGCAATTCATATTGGATAAGTAAAAGAAAATTGGAACTGAATTTCTTGGCTATTTCTAGCAATGAAAATGCTTTGTAGCAGGCTGATGATTTAGCAGCACCTGGCACAAGGTTTGAATTTGGGGAGTGTTAAATATAAGGCTTTTGGGGGAACTGCATTCAGTTCTGACGATCCTGGATAAAACTGAATGTGTTGTCTATGAGGACTGTAATGTAAATTGAGTATGTCACGTTAAATTAAATATAGATCTGTACTCTCCGTATAAATCATCCATGCTCTAGTTGTGTGACCTTCAATTGTAAACCAAACTATTCACATCATTGCTTTCTGTTTATTCCTGTCTGAGTTTTAATAGCACTGTCGCAGGCAGTGAGCTTCAGTGGTGACATTTGTCTTTTAATGGGACAGATCAGTAAACCATTCCAGTTCAATATCTGGAATTTCTGTGGCAAATGAGCATCTCACTTTGATGTAGCTTGGATGTTCAGGGTGACGAGTAAAATTTCCATTGGCAATTGTGCATTTGTCCACTGAAGGTGTTAGCTGTTCTTGGGGAATGGTTCCTGAGTGCTCTCTGTGATACTTTACCAAAGTGACTATTTATGTGTGACTTGCGCCATGCATCTAGACAGGATATTTAACTGTCTGACTTCACAGCCGAGCCCAGTCCTTCCATCATATCTGCTTCCACAAACACCTTCAGCAGAACCCACTGGAATTTGATTAGGTACAGGAATCCTGATCAAATAACTCTTTCCTAACTGAGTGATGCTGAGGCCAGTTGTTGTTCTCCACACTGCCCTCCCCACCCCACCAATTACCATTCCAGCTATCGGCTAATTTGATGGATTGCAATTGTGATCTTCCTGATCTGTGATTCAGGAAAAGTTCACTTGAGCCATGGAGGAGCCTAAACTACACTCAAGGGGCCCAAGTTTCCACAAGAAAAAAAACGGGCGCCCCTCCGAGCTGGGCGGCCGTTTTTCGCGCCTAAAACGGCGCCTAAAAAAATCCTCGGTATTCTCCACCTACTTACAGGTCCTGTGGCACTCGGCGCAGCCAGCACGAGCTGTGGGGGGACCTCTGCACATGCGCGCTACAGTCGGCACGCAAGTGCAGTAGCTCCAGGCGCCGAACTGTGTGGGAGGGGCCCGAAGCACGCAGCCCCTAGCCCTGGCTGAATGGCCTCACTGGGGCTGCGTGAATGAGGCTCCTCCCACGGCCAGCTCCTGCTCCCCGCCCCCGACAAGACCCGCCGACCAGACCCGACCCGACACCCGCTCCCCCCCCCCGCCCCGACCCGAGGCCCGCTCCCCCCCCCCCCCCCCGCCCCGACCTGAGGCCCGCTCTCCGCCCCGACCCGAGGCCCGCTCCGAGACCCGCTCCCCCGCCCCGACCCGAGACCCGCTCCCCCCTCCCCCGACCCGACCCGAGGCCCGCTCCCCCCCCCCCCCCCCCGACCCGCGCTCCTGTTCCCCGACCCCCTCCCTCTCCCTCTCCCTCTCCCCCTCCCCTCCCTCTCCCCCTCCCCTCCTCTCTCTCCCTCTCCTCTCTCCCCCTCCCTCTCCTCTCTCCCTCCCTCCCCTCTCTCTCTCTCTCTCTCCCCCTCCCGCTCAGCGGCACGAACGGCTGCAGAATTCTCCCTGGCTGAAGCACTTTCACACAGGTAGGAAGATGGTTTATTTAATCTTTTCTTGGCTTATAAATGTTTATTCAGGTTGGATTTATTTGTATAATATTTGTAGAAGTATAAATAAGGATTTATTATAGAATTTAATGAGTTCCCTTCCCCCCCCCCTCCCCCCCACCTCATTCTGGACGCCTAATTTGTAACCTGCGCCTGATTTTTTAATGTGTAGAACAAGTTTTTTCAGTTCTACAAAAATCTTCACTGGCTCCATTCTACTTTAGTTTGGAGTACATTTTCACTGTGGAAACTTTCAAATCAGGCGTCAGTGGCCGGACACGCCCCTTTTGAAGAAAAAATTCTGTTCGAAACTAGAACTGTTCTACCTGACTAGAACTGCAGAAAAAAAAATGTGGAGAATTGCGATTTCTAAAATAGTCCGTTCTCCACCAGTTGCTCCTAAAAATCAGGCGCGAATCATGTGGAAACTTGGGCCCAAGAAGTGAGGTTACAGAAACTGCCTTTGAGGTTTCTTATGAAATGATAGAAATATTTTGTAAAGAATAGTACAGTATACGGAATACCTTAGATCTACAGTTTTTAAAATAATGGCATATGGCAAGTTTTGCACAGGGTAAAATATTTTCATAAGCATTTTGTCAGGCAGACAAAACTTTTCTTTCCTTTTTTTTTAATTTTTGCTGCATTCGCCATGGATTTAACCTGTTGCATCATTCCAGAAGGGGGAACTCTTTTTTTTGAACGGCTTGTCTGCAGAAATCAGTATTGAGATCTCTTCGACCAGTGAGATTTTATACTGAAGATTCGTTGAAGCCAATGAAGTTTTTAGATTTTTTGCTTGTGAATTTTTCACCAAAACTGAGATGTAGCTTTTATGTTGGTGCACAACATATATATTTACCAAGCAATTTTAGTTGTGCTGGCAGTTATGCTGCTTGTTTATATATCCAATTTGAAATGTTGCTATTGAGAAAAATTAGTCCTTTGAACTTGATTTTAGTGTCTTGAATGTCTTCAGATTTAATAAAGCCTTAATATTTAGTACAGTGCAGTAGTTAGTGCAATTCGATAAATAATATGCACATGTGAAGCTATTTGCAGTAGTGTGAACATGATCGAATTGAGATGGGTCATTCTAATCCAATTTCTTGGTATTGGACTGTTAACTCTGGACTGGTCTATCCATCTTTTCATTACACAAGTTATTCTGTCATTTATCTTTTTGCTTTTGATGAAGAAGATATGTTTTTGATCCTAATGTGATCTATTTAGAAATTGATTGAACTTTACTGCAGAACATGTAAGTGACAAAACTTCAAATATGTATGGTCTGTAGAAGTTCTTAGAATTATATTACACTGAAATGTGAAAATATGATTTTTGTAGCCAGCTTATGTAATTGGAAGCTTTTTGAGTAGTGTGCTGTGGTAGAGGTGGTTGAAGCAATCTGATGCACTCGCTGTATGGTGTTGCACTCACTGTATTGTCTGGCATGTAAGTGGGTGTTGGGCGATCAAAAGCAGTGGAGTACAGCATAGGGATAAATCGGAGGGAAACTCAATTGTGCAGGAAAATGACAAGTTCAGGAAATCTCGAGACTGGATTGAGATTGGCTGAGAATTGAATTAAATATCAGTGGAAGGAGGAGGAATAATCTTGAGTGAAGTTGGACATGGAGTGATTAAGCGGAAATTAAAAATCAACCATAAGGTGAAGCATTTTTATTCTATTCAGTGAAAGAATAAACCGAATGGTTTCCAAGGTTTTTGATTATAGATTGATGATCAAGATCTGGGAATGGACTGAAACAGCAAAGAAGCAGCTTTCCAGATCTTTGTCATTTGGTGGCCTTTTGAGTTCTATTGGCTGTTGGAATCATTGGATTAGTATGGTGGCAAGTTTTGATGGTGCATTTGTTATCATTAATAGTAGTCTGTTTCTAACAAGGCCAGCTTTTTCCTTTTAGTCTTTTAGAAGACCACTTGTTTTCTTGGTGCCAAAAGTAATCTGGTGAAAATAAAGAAGGCACGAAATTAGAAGGGAAAAAGTGAAAATTTTCCATCGTTAAAATGTTATATGCTTTTCTATTGTATTCTCAGGACTTTGTATTCACATGTTTATTTTATGAAGCCATTGTACCTTTTTGAAATTAAAAATTTTTTCACAATTTTTTAACTGCCTTTTGAGTCAACACTGACTTGTTGAGTTATGGCTGGACAGCTGCTGGCACCTTGATACCTTGTCCAACTGACTATTCTTCATGCGAGAACCAGTGTTGGAAAACGATGTTACTGTAAAAGGCATTGCTGATTCGGATCCCACCCCTCACTCATCATTCACACTTGTGCTTTCTGCAGGTTTCACTGAATTATGAACAGAAGCACAAGCTAATTTTTCTCCTCTTAATTAGAGCGGGGTGCTGAAGGCCATTTGTAGTACACCAACTGCTTGCACGACTGAGATCAGCTAATTACGCGCAGACGTGCAATTCAGCTCGGACCTTCTAACCTATATGGCTTGATGGTACAACTGATGCTTATTTGGTCTGCTGCCATTGAAAGCAATACAGCCTACCATCTCTAATTGGTAAACATCATTTGTAACTTTTTTTTTCTTCCAGCTTCTTCCGTTGGATGCCAACATTCTAGAACATCATAAACGTGAAATAGTTGAAGCGAAGCAAATTGCACGAAAGCTTACTTTGGTAGTGCTCTCTGCAGACAAGCCAGATGAAAAAGAGAAGGAAAAAGAGAAAGAAGAAGAAAAGAATGAAAAAGTGACTTGTTATTATAAGTTAACTATATATTTAGGGAATTGGTTGTCCACTCGTTATCTGACCAAGTATATAAATCTCTCTTGATTTTGTCAATGGAAATGGATATTGTGTAAAGTATTCGCTCATAGCATGGCTCCAAAATTTGGTTTGAAGGGATAGTTTGATCACTAAAAAATGGTGTGATAAGAGTTCATGCATTTTAAAACTGCATCATTTACCTTTCAAGGATGTTCACTGTTGAGTACTTAATGAATATTTGATAACCTGAATTAAATTAAGATTTCAGGAAAGTGCACTAACTATTAATCACATTGATTCAAACGGTGATTTCACTGACCCAACAACCTGTTACTGAGTGTTGCACAGCATGATCAAGTTAATTTTGTGTGCAGCATTTTTGATTGAGAATTAACTCAGGATATGATGGAAATAAGTGTAAGATCAGTTAACGCAGCACTGACCAGGATGACCAATGTTTCTCTCAGTAAATGATAGTGGCCTGATGAGGAGCCCTGTCTCATTTTTCCCTCCTCGCACACCGTTGTGCAATACTTGGCACCTCAACATGCTGGATAATTGCAATCAGGAGTTTGATGGAACAAAGCTTGAGCTAGTGTCCCTTACCTCTGACATGCTCTACATTAGTGCTTCAATGTGCACGAACCATGTGCCTTGTCTTAAAATTATTTTACTTCAAGTATCATGTAAGATTTGTAAATAGTATGCAGTAGATGGAACAGTGGACTCCTTAGTTTGCTCCACTTGAAAGCCTTCATAACTTTAGTTAGCAAGTTTTTTTTCTCATTTGAGAAGCAAAACTAGAGGTTGACAGTAATTGTGGTTTGGTCAGTTCATGTCTTTTCCGTGTGTTTTACATTGAATTGAATTGGACATTTCAGCCTCCTGACAATCAGAAGCTTGGATTATTAGAAGCTCTGCTGAAGATTGGTGATTGGTATCATGCACAGTGTATCATGGATCAGATACCGCCTTTCTATGCCACCTCACACAAATCTATAGCACTTGCACTCTGCCAGTTGATTCATGTCATCACAGAACCCTTGTATAGAAGGTAAGGATATTTTATATTTCTCATTAAGAGCAAAGTGCTCGAGTTTAATTTACTTTCTGTGGCTTAATGAGCTTTTTTAAGAAGTTAATACTGTTTTGTCAAAAAAATTCCTGTAATTTTCTGCTGTGGTGAAAGTGCTGAGTAATGCTTGGGTACAAATCCACAAGTGCTGTCAGCCCTCTGACAACTTTCCCAAGTGAGCGTTCTTCATGTGTGAGACGAGACATGGGGTTGTAACTTGCGGCCCTTGTGGACATGCAGGAAGTGCGCATGCACCTGCAAGGGCTGCGCAAGTTCCACGTTTAGGTCTGCATTGTGCTTGCGCTAAAGCCCAGATCTTGCTATCTGACAAGAATCTTGCTATCTGAAGCACAGCATGGGAAATTCTTTGTCTAGTAAAAGCAATAATATTTATACATTTAAAGACCTGTGAAATAGGTATACGCGATGCTGTAACCTCTCTGCCTGTTGCAACAAATGCAGCCAATATCTGACCATTTTGTCCATCACGTCTGTCATATCCATCTGACAGAGAAACACTACTTTTAGCCTTCCATTTTGATAGTGTACTTTTATTGGCTAATTGGTAATGTTACTGGTTCCCTTTGTTGGTCTTGGCTCGAGTCAGCAACTTAAGTTTGTCAAACCTCTCGGCATTCTTTTAGCAGTAATGTGTTGATCAATAAATTATTAATTGTGGCTTGATCCTGCCCCAGCCCTGTCTTTCTCTGTGCGATCTCTCCTCATGCAGCTTTCAAGCTCATCTTGTCCATTAGATCCAGCTCCTTCCACCTTGGCCCCATTCCCACTAAACTGCTGAGCACTCAAATTCTTTTACTGCCCCCCAGGATAGCTGTAATTGTAAATGATTTCCTCTCCTCGAGTACTGTCTGTCTCCCTTTTCAAACCATTGTCGTCACTGCCCTCAAAAAAACCGCCGTCTACTCCTTTGACCTCATCTCCAACCTTTTTTTCTTCTTCTAACTCCTTGAATGTGTTGTTGCCTCCCAATTCTTGCCTGTAATTACATGTTTAAATCTATCCAATCATGTTTCTGCCCTGCCACAGCATGGAAGCAGCCCAAATTAGAATCTCAAATTATCCTGTGGTTGTGACCTGTGACACATTCAGTCCTTGTCCTCCCAGATTTCCCGACAGCTTTTCAAATGGTCGACCATAACATTCTCCTCCAGTGCCTCCTCTTCGTTGTGGAGTGGAGTGATCTCACTGGGTTCTACTCTTGATTATCCAATTGTAGTCCGAGCATCTCCAGCAATGGCTTCTCTTCCCTCCTCTGCACTGTTATTTCTGGAGTCCCATTGGGCCCCTCCTTGTTCTATATGCTACTCTTGGTGAGATCATCTGAAGGCATAGGGTCAACCTCCATATGTATGCTGGTGATGTGTAGTTCTCCATCTCCACCACCCCTGTCGACCCCTCCATTGCCTCTGTTGCCATATTCCTTGTGTGACATCCAGTATTGGATGATCAGTTCTCTCCAGTTAATATTTGGAAGACCAAAGCCATTATCTTAAGCCCCATCACACATTCCATACCGTTGCCACTGATTCCATCCCTTTCTGTGGTCACTCTTGGGTTGAACTAGATTGTTCACAATCTTGGAGTCATGTCTGACCCCAAGCTGAGCTTCAAACCCCGTATCCTCTGTCACAAAGACGACGTACATCCACCTCTAATATTACCTGCCTCTAACTCTGCTGCTGAAATCCTCATTCATGTGGATATCGCCTCCAAACTCGATCGTTCTAATGCTCTCTTTACTGGCTTCCTGTCTGCCATATACCTCAAAGTTCAGCTCGTTCAAAATTCTGCGAACCAAAACCTATCACCCACCTACCAAGTCCGGCAGACCCATCACACCTGTTCTTGCTGATCTATCTTGGCTCGCAGTTCTTCAAATTTAAAATCACCATTCTTGTGTTTCATTCCCTTTATGGCCTCGCCCATCCCTCTGTCTGAAACTTCCTGCAGCCCACTGAGAATTCTGACCTCTTGTGTATTTCCCCTCCTCTTGCTGTACCATTGTCAATCGTGTGTTTAGCTCTCTAGGCCCTACACTCTGGAATTTCTTTCCTAAACCTCTCTGCCTCACTCTCCTTTTAAGACCCTCCTTAAACTCCACTTCTTTGACCAAGATTTTGTTCCTTTTTTCTGATGGCCTTTTGTTTGGTTTGGCCATTTTTATCTGATTATGCTTTTCTGAACCACCTTGAAATGTTTTTCTACATGAAAATCATAAGCCTCTCTTATCCAAAGGCACAAAGTATTATATTTTTGTAATATTGCTCGGAAATACATGAACATCTCCATATAAATGCAAGTTGTGGTTGATAATGTTGTTCCAACCTAAATTTCATAATGAAAATAATATATCATTTAAATAATTTTAGGCTGCCCATATTAGGGTGCTGCATGAGAGCAGCCCAAATGGCATCTGACTGTTAATGAAATAATAAACATGAAGTTTCAATAAATATTGCTGCAAATGATTGCTTTTATTCCCTCGGTATGCCTGTCTTGAGTTGGTGGGTAAATAAATGAGCCCATCATTGGACCTGCAGCCTTGGGCACCTTCATTTTATTTCACCCCTCCCTCTCCTCCCCATCACAGACCCATGAGATGTTCTTTCATCAGACCAAGTTCCACAGATTTCTGACTTGCTCTGATGTATGTTGCATGGTACAACACACCTATGGTTGTGGCGTATTTTCCGACTCGGCATAAGCAAAGCCATGCAAAATACATATTTACTTTTAACAGTAGTCAGTAAATGCAGGCAAACTTTGTGGTAGTAAAATAAACATTAGATTTGAAAAACAATAAATTTTAATAACTTTTTAGAGATGACTGCAAATAATTTATTGGACTTTCATAAGCCTTTCGTATCCACAGGCGCAATGTATTATATTTATGTCAATGATAACCTCAGTGTTGCTAGGAAATACAGCAGATGGCCAAAAGCTGTCTTCGAATACTAATTAAACCTGGATGGAAAATCCTCAATTAACATCCAAGCATTAGCACAGCAAGGTACAAGTCTTCATTAAAATCTTCCCTGTGCTACAGCCCTTGATAAAACTAATTTATTTGGAGCGCTTCGCTTGGAAAATAATGTTCAGAAAAACATGTAACTACTGGCTATACGCCATCTCCGTGTAACCATTGGAGTTGAACCAATTACGGTGAGATTTCTGGGGGAAATAGGAAGGGGAAAAAATAACACTGAAGTTTAGAGGATTAAAAAAATCTTCAAAATCAAAACGGGCTGTAAAAACTTAATGTGAATTTTGACACAGGGAAATGTCCTCTCTAAACTGGTTAGTACATAATAAAATATTTTGTTGAAATCTTGACCTTTACTGGTGAGTGCATTTTGAGAATTAAATCATTGTCAGATTTCTGATTAACAGATATGACAATCTGTTTTTTCTGAATGGAGAACATTTTAAAAAATGACAATTTTGCAAGTAATTTCTGAAATATTGGAGAAAAATTAACATTATGCATGAAGATCAAGGAATCAGTTATGGTAATTGTATTGCTTCTTAATTGTATGACTCTCATAAGCCACGAATCAAATGCCATTATCCGGTTCGCTCCACTTTTATCTTTTAGTATTCCTCTATTTCAAGCAACTAAATTTCTTTTATGGAATTTATGGACTCTGCTTCAACAAGAATTCTTTAAATGAAACTTGAATAAATCAAATAGTATTATTCACTGAACACATTCAAAAATATAATTGGCATCAGCTGCAGCCTGATATTTGCACAAGTTCATAAAGTGTTTCTACCTTTTTTGTAGATTTTGTTAATGTCAAACATTTTATCTGTTATGACCTTTTCTGATCAACTTTGGCTTCTATTTGTAAAAAATCCTTCAAATTTTATTTGCAGAGTTGGTGTACCAAAAGGTGCCAAGGGAGCAGTAATTCTATCGCTTAGAAATGAAATGGCTCCAAAACCAATCGAAACATTTGAAGACTTGAAAAAAGAAGTCTTCAGTATGCTGTGCTACCTTGGTCCTCATCTATGGCATGACCCCATCTTGTTTGCGAAAGTGGTTCGTATAGGAAAGGCATTTATGAAAGAGGTTGGTGTTAGCTACATACAAATTCTAGGCGGCTGGCATGCTGTCTCTGTCATTGTTCTAAAATCCTTTTGAAATGCTGTAGTTTCAATCTGCTTTTTTACTCCATAAATTGAGAGGAGGCCTTTTTTGCAGTTTGACCAGACATTGTTAATTTTTGATCATTTTTCTCATGTCAGAACATTGAAGTATTTTTGTGATCATTTAAAAAAAAAAATGCAAAGCTAAGTGGTGCAAGGTTGAGTGAGTTTATTAAATTGGGGGTGATAAGAATGTGCACACGTACACATAAGCTGCTCTAAATAAAAGGAAAACGTCCAGTAATTGACAAGCAAACCATGAATGTGACTTTTGTGTAAAATTTGGTGGGGAGTGGGGGGGTATATGTGGAATACTTAGAAATAACATTTTGAGGATTGAGACAGAGGTATTTATAAAGCAAGGTGGGAATGAAAGATCATATCGAGACCATTGCAGCACATCAGTAAATGGTGCAACAATGCCTTGTGTGTGAAATATGAAGCATAGATATTTGAAATATACTGAACCTTAAGACTACCATCAGGCCAACAGCAACTATTATCTTCCTGGCTGGTTTTCTAACTTTTGAGCTCACATATCATGACACGAAACAAATAGTTTTATCACTGCAATGCTACTCAAATATCAGTTCTGTTTAATCTTACCCTATTAAACACGAAACAACAATAAATTGTTTGAATTAACAACACATATTTAAGTGAGTGACGTGTGCATTGCAACATTCAGCTATTTGCAGATTTAATTCAGTTGTACATTCGGTGTGCAAGATAAATTGCACTTCAACTTGTTTAAGCATAAAATGTGTGTGAAGGATTGAAGCATATGCAAATGTAGTCTACTTGTAAAACAATTTTGGGTGAATCCTTAAGTTTATTCAATATTTTTTGCCACATGTTAAATGATAAGTGCAGCAAAGAAGTTGTGAGTTTTCTGCTAACAATGTTTTCTCTGCTTGGAGATAGACCAGCAGCTGCTTATAATTTTCACCCCTGAACATATCAACTTTTGAAAAGATTTATTTTGAGATACTACACCCATTCTTTGGAGTTGGTGGTGTAGTTTAAATGATGTGTGGCAATGGATAATACAGCTCTGTCTGTGTTGGTCCAAGTCTTCATTTTTATTGGGCCATAAACAAACCCTTCTCAAACATGAGCTACTTTGTAATAGTACTGTGTCTTGGGATATATCAGAGGATATACACCTCCAGCTGATTTCAGCTGCATTATTTTAATTAATGAAGTTTAATCATTTTCATTTAAAATTCAGCCTGGCCTTAAATATTTAAATTAGAAAATCTTTGATTTGTGGCACATCGAATAAATGAATTTATCTTCGTGAGATGATGGATATGTCGAGGAAGTTGTTGGTTTTCTGTTAGTGTGCTAGCATCACTGATGATTTGATGTCAATGCAACAATGAAACTTACAGTAAAAACTTGTGCTGCGTATGAATACATCGGTTGTTACATGTTTACCACTTTTGACTTCAAAGTAGGAAAGAAAAAGCAGTTTAAAAAAAAAATTACTGATAGATGGTATATTTGCAGGAGGTAATGTGGCATTTGCATCGTATCAAGTCCTGTCGTTATCTTTGGTGTTTCAAACAACACAAGGCATTTGTAATTGAAAGATGTGGTTTGAATCTGCTAATTAGGGACTTGGCAATGAAAGTTGATATTCTGACACAGACTTTGAATTTGAGGGATAAAGTACAAAATGATATTGAGGATTGTGCAGAACTTTGGATTTTGGAAAAAAAATCAGACATTTATGTCCACTTTTTATTTAAAAAGAAAAGTTAGTTCAAACAATGAACTTGAAACTATTTTATTTGCTATTTGCATGCAACTCTCTTTATGCTTCTGACTTGACCTATAGTCAGCTGATAATTGGGTTGTTGTAGTCATGACTTTTCAAATCATTTTTTGAACTCTTTGTTAAATAATAGAGTTGACACACTTTTTGTGCATTTGCAGCATTCATCAGATGGAGGTAAACCAGATGAGAGGGAAAGAATGGTAAGTTCCCATTATGTATGCGTGTCTGCATATATGTATGTGTGTGTACATATATATTTTATATATAAATAGACAATATATTTTTAATTTGACTGAGTTTCTTTACCAAATAATTAAGTTGAACAATGTATTTTGCAAAGAATGCTTTACTTTTAGACTTTGCCACTCAAACGGGTTTTTGTTTAACTTCAGTATATTGGACAGTACTCATCATCGTAGGCAGTCCCTCGAATTGAAGATGACTTGCTTCCACGCCTAAAGTTCAAGGTGTTTCAATGAAGGACCAAATATTCCAGGTCCTGAACTAAATCTTGAAGGGTGGAAGATGCCGATATGTGGATACTTTTATCGTGTGGTGGCCGCTGCACACCAGCCACCACACGCTCTTGATTGAGCTCGGTCTTGGTCCGGTGGCAAGGATTAACCAAGACGACTGGAGACCAGCTCTGCTTCACGGACCTAGTCCGCGTACATATTGTAGTGTGGGCTGTCCCATGCTGTCCCTGGGTCCTCACCTTTTCTGGACCCTGGACTCGCGCCTCTTCTGGGTCCCGATCACGTCGCTCTACAATCTCTCACCGCTCCTTCGCCCCGACCTTGCCGCTCCTGCTGTACTTGCCCACGCTCCAGTCATCGATTTGGATCTTGGTGGCATCCAATCCAGTCGCCCTCTTCGCTGCCGTTGCTCTACTGCTCCAGCACGTGCTGCTTCCTGGAGTGGTATGACACCACACTGCTCTTTCCTTCCCCCCCCCGGCCTACTCTGATGGTGCTCGCAGGCCGGGGGCCGCGCGCACTCTGTCCCCAGCCTTCGAGCACCATCTGAGTCGGCCGGGGTGCGGAAGGAGCAGCGTGGCGGCCTGGCCCAGCAGGACAATACTGCAGCAAGTATTGTTGTCATTAGTGGAGCAATTATAGCAATAGCCTCGCAGTTTATAAAAAAAATGGTAGGTCTATTAGTATGACGTGGGCTGACCAGAGGCGACAACATAATCCTTTTTTTGACACTTGTGGGACCATGATAAACTTAATTGGTGAATTGTTCTTTTTCTGTAGCTAATGTTGGACTGCATTGATGATGGCTGAGAAAATTTCAAAGAAAAGGAAAAAAACTTGAATTTATATAGCACCTTTCAGGATGTCCCAAAGCGCTTTAAAACCAATGAAGTTCCTCTGAATAGCAGTCACTGTTATAATATAGGAAACATGGCAGCCAATTTGCGTACCACAAAATCCCATGAACAGCAGTGAGATCAATGACTTGATGATCTGCTTTCGTGATGTTGGTTGAGGGATAAATAATGGCCAGGACACTGGGGAGAATTCCACTTTCTCTTTGAATAAATCATGGGATCTTTTACATCCACCTGAGAAGACAGTTTAACATCTCATTTGGAAAATGGCATGTCTGGCAGTGCAGCATTCCCTCAGTACTGCACTGGGAGTGTTGCACTGCAAGGTACAGTGCGAGCCGGTCTGGGGGGGCAACGCATGTGAAAAGGGCGACTGGATTGGACGTCACCATAACCCATGTCGATGATTGGAGCATGGGTACGTACAGCAGGAGTGGCGAGGTCGGGGCGAAGAAGTGGCGAGAGATTGCAGAGTGATGTGTTGGGGGCCCAGAAGAGACATGGGCCCAAGGGCAGCACGGGCCAGTCCACACTGATATGTGTGCGCACTGGGTCCGTGCAACAGAGCTGGTCTCCAGTCATCTTGTTTAATCCTTGCCACTGGTCCAAGACCTAGTTCTATCAAGCCTGTGTGGTGGCCGGTGTGTAACGGCCGCCACACGTTTAAAAAAATAAATAAAAATTAAAAAAATCTACGCATAGGCATTTTCCACCCTTCAATATGCAGTTCGGGACTTGGAATATTAGGTCTTTCATTGAAACATCTGTGAACTCATCCCTTTTTGGCGTGGAAGCAAGTTATCCTCGATTCGAGGGACCACCTAAGAGGAGGAAGAAGCGAGTGTTGGCCTCGATTAGTCAAAACAAAAACTTCATTTTTAATCATACTTTTAAGTTTTATGAAATCCAGACAGTGGGGTAAAGCAATCAACAAGGGAATTTTTATAACTAGTTTAGCATTGTTGTGGTAAAAATTAAGTTGTTAGAATGAGACTAAAATATTATAAACTTTGGATGAAATTCTTTAGTCTGCTTTTCCAATGCAGATATTAACCTGTTTTTAAAAAAAAACAACTAGTTAATGCCCCCTTGAAGTAACAGATAAAGACATTTTATATGAATGTAGCAAATCTGTATGCTAACCTTCACAGTGTAATTTCAAGTTATAAATCACCTTCGTTTAACCTTAATCGACACAAGATGACAAACCTTTCAACTGTAGTTTGAGCATAACCTTCCCTGACTTGGACTTGAATGTTTTGGCTAAAGCTTCGCTGTCAACCAGCACTCTATCTGTGAAATAGAGCATAGAACAATGCATGATAGAATGTTGCACAGAATAGTTATTATCAATAAGTTTGATTTTAATCATAACATTTTATTACATCCTTCGAATAAGCATTTAAGCTGAGTTAGAAATTAAGCAGGTCTTCAAAGGCAAATGATAGTGTGCTAATATGTCTCAAGCAGTCACTGACGGTGTGAAACATTTTTTGCTGTGTATTACAACACACATTGAATAATTTGCAAAATGTAAAAATGTTATTACACGTGTACTTGTAGCATTCTTGGGTATTTTAGTTGTCAAGACCTTTATACGGTAATTGTGAGTTGCTAGATAACATCTCCCTCATTGGAAGAATAGACTGTTTTTCAAATTAAAGATCCTGAGGTGTCCAGACAGTTTATAAGGAGCAACATGAAATATCTCACTGTTTTCAATTTTTACTTCAACTTCGTATTAAAGTTTTCTGATGCGAGTGACTTCGATTTCCTGTTTTAATTATTTAGTGGTGTTTTATGACATTAGAAGCGTTAAAACATCTGCTTGCTCAAATATTTCGTTTCGCTGATTCACTGGTGAAAATACCATTTGATGTCAGTTAACAGATTGGATGTGGGATATATTACATGTTCAAGTGTTCAATGCATGAACTTGATCATAAATAAACTATTATTTTTGAGAGTTAACCATGTAACTGTTCTTTAACTCTGCAGGAGTCACTCGTGAGCTGTTTTCTTAGTATTGCAGATCAGGTGTTGCTGCCTTCCCTTACTTTAATGGATTCCAATGCATGTATGTCAGAAGAGCTTTGGGGAATGCTGAAAACATTCCCGTACCAGTATAGGTGAATATCTTGGAACATTCAGATATATTGATTTATTCCTGAATAATTACTTTGTGGTTGCTTAACACTTAAATATTTTGTTTTTAAGGTATCGTTTGTATGGACAATGGAAAAATGACACCTACACTAGCCATCCTCTGCTAGTTAAAGTCAAAGCTCAGACAATTGACAGAGCTAAGTATATTATGAAGTAAGATTTTATATTTCATATTCAAATAAATGAATGAGCTGGAGCAAAGCTCATTACAGAATTTTCTGTTTCTATTATATGCTAGTGATGAGCAGTTAACCCCGAGAAAACGTTTGCATTTTTAAGTCCATGGATTATTGCAAAGCCCTTCATGGAAGCAGATGATAGATGGATTTTTCTATCTAACATGCTCGTTACCAGAATATAGGGATTGAGCTGCACTGCTTCATTGCTTTGTGATAAGATTATTAAAACTATGATTAAAATATTTGGATTTTCCCCTCTGCATTTGAGAAGAGTAACGAGGAATCCTCATTTTAAAAAAAAAAATGAAAATGTATTTTCTGATTTTAAAATATCATTGGTGTTTTGTTTGTTGCCTTGAATGCTGCCTTGAATATAGAAACATAGAAAATATGTGCAGGAGTAGGCCATTCAGCCTTTCGAGCCTGCACCACCATTCACTAAGATCATGGCTGATCATTCACCTCAGTATCTCTTTCCTGCTCTCTCTCCATACCCCTCAATCCCTTTAGCCGTAAGGGCCATATCTAACTCCCTCTTGAATACAGCCAATGAATTGGTATCAACAACAACTCTGCGGCAGGGAATTCCACAGGTTAACAACTCTCTGAGTGAAGAAGTTTCTCCTCATCTCAGTCCTAAATGGCCTACCCCTTATCCTAAGATTGTGTCCCCTGGTTCTGGACTTCCCCAACATTGGGAACATTCTTCCCACATCTAAGCTGTCCCGTCCCGTCAGAATCTTATATGTTTCTATGAGATCCCCTCTCATCCTTCTAAACTCCAGTGTATAAAGGCCCAGTTGATCCAGTCTCTCCTCATATGTCAGTCCAGCCATCTCTGGAATCAGTCTGGTGAACCTTTGCTGCACTCCCTCAATAGCAAGAACGTCCTTCCTCAGATTAGGAGACCAAAACTGAACACAATATTCCAGGTGAGGCCTCACCAAGGCCCTGTACAATTGCAGTAAGACCTCCCTGCTCCGATACTCAAATTCCCTAGCTATGAAGGCCAACATGCCAATTGCCGCCTTCACCGCCTGCTGTACCTGCATGTCAACTTTCAATGACTGATGAACCATGACACCCAGGTCTCGTTGCACCTCCCCTTTTCCTAATCTGCCGCCATTCAGATAATATTCTGCCTTCGTGTTATTGCCTCCAAAGTGGATAACCTCTCATTTATCCACATAATGCATCTGCCATGCATTTGCCCACTCACCTAACCTGTCCAAATCACCCTGCAACCTCTTAGCATCCTCCTCACAGCTCACACCGCCACCCAGTTTAGTGTAATCTGCAAACTTGGAGATAGTACATTCAATTCCTTCATCCAAATCATTAATGTATATTGTAAAGAGTTGGGGGCCCAGCACTGAGCCGTGCGGCACTCCATTAGTCACGGCCTCCCATTCCGAAAAGGACCCGTTTATCCCGACTCTGCTTCCTGTCTGCCGAACAATTCTCTATCCACGCCAGTACATTACCCCCAATACAATGTGCTTTAATTTTGCACACCAGTCTCTTATGGTGGGACCTTATCAAAGGCCTTTTGAAAGTCCAAATACACCACATCCACTGGTTCTCCCTTGTCCACTCTACTAGTTACATCCTCAAAAAATTCCAGAAGATTTGTCAAGCATGATTTCCCCATCATAAATCCATGCTGACTTGGACCGATCCTGTCACTGCTTTCCAAATGCGCTGCTATTTCATCCATAATAATTGATTCCAACATTTTCCCCACTACTGATGTCAGGCTAACAGGTCTATAATTACCCGTTTTCTCTCCCTCCTTTTTTAAAAAGTGGTGTTACATTCGCTACCCTCCAGTCCATAGGAACTGATCCCGAGTTGATAGACTGTTGGAAAATGATCACCAATGCATCCACTATTTCTACGGCCACTTCCTTAAGTACTCTGGGATGCAGACAATCAGGCCCTGGGGATTTATCGGACTTCAATCCCATCAGTTTCCCCAACACAATTTTCCGCCTAAAAAGCATATCCTTCAGTTTCTCCTCCTTTCTCGACCCTCTGTCCCTTCGTACATCCGGAAGGTTATTTGTGTATTCCTTCGTGAAGGCCGAACCAAAGTATTTGTTCAATTGGTCTGCCATTTCTTTGTTCGCCATTATAAATTCACCCTAGTCCGACTGCAAGGGACTTACATTTGTCTTCACTAATCTTTTTCTCTTCACATATCGATAGAAGCTTTTGCGGTGAGTTTTTATGTTCCCGGCAAGCTTCCTCTCCTACTCTTATTTTCCCCCTCCAAATCAAACCCTTTGTCATCCTCTGCTGAATTCTAAATTTCTCCCAGTCCTCAGGTTTGCTGCTTTTTTTGGCCAATTTATATGCCTCTTCCTTGGATCGAACACTATCCTTAATTTCCCTTGTTAGCCACAGTTGAGCCACCTTCCCTGTTTTATTTGTACTCTGGACAGGGATGTACAATTGTTGAAGTTCATCCATGTGATCGAAAATGTTTGCCATTGCTTATCCACCGTCAACCCTTTAAGTATCATTTGCCAGTCTATTCTAGCCAATTCACGCCTCATGCCATCGAAGTTAGCTTTCCTTAAGTTTCTGAATTAACTGTGTCACTCTCCATCTTAATAAAGAATTCTACCATATTATGGTCACTCTTCCCCAAGGGGCCTCGCACAACAAGATTGCTAATTAGTCCCTTCTCATTACACATCACCCAGTCTAGGGTGGCCAGCTCTCGAGTTGGTTCCTCGACATATTGGTCAAGAAAACCATCCCGAATACACGCCAGGAAATCCTCCTCCACCGCATTGCTATTAGTTTGGTTAGCCCAATCTATATGTAAATTCAAGTCCCCATGATAACTGCTGTACCTTTATGGCACACATCCCATTTCTTGTTTGATGCTGTCCCCAACCTCACTACTACTGTTTGGTGGTCTGTACACAACTCCCACCAGCGTTTTCTGCCCTTTGGTATTCCGTAGCTCCACCCATACTGGTTCCACATTATCCAAGCCAATGTCCTTCCTTACAGTTGCATTAATTTCCTCTAACCAGTAACGCCACCCCGCTTCCTTTTCCTTTCTGTCTATCCTTCCTAAATGCTGAATACCCCTGGATGTTGAGTTGCCAGCCTTGGTTATCCTGGAGCCATGTCTCTGATGCCAATTGCATCATATCCATTAACTGCTATCTGTGCAGTTAATTCGTTCACCTTTTTCCGAATACTCCTCGCATTGAGGCACAGAGCCTTCAGGCTTGTCTTTTTGAACACACTTTGTCCCTTTTAGAATTTTGCCCTTTAAAATTGTGGCCCTTTTTATTTTTTGCCTTGGGTTTCTCTGCCCTCCACTTTTACGATTCTCCTTTCTATCTTTTGCCTCTGTCTCCCTTTTTATTTCCCTCTGCCTCCCTGCATAGGTTCCCATCCCCCTGCCATATTAGTTTAACTTCTCCCCAACAGCACTAGCAAACACTCCCCCTGGGACATTGGTTCCGGTCCTGCCCAGGTGCAGACCATCCGAACACATTGGTACCGTGATCAGTGTGTCAATAGCACATATGAGGCCTCATCAGGTAAGCATAAAAATCCCAAGGCACTACTTGATGAAGATTGGCCAAGTTCTCCTGGTATCCCGGAAAACCTTTATCCTTCCAAAACAACAAAAACAGATTAAATAGTTACTTATCTAGTTGCTGTTTGTGGGACCTTGTTGTGTGCAAACTTGTTGCTGCATTTGCCTACATAACAGTGACTACAATTCAAAAGTAATTGTCTTCGGGAGATATACTTGCAAAGCACTGTATAAATTGAAACTCTTCTTCCTCGTCAATACTGCTTCAATTTGTTAACTTTTATGAATGAGTTAAAAGAATCATGTGAATTTTCAAAAGTTAATCATTTATGCTTGTTTTGTAATGGTTCGGAGATCTTGGCAGAGTAGTAGTAGTAATTATGGTTCAGATTTTATTACAATTTAATGCAGCACTAAAACAAAAAGTATTTAGCGCCATGTAAAGAAATGTAAGTTTTAAGCTGAATCTTCTTAAACTATTCTGTGTACAATCAGCTTTGTAGCAGAGGCTTTTTCCAAAGTGGCAGAAGTCATGAAAAATTGCAGATATGTGAACAAATGCTGCAATCTAGGGCTCAATTTTCCCTAAAGCTGTTTTTTTTGCGTACTTGAAGAGTTACGCCCGTTTTCTTTGGGCCCAACTACGCCAAAGAAAAATCATCCAACTTTCCCCGTTTGAATTGTTGATTTTGGCAGCGCCTAGCCTGTCCTTTAACTTTGGGGATGGAGCCCAAGATCTGTGCCAAATATATTGGGTTGCCAGTGTAACGAGGGACACACTGAAGCTGGAAAGTGAAACCTACAACACATTCTGGCCCGCTCACAGCAACCTGCACAAGCACATTGCAGCAGCGTTCCATCATTAAATTCTTAGTGTTTGTGTCAAAAGTCTATTTCCCCTGCCCCCTCCTGGTGCCCAGTGCTGCTCCTAACCGTGGCCGAAAGGCCTTCCTCCTCCCAGTGCTGGTTGCCACTGCTCGTCCTGGCTGAAAGGCCTCCCAGTGTCGAGTGCCGCTCCTAACCCTGACCGAAAGGCCTCCCTCCCCTCCCAATGCCGCTCGTAACCTAAACTAAAAGGCTACCCCTCTTTCCTCTTTCTCTCTCTCTTTCCCCCCCCCCCCCCCCCCCTCCCCGCTCCCTCTCTGCTGTTGCTGTCCGGGCCATGGAACTGCATCTGCTGTGCTGATTCTCTTACCTGCTCCGATTTTGTTAACTGCCCAGAAGGTTTTTCCAGAGTGGTCACATAAGCCGTTCTAAGAAAAATTGGAGTAAATCGGAGCTGGCCAAACTTGCTTAAATGGCCAGAATTGGCGCGGGTGGCTGGTTACTCCCCCAATGAGGTTAAAAAAAAATCATAGCTGAAAAATGTCCTACCGAAGTGAACTATACTAGCGCGGAAACTTGGAGATTTTAATTTACTCAAAAAAAAAAAGGCTCAGATAATTGGGGAAAATTGAGCCCGTAATATTGTGGTTACTGAAGTAGAAATGAAGGCCCATACATCTGAGAGTTATGGATTGTATACCTGTAACAATAAAAGCAGTGGCTTGCCACGTAGGAAATGAAAAACACTGTGACACAATCAGATTAAAGTGATCAATTTACTGTGGATGCACAGCGAATGCAAAATTTCTACAATTAACTGACATTTCATGATTCAAGTTACTATTTGTACTCTGCAACTAAAAACAATGCAGTTTTCTGCCATTTGACTTGATATTTCTAATGAGCTTTTGCATGTCCTTTCTCCCTTTCAATTAAGCAATAACCGACTGCTGCAGACCACCGGTTCCATCATGTACAACCTTTCATTTAATGAAAATGCGATGTTTAAATGCTGCCTTTTAACATAACATTTTGCAATATATTGATATACTTTTAAACCATAAATGTAGAGATAATACTAAAACCATATTCTCATTTTTCACTATTTTCCAGGCGACTGACAAAGGAAAATGTAAAGCCTTCTGGAAGACAAATTGGAAAGCTGAGTCACAGTAATCCAACAATCCTGTTTGATTATGTACGTTCTTTTGTGACCACTTTATGTGAATAGAGATTACTTGCGTCAACATGAATGCCAAAGTATAATGGCTTTTACTGGGCCAAGTGGGTGTACACTAAATTACCTCTGGGATGTAGATTTGAATGCTAGCTACACCTCTGGGCTAAAAGAATCCCTCTCCCTGCTGGCTGCAAGAATCCAATTTGGACAAACTCAGTCCAATAGCTAAAGTTGGGCATTATGGAAAGAGCTTTGTCCTGCATCTATCTGAACTGAGAGAGTTCATTGCTGGCACTGGCTTGAAATATGTTCTGTTCCTTAGTGTTGCTATCATGTGACTTGCCCATCACAGAATTTGTTACTGTAAAAAAACTGGTAAACGTGCAAATTGTTGAATGTAACCAGGTTATTACTCTATATGCACTACTTTGCACTATGTTCACCAGATAGCTATGCTTTTTATGTATAAACTTAACCTGAAGAATGGCAATTGTAAGGATGTAAATTGTTTCTTCATTCCTTCGAATGTTCATTCAATTCCAATATCCCTTTCTAAAATTTGGATTCTGCCAGATATTAATTAAATGAGCAGTGAGTTTTGTGCTTTGGCAAAAAAGAATGTATATTTAATTCACTAAGTTGCCAACCTTGGCTCCGGGGTAGCACTCTTGCCTTTGAGTCAAAAGGCATGGGTCCAAGCCCCACTCCAGAGACTTGAGCGCAATATCGACACTGACCGTTCAGTGGACGACTGAGAAAGTGTTACACTGTGGAGGAGGTGCGGCCTTTTGGTGAGACATTAAACTCGAGCCATTTGCCTCAGATTGATGCAAAAAATCTGAAGGCACCATTCAAGGAAAAGCAAGGGAGTTCTCTTGGTGTTCCTCAACCAGCACCACCAAAAGAATAATATTTGGTTATTTATCTCATTGTTGTTTTTGGTATGGATCTGAGGCATGGAAGATGTATAGAAGGCACCTCAAGTCGCTGGAGATACAACACCTGCAAATCCCCTGGGAGGACAGGCGCACCAACATCAGTGTTCTCGTCCAGGCGAACATCCCCAGTATTGAAGCACAGACCACACTCGATCAGCTTTGCTGGGCAGGCCACATAGTTCACATGCCAGATATGAGACTCCCGAAGCAAATGCTTTATGCGGAGCTCCTTCATGGTAAACAAACCAAAGGTGGGCAGCGGAAGCGTTACAAGGACACCCTCAAAGCCTCCCTGGTAAAATGCGACATTACCACTTACACCTGGGAGACCCTGGCCGAAGACCGCCCGAGGTGGAGAAAGTGCATCCGGGAGGGCATTGAGTTCTTCGAGTCTCAACGCAAAGAGCGTGAAGAGGTCAAGCGCAGACAGTGGAAGGAGCGCGTAGCAAACCAGCCCCACCCACCCCTTCCCTGGACGAATGTCTGTCCCACCTGTGACAGGGTCTGTGCCTCTCGTATTGGACTGTTCAGCCACCAGAGAACTTTGGGAGTGGAAGCAAGTCGTCTTCGATTCCGAGGGACTGCCTATGATTATGTTTTTGGTCGCTTCCTGTGTCCAATATGGCTGCTGCATTTCCCTGCATTTACAACAGTGACTGCCTTTAAAACAAATTCATTGTCTGTGAGTGCTTTCGGGTGTCCTTAGGATGTGAAAGGCACTATATAAATGGAAGTTTAATATTTCTATTTGTGTTTGACACAGAGTCAAGTATCAGTTGGATACTTGCAAATCCATAGTTTAATTCATTGTCTCTTTCCGTACTTTGACATTAAACGAATTGAAATGCAGCCATTTCTTTTAACTTAAGACAAGCATCGATTGTTTTGAAGACTCTAATGTCATGAGTGCGCAATTAAAAAATAACTGCATGCAGTATCTCAATTTATAATAGGTTCTCTTGTTGTAATAGTCAACCATTCTTGTTCCAGTAACCATATTGAGTGCCTCTTTTTCACACCTGTTTTTTTTTTTTAAATATAGATTTTATCACAAATTCAGAAATATGACAACCTAATTACTCCTGTTGTGGATTCTTTGAAATACCTCACTTCCTTGAACTATGATGTCTTGGCTTGTATCCTTTTTAAGCAGCTGTTTATTTATATTGATTAACATCAACTTGATGTTCTTTACATTGGATGGATATATCAATTAATAAAACGAATGCAGTGGTTAAGAACTATTCAGAATTAAAAATATTCCTGGTAACTGAAAAAGCACTATTTATCTTAGTTGACTGAGTTTATTTGGACGCTTTGAGCATTTCTGCAATGTTTTTAAAATGAGTTTGATACTGGATCTTTGGAGCATGTTTTAAATGGGCAGGATTCAAGGGATTCATTATTGTTTTCCATTGTGCTCTACACTGTGCAGTATCTGTTTTTTCTGAATTTCCCATTCTTCCCCAACACACCCAATCTGATTCATGTCGTCAAGCATGCCTCTGGTCAAAGTTCCTTTACAAATTGTCTTCAGATGTGTGATGCCTCTAAAAGGCAAAAGTGCAGTATACAAGATCAACCTCCCCCCCCCCCCCTCCCCCAATGCCAATATAGTTTTACATACAACAGAAGCAATGTTGGAGAGAAGAATGAGACTATTCTTTTTGGTAAAACTACTTTCCACATTAAAAATAAATAGTATTTTCACCTGATTATGACACTGCTGATGATGTGAAGTGCAGGAGTCATTCCTGTGCACCATAAAGTACCTCTGTATCAAACAGCGTTAAGGGTATGATTTTTAACCTGAGGCAAGCGGTGATCTGGAACTGGAACTGCTCCAGCTCAGCAAATCACATTGCCGGGAACTTTTATGTCCCTTCACCGAGCTTTGGATACATGTTTTTTTTAATCAATATATAAAAGATACAGAACTTAAGATATTCAGAAATTTACCATGTGTGGTATGCTATTTGATGACGTGTGATGGGGGAGGAGGGGGTGTTGAGCTTCAGGATAAATTTGATTTTTTTTAAGTTTATGAAAAATATTTCAGGAATATTTAGTGGGATCGTCCAGGAAGTGTAATGTAATGGGTAGAACTTTTATGGAAGGTAACGAGGTCGAAATATTTTGTGTAATAATTGATGAATAATAGATATTCACCAGTAGGAAAAAAAAGTCTTAAACACACGACAGTTACAATATAAATGATAGACCCAGCAGGCACAATTTATATTATAAAGGTACGCAACTGTTGTTGGATTAATTTTGGTCAAATATTGGATAGAAAATAGAAAAATTAAATTTGATTTGACAATTCACCATTGTTTTCGAACACTGAAACTAGAGTATTTCTACAGCTTTAAATCTGTTTCTGTTTGTGATGTGTAAAATATGCAAATAACAATTCTTGTACTTCTATTTCATATTGGAGCAGTTTTCTGTTTTGCATGTTTGATTAAGCCATACTGAATTGTAACAGTTGCAGAAAATCAATACTCAGTGGAAAATTGCATGAAAAATGTAATACTGCCATATATTGTGGAATGTTATATGTTGTCTCTCTGGGTTTAAAGATGAGGAATTGCTTTGAGTTGGGAGATTTCACACAGTTGCTGAAAATGTTCTGTCAGAATCAATGTTGTTGCTTCATTTCAAGTTTACAGTTTTCTTTTAACTTGTGAAAAGATTGCATCATTGAAGCTCTGGCTAATCCTGAAAAAGAGAGGATGAAGCACGATGACACCACAATCTCAACCTGGTTGCAGAGTCAGTGGAATTTTTCATTCAGACTTCCAAGATTCACAGATGTTTTTTTTAAAGAAATCTTCTTTTATATTAATGGTATGACACAAATTTGAAACTATCTCTCTGAACAGGTCTGGCAAGTTTTTGTGGTGCGATTTTCAGAAAATATCCAATCGAACTCACTGGTCTTCTGCAGTATGTTGCAAACCAACTAAAGGCTGGGAAAAGGTATAGTTATTGTATGCATAAGAAATGCAAGAGATTTAATTGAAGTTGTGTGCATCAATAAACAAGTACAGGTTGAACCTCCCTTATCCGGAGCCCTCGGGACCTAGCCTGTTCTGGATAAGGGAGTTTTCTGGATGAGGGGTGGTCACATTAAATTGGATGGTACAAGTAGTGAGCAAGGGGATATCGAGGCTGGCTGGCTTGGGGCTGGGAGTGCGGCAGAGAGATCATGGGGCGGTGGATCGCGGGGTCAGGCCAGCGATTACGGGAGTCGGCAGCGAGGAAGGACTTCAATTTGCTCATGTCAGCGTTCTGCGCATGCGCTACCGGGAATGGTACTGGACACGGAGTGGTTCCAGATAAGGGCGGTTCAACCTGTATAAGTTCTGAGCAAACTGAAATCCGCAAATTGTGTACCTTGCTATGCAATCTGGTATAAGAATGTTATTATTTTTTTCGAAGCTAAGTGGTTAGATTTAGGAGAAAAATCTTGTGAATTTTGGTTCTTTTTTTTTTCTCCAGCGCCAATTTCAGCTGAAACATCTCTACTTCTGAACCTTTACTAATGACTGACCTATAGCTTGCAGGGAAATTGAAAGGACTGTAGGCCGATAAATCCTCAGGGCCTGATAGTCTGCATCCCAGAGTACTTCAGGAAGTGGCCCTAGAAATAGTAGATACATTGGTGGTCATTTTCCAACATTCCATGGACTCTCAATCAGTTCCTGTGGATTGGAGGATTACTCATGTAACCCCACTTTTTAAAAAAAGAAGGGAGAGAGAAAACGGGGAATTATCGACCGGTTAACCTGACATCAGTTGTGGGAAAAATGCTGGAATCAACTAAAGATGTAATAGCAGTGCATTTGGAAAGCAGTGACGGGATCGGTCCAAGACAGCATAGATTTATGAAAGGGAAATTGTACTTGACAAATCTTCGAGTTTTTTGAGGTTGTATCTAGTAGAGTGGATAAGGGAGAACCAGTGGATGTGGTGTATTTGGACTTTCAAAAGGCTTTTGACAAGATCCCACACGAGATTATTGTGCAAAATTAAGCCACATGCTATTGGGGGTAATGTATTGACATGGATAGAGAACTGTTTTGCAGACAGGAAGCAAAGAGTAGGAATAAACAGGTCCTTTTCAGAATGGCAGGCAGTGACTAGTGGGGTGCCGCAGGCTTCAGTGCTGGGACCCCAGCTATTTACAATAAACATTAATGATTTAGACGAAGGAATTGAAGGTAATATCTCCAAGTTTGCAGGTGATACGAAGCTGGGTGGCAGTGCAAGCTGCGAAGAGGATGCTAAGAGGCTGCAGGGGGACTTGGACAGGTTCGGTGAATGGGCAAGTGCATGGCAGATGCAGTGTCATGTGGATAAATGTGTGATTTTCCACTTTGGTGGCAAAAACAGGAAGGCAGATTATTATCTGAATGGTGACAGATTAGTAAAAGGGGAGATGCAAAGAGACCTGGGTGTCATGGTACAGCAGTCATTGAAGGTAGGCATGCAGGTACAGCAGACAGCAAAGAAAGCAAATGACATGCTGGCCTTCATAGCGACGGAATTTGCGTACAGGAACAGGGAGGTCTTACTGCAGTTGTACAGGGCCTTGGTTGAGACCACACCTTGAGTATTGTGTGCAGTTTTGGTCTCCTAATCTGAGGAAGGATGTGCTTGCTATTGAGGGAGTGCAGCGAAGGTTCACCAGACTGATTCCTGGGATGACAGGACTGACATATGAGGAAAGACTGGATCGGCTCGGCTTATACTCACTGGAATTTAGAAGAATGAGAGGGGATCTCATAGAAACATAAAATTCTGATGGGACTGGACAGGTTAGATGCAGGCAGAATGTTCCCGATGTTGGGGAAGTCCAGAACCAGGGGTCACAGTCTAAAGATAAGGGGTAAGCCATATAGGACCGAGATGAGGAGAAACTTTTTGACCCAGAGATTTGTGAACCTGTGAAATTCTCTGCCACAGAAAGTTGTTGAGTCCAGTTCGTTGGACATTTTCAAAAGCGAGTTAAAGGGATCAGGGGCATGGAGAGAAGGCAGGGGTGGGGTACTGAGGTTGCATGATATTGAATGGCGGTGCAGGACCGAATGGCCTGCTCCTGCGCCTATTTTCTATGTTTATCAGCAGGCATTTGTGTATCTGGTTCGATAACTGTTGTGATTTTTATGTTTTTATGGGCTCCTCCCCATGGAGACAAATTTGAGATTCGGAAGTTGAGGCACATAACTGCATCCTCAATTCTATCTGAATCCTCGTTAGTCATAATTTAACCTTTTGTGGTACTGAGTGAATTACAAGAATGTAGAAGCAAACAATTTGCTGCTTAAATTAATTTTATACGGTAAATATTCAGTCCTGTTGTGGGTAGAGAGAAAGGCCCCAAGTTTCCACACGCTACAAAACCGGCGCCCCTCTGAGCTGGGCGCCCGTTTTTCGCGCCAAAAACGGCGCCTGAAAAAAGACACGCGATTCTGGAGCGCCCTACAGCTCCATGTCTGCTTGGCGCGGCGTCCAGGGGGGCGGGGGCGGAGCCTATCACTCGCGCCGATTGTGTAAGTGGGAGGGGGCGGGTACCATTTAAATTAGTTTTTTTCGTGCCGGCAATCCTGCGCGTTGGAGCGTTCGCGCACGCGCAGTGTGAAGGAAACATTGGCACTCGGCCATTTTTGTAGTTCTTTGTAGCTGTTTAATTTTTGAACATTTTTTAATAAAAGCACATTGCCCTTCTATGATCAGCACTGAGGCTTCTTGCAGCAGTGAGAAGGCTGCAGGAAGCCTCAGAAGTTGAGGCAGCCATTGTCCGACGGCCTCTTTCTCTTCCCCCCCCCCCCCACCCCCCCTGCCCTCTGGAATGGCTGCTCAACTTCTGAGGCTTCCTGCAGCCTTCTCACTGCCTCCTTCCCCCCCCCCCTCGCCCGCCGTTGGGAACGGCTGCCTCCTCCCTCCCTCCCGTTCGCGGGAATGACGTCACACTGCTGAGGTGACTGTAAGGCTTCCACCTCAAGTGGAAGGCTGCTTGCTGCCTGCTTACTGCCCGACTGCCCCTCCCTCCCTCCCGTTCGTGGGAACGACGCCGCTGAGCTGCCTGAAGCACTTTCACACAGGTAGGAAGATGGTTTATTTAATCTTTTCTTTGCTTATAAATGTTTATTCAGGTTGGATTTATTTGTAAAATATTTGTAGAAGTATAAATAAGGATTTATTGTAGAATTTAATGACTTCCCTTCCCCCCCCCCTCCTCCCCCCCCACCTCGTTCTGGACGCCTAATTTGTAACCTGCGCCTGATTTTTGTAATGTGTAGACAAGGTTTTTTCAGTTCTACAAAAATCTTCTCTTGCTCCATTCTAAGTTAGTTTGGAGTACGTTTTCACTGTGGAAACTTTGAAATCAGGCGTCAGTGGCCGGACACGCCCCCTTTTGAAGAAAAAATTCTGTTCCAAAGTGAAACTGTTCTAACTGACTAGAACTGCAGAAAAAAAAATGTGGAGAATTGCGATTTCTAAGATAGTCCGTTCTCCACCAGTTGTTCCTAAAAATCAGGCGCAAATCATGTGGAAACTTGGGCCTAATAAAACTAAAAGGTTATATTTTTCTTCTTCTTGTGGTCACTGCTGATTTGTGTTCAAATTATTCTTCACTTTGTTCAATGCAGTTTCGATCTGCTGATCTTGAAAGAAGTGGTACAGAAGATGGCTGGTATTGAAATTACAGAGGAAATGACAACTGAGCAATTGGAAGCCATGACTGGTGGAGAGCAGTTAAAAGCTGAGGCAAGGCAATTTTATCGAGATATCGCGATTTAAGATGTTGTAAATGGTTATTTAGGGCTACTGACCAAACATTGGCAAATTTACTGTGAAGATCCTACTTGAGATATGGCAAAAATAACCCCCTTGAGCTGTGTAGATTCCAGTAATCTGTGCTCCACATTGAAATAAATGGGAAGGAGCAACTTTTGTTAAAATGTCGGAAACGCTATGAAGGACCACTCCAGGTACATGGAGTTATTGTTCCAACAGAATTTTTTCACAAGTCTAACCAGGTTGCAAAATTGTATAAATATTGGGTCAGTTGTGACATTTGCCAATTCATCATTTTTTTTTTTTTTGTTGGCTTATGCAGCCTTTTTTTTTGTGTGATTGTTTCCTTAAGTAAAATTAATTTGTCATGTAATAGGCACGGCCACGGTAAATCTCAATCATTATTTAGGAGGGGATAAGGAAGAGGAAATGGTTTTATTGGGCTCGATTTTGGCCAGGAGTTGCTCCGTTATTTTTTTGGAGTAACCTTTTTCTGGCGTAACTTAAAAGTCCCCAGTTTCCCTAATCAATTTGCACCAGCATAACTCACTTAGTTAAAATTTTTTTAGGTTCGTTTTTTTTTCTTAAAAGGGGGCGTTACCAGCCACGTACGCCAGATCTGCCCATTTCGGCAACTTTGGCCAGCTAATAGTTACTCCATTTCTACATAGGCCAGCTAAGTGGCCACTTCAGAAAACCCATGCAGAGAGTTGAAGAAATCGGCGCAGGTAGGTACATCGGAGGCCATTCGGCCTGGAATAGGGGCGGGAAGCGGAGAGGACCTGCACCTAAACCAACCAAGCCTTACCCTTAGCAATGTTTGCAAACAAATTACTAACAATTCTATAAGAAATTTTAAAAAATTGAAGTCCTACCTTCATCTTCAAACTGCAATTCACCTTTCTGCCTCATCCTTGGAAGGCAGCAGGTCGGTGCGGGAGGCCACTCGGCCTGGGTTAGGGGCAGGACAACGCACCGGGAGGCCACTCTGCCTGGGCTAGGGGCGGGACAACGCACCAGGAGGCCACTCTGCCTGGGCTCGGGGCGGGCAGGAGATCTGATAGTGCTCCTGCCTGCCGGTGATTACTATCAGATCTGCCCGCCCCTCGTCCAACAAAGGAGGCAGAATAAATGCAGAGTATTTAACCTGAAGGAGCCCAGCAACACAGGGAGGAAGAACATCACCCCGCTCTCAAACTGACACAGAGACCTACATCAATTGGGACTATTGTTGGAGACTGGCAGCGCTACTGCGCATGCGCAGACATCACAAATCACCACTGCGCATGTGCAGCTGTCCTGGCACATTTTCCAGCGCAGAACGATTGGCCACGCTGCACGACTGCAGTGAAGAGGCCGGACAGCGGCCAAAATGCCAACATTTTTTTTTGCCGCATCTCGGACCCTACATAAGTGGAGCAATTTCGGTAAGTGTGCCGAAAAACGAGCTCGGCCAAAATTGAGCCCATATATATGAACAGAAGTCAAGCATTCCTATTTATATTGCTTTATTTTGCTATTGGTGGCAAAACATTTTAAGGTTAGCTACTATATGTGTGGTTTTGATTTGGTTGAGATCTCTTGTAACATACAGAAGTGACAATCCTTTGTGTTATAATTAGAAACTACGAAATTCTACCATCCAATTGCGATTTTTGTGTTTTGAATTAATGCTTGGGTTTTTATTTCCTGCAAGGGTCTCTTGTTTTGTTTGGGGAGGCGGGTGCAGGAGATGTTTGGGGACTTGTATATCATAAAATATTTTTTCTGCTTCAGGGTGGCTACTTCGGCCAGATTCGGAACACAAAGAAATCATCCCAGCGACTAAAAGATGCACTGCTTGACCATGACCTAGCACTTCCCCTTTGTCTCCTTATGGCCCAGCAGAGAAATGGTGTTATTTTCCAGGAAGGGGGTGAGAAGCATCTCAAATTAGTTGGGAAATTGTACGATCAGGTAAGCATTACAAATATGCAATGAATTCGTTTAATAATCCTTATGACAATTTGTGTGCAGAGTTGGTTGTAAAATTGCTTGACAAAGCTATTTTAGGAATTCTGTTTGTCACGCTTGGTTCGTATCCGAGGAGTACTGTGTATTTTCTAGACAAAGCAGTCTGATTGATGAGCATCATATCCAATCGCCTCAACACCAATCCCCTCCACCACCGGTATACCGTCGTTGCAGTGTGCACGATCTGGAGGATGTACGACAGCAACTTGCCATTAAGCAGCACCTTCCAAACATCCATTGTCAAGATGGACAAGAGCATAGGAACACAGTCAGCTTCAAGATCACCTCCAAGTCATATACTATCCTGACTTGCAGATATATCATTGTTCCTTTATCACTGTTCCTTCATCACTGCCGGGTCAAAATTCTGGAGCTCCTGACCTAACAGCATTGTAGGAGCATCTTCACCATACAGACAAGCGGTTCAAGAAGGTGGCCCACCACTTCTTGGCCCATAACCCAAGAATGCATACAAAAAAGGGACTATGATTGATCTCTCATATTTCTTGTACTTACAGTGAAAATATTGACTATCATTTCTGTTATGAATATGTCTTTGTCTTTTTCATTTTAAGTTTGGTCTTATTTTTCTGCTTCTACTTTTTGTTATCCTATCAAATTGGAAAAAACTTCTCTCACCCTGTCCCCCACCCAAAGAATTGTCGCAAAAACTCTAATCGTCAATCACATTGCAGCAAAAAAAAATGTCCCAAATACATCTGTTTATGATAATTTCATAACAACCCTGCAATACTCTGAAAAATGCAGTTGCATGCGAAACACATTTTTCAACATTCATCTCCAAATTCTCCACCCACCCAACTTAAGATCTAGCTTTCTGATCCAAACATTGATATTACAACTGCAGTTAACCAATGCATGCATTTATTCAACCGAAGAACCAACAGACGACATTTCACAATCCATGCTGCACACTTTGCTGCTCCCTTTCAATCTCATACCATGCAATTTACAAGCCCTACTCTTGCTGCACTTTTCATTTCAGCACCAGGACTGAAAATAAATCAGGGGTACATTGGGGTACTACTGCAAGTAGTGAGCTAGATTTTCTTCTCTGGCTCCATGCTGAGACCAGCTCAACAAAAATATATTCCAGTGAAAAAGAAGGGCGGTAAGAAAAGGGATAACCAGCCGTGGATAACCAAGGAAATAAAGGAGAGTATCAAATTAAAAACCAATGTGTATAAGGTGGCCAAGGTTAGTGGGAAACTAGAAGATTGGGGAAATTTTAAACGACAGCAAAGAATGACTAAGAAAGCAATGAAGAAAAGAAAGATAGATTACGAAAGTAAACTTGCGCATAACATAAAAACAGATCGTAAAAGCTTTTACCGATATATAAAACGGAAGAGAGAGTGACCAAAGTAAATGTTGGTCCCTGAGAAGATGAGAAGGGGGATTTAATAATGGGAAATGTGGAAATGGCTGAGACCTTAAACAATTATTTTGCTTCGGTCTTCACAGTGGAAGACACAAGAACCATGCCAAAAATTGCTGGTCACGGGAATGTGGGAAGGAAGGACCTTGAGACAATCACTATCACGAGGGAGGTAGTGCTGGACAGGCTAATGGGACTCAAGGTAGACAAGTCCCCTGGTCCTGATGAAATGCATCCCAGGATATTAAAAGAGATGGCGGAAGTTATAGCAGATGCATTCGTTATAATCTACCAAAATTCTCGAGACTCTGGGGAGGTACCAGCGGATTGGAAAGCAGCTAATGTAACGCCTCTGTTTAAAAAAGGGGCAGACAAAATAGGCCGGTTAGTTTAACATCTGTAGTGGGGAAAATGCTTGAAGCTATCATTAAGGAAGAAATAGCGGGACATCTAGATTGGAATAGTGCAATCAAGCAGACGCAACATGGATTCATGAAGGGGAAATCATGTTTAACTAATTTACTAGAATTCTTTGAGGATATAACGAGCATGTTGGATAGAGGTGTACCAATGGATGTGGTGTATTTAGATTTCCAAAAGGCATTCGATAAGGTGCCACACAAAAGGTTACTGCAGAAGATAAAGGTAGGCGCAGTCAGAAAAAAATGTATTAGCATGGATAGAGAATTGGCTGGCTAACAGAAAGCAGAGAGTCAGGATAAATGGGTCCTTTTTGGGTTGGAAATCGGTGGTTAGTGGTGTGCCACAGGGATTGGTGCTGGGACCAAAACTGTTGACAATATACATAGATGACCTGGAAGAGGGGACAGAGTGTAGTGTAACAAAATTTGCAGATGACATAAAGATTTGTGGGAAAGCGGGTTGTGCAGCGGACACAGAGGCTGCAAAGAGATTTAGATAGGTTAAGCGAATGGGCTAAGGTTTGGCAGATGGAATACAATGTCGGAAAATGTGAGGTCATCCACCTTGGGCGGGGGGGGAAACAGTAAAAGGGAATATTATTTGAATGGGGAGAAATTGCAACATGCTACAGTGCAGAGGGACCTGGGGGTCCTTGTGCATTAATTCCAAAAAGTTAGTTTGCACGTGCAGCAGGTAATCAGGAAGGCGAATGGAATGTTGGCCTTCATTGCGAGAGGGATGAAACGTAGGTCCCCTGCAGTCAGAATCAGGGGAAGTCATAATGGGGAACAAAGAAATGGTGGACCAATTGAACAAGTACTTTGGTTTGGTATTCACTAAGGAGGACACAAACAACCTTCCGGATATAAAAGGGGTTAAGAGGGTCTAGTAAGGAGGAGGAACTGAGGGAAATCCTTATCAGTCGGGAAATTGTGTTGGGGAAATTGATGGGATTGAAGGCCGATAAATCCCCAGGGCCTGATGGACTGCATCCCAGAGTACTGAAGGAGGTGGCCTTGGAAATAGCGGATGCATTGACAGTCATTTTCCAACATTCCATTGACTCTGGATCAGTTCCTATCGAGTGGAGGGTAGCCAATGTAACCCCACTTTTTAAAAAAGGAGGGAGAGAGAAAACAGGGAATTATAGACCGGTCAGCCTGACATCGGTAGTGGGTAAAATGATGGAATCAATTATTAAGGATGTCATAGCAGTGCATTTGGAAAGAGGTGACATGATAGGTCCAAGTCAGCATGGATTTGTGAAAGGGAAATCATGCTTGACAAATCTTCTGGAATTTTTTGAGGATGTTTCCAGTGGACAAGGGAGAACCAGTTGATGTGGTATATTTGGACTTTCAGAAGGCTTTCGACAAGGTCCCACACAAGAGATTAATGTGCAAAGTTAAAGCACATGGGATTGGGGGTAGAGTGCTGACATGGATTGAGAACTGGTTGTCAGACAGGAAGCAAAGAGTAGGAGTAAATGGGTACTTTTCAGAATGGCAGGCAGTGACGAGTGGGGTACCGCACAGGTTCTGTGCTGGGGCCCCAGCTGTTTACACTGTACATGAATGATTTAGACGAGGGGATTAAATGTAGTATCTCCAAATGGTACATCAGTCATTGAAGGTTGGCATGCAGGTACAGCAGGCGGTTAAGAAAGCAAATGGCATGTTGGCCTTCATAGCGAGGGGATTTGAGTACAGGGGCAGGGAGGTGTTGCTACAGTTGTACAGGGCCTTGGTGAGGCCACACCTGGAGTATTGTGTACAGTTTTGGTCTCCTCACCTGAGGAAGGACATTCTTGCTATTGGGGGAGTGCAGCGAAGGTTCACCAGACTGAGTCCCGGGATGGCGGGACTGACCTATCAAGAAAGACTGGATCAACTGGGCTTGTATTCACTGGAGTTCAGAAGAATGAGAGGAGATCTCATAGAAACATTTAAAATTCTGACGGGGTTAGACAGGTTTCGATGCAGGAAGAATGTTCCCAACGTTGGGGAAGTCCAGAACCAGGGGACACAGTCGAAGGATAAGGGGTAAGCCATTTAGAACCGAGATGAGGAGAAACTTCTTCACCCAGAGAGTGGTGAACCTGTGGAATTCTCTACCACAGAAAGTTGTTCAGGCCAATTCACGAAATATATTCAAAAAGGAGTTAGATGAAGTCCTTACTACTTGGGGGATCAAGGGGTATGGCGAGAAAGCAGGAATATGGTACTGAAGTTGCATGTTCAGCCATGAACTCATTGAATGGCGGTGCAGGCTAGAAGGGCCGAATGTCTTACTCCTGCACCTATTTTCTTTGTTTCTATTCTATGGGCCCAAGTTTCCACAAGAAAAAAAACGGGCGCCCCTCCGAGCCGGGCGCCCGTTTTTCGCGCCTAAAACGGCGCCTAAAAAAATCCTCGGTATTCTCCACCTACTTACAGGTCCTCTGGCCCTCGGCGCAGCCAACACGAGGTGGGAATGGAGCCAGGTCCCTGCGCTGAAAACAGTGCCGGGACGTCTGCACATGCGCGCTACAGTCGGCACGCAAGTGCAGTAGCTCCAGACCGCGAACTGTGTGGGAGGGGCGCGAAGCATGCAGCCCCTAGCCCTGGCTGAATGGCCTCACTGGGGCTGCGTGAATAAGGCTCCTCCCACGGCCAGCTCCTGCTCCCCGACCCCCGCTCCCCACCCTCAGCCGACCCGACCCAACACCTGCTCTCCCCCCCCCCCCCGACCCGACACCTGCTCTCCCCCCGCCGACCCGATCCGACCCCCCCCCCGCCGACCAGACCCGACCCGACACCCGCTGCCCCCCCTCTCTCCCTCCCCCGACCCGACACCCGCTACCCCCCCTCTCCCCCTCCTCCTCCCTCTCTCTCTCTCCTCCTCCCTCTCTCTCCCTCCCTCCCCCTTCTCTCTATCTCTCTCTCTCCCTCCCTCCCGCTCAGCGGCACGAACGGCTGCAGAATTCTCCCTGGCTGAAGCACTTTCACACAGGTAGGAAGATGGTTTATTTAATCTTTTCTTGGCTTATAAATGTTTATTCAGGTTGGATTTATTTGTAGAAGTATAAATAAGGATTTATTGTCGAATTTAATGAGTTCCCTCCCCCTCCCCCCCACCTCGTTCTGGACGCCTAATTTGTAACCTGCGCCTGATTTTTTAATGTGTAGAACAGGTCTTTTCAGTTCTACAAAAATCTTCACTGGCTCCATTCTACTTTAGTTTGGAGTACATTTTCACTGTGGAAACTTTCAATCAGGCGTCAGTGGCCGGATACGCCCCCTTTTGAAGAAAAAATTCTGTTCGAAAGTAGAACTATTCTACCTGACTAGAACTGCAGAAAAAAAAATGTGGAGAATTGCGATTTCTAAAATAGTCCGTTCTCCACCAGTTGCTCCTAAAAAATCAGGCGCAAATCATGTGGAAACTTGGGCCCTATGTTTCTATGGATGGAGTACAAAAGCTGGGAGGTCCTGCTACAACTGTACAGGGCATTGGTGATGCCGCACCTGGAGTACTGCGTGCTCCTTACTGAAGGAAGGATATACTAGCCTTGGAGTGGGTACAGAGACGATTCACTCGGCTGATTCCAGGAATGAGAGGGTTACCTTATGATGATAGATTGAGTAGACTGGGTCTTTACTCGTTGGAGTTCAGAAGGATGAAGGGTGATCTTTCGAAACATTTAAAATAATGCAAGGGATAGACAAGAAAGAGGCAGAGAGGTTGTTTCCACTGGTTGGGGAGACTAGAACTAGGGGGCACAGCCTCAAAGTACGGAGGAGACAATTTAAAACCGAGTTGAGAAGGAATTTCTTCTCCCAGAGGGTTGTGAATCTGTGGAATTCTCTGCCCAGGGAAGCAGTTGAGGCTAGCTCCTTGAATGTATTCAAATCACAGGTAGATAGATTTTTAACCAATAAGGGAATTAAGGGTTAAGGGGAGCAGGCGGGTAAGTGGAGCTGACTCCACGGCCAGATCAGCCATGATCTTGTTGAATGGCGGAGCAGGCTCAAGGGGCTAGATGGCCTACTCCTTTTGTTCTTATGTATGTTATGATTTCACGTTCCTGTTGCTTATTAAAACAAAAAGTAACCAAGAAGCAGCAGCACCAGTGTTCAACAACTCAGTTGCTGTACTGATGCTGAATGAGTTATATGGGATTTGAAACTTGATTTTCATGTTATATAATTTATTTTTGTGGAGGATGATTAGTAATCTAGCAATGTTATTTGGATATCATACAATGTTTTTTTTGGTCTTATTTATCAACCCTCAAAACATGCATGCATCAGATTGGCTCCCCTGCTTCCCTCCAACTTTGGGCATTGTTGTGTTGTCTTGCCATTGATTTCCGTTCCAGCTTTAGGGTTTGTTCTCTTCTTGGCCTGGTCCAGTTTCTTTCTTCCATTTGCAGTGCAGAATTTCATGCCCACTGCAGCAAGAGTACCTGCTAATTTAATCCCGGGTCAGGCTGCAACCTTTCAAGCTCTCTGCCAGGCTAATTTTGAGATTCCTGGATACATTTGAAATGGTCTAAACTTGTTGAGCTTTAGATTGAATATAAAATGCAGAAGTAGTTTTTATTTTAATCAGCCAAGAAATGATTTGCTTTTTAAGATTTCAATTATATTTATTCCTGTCACCCTTATCCTCCTGCTTGACTACCCCATCCCTATTTCCTTGACTGATGGAATAGGAAGAGGATCTTGCTTCCAGGTCTTTTCAAACCCCAGTCGAAAACTATTGACTGGGAGATATCCTGAGTTGACTCGGTTTTTGGCTTTTTTTCTTTGTTCGTCTTTGGTGATCCTGACACCGACAGTGATGGCAAATGCTAAGAGTGAGATTGACCAAATTGGTTGCAAGTCTAGTAAAGCATATTGGAGCAGCTGTTATTTTTCATTGAGGTATTATTACAGTTTAATTGAGGTACTGGATCCTTAAAGCAGAACGGGTAATATTGGAGAGATCCACACTAACAGCCTGACTGGAATTGGGAACTTGCTGTGTAAGGAGGTGCTGATATTGCCATCTTCCACCTTGTAGCCTAAAAACAGAATTTGCAGGGCCATTTATTTCTTCCATGCCTGATGATGTGAGGTGACTGGCTCTGTGTGTTCACAGTCTGCTCCTTCACATTCCCTGGATTTGCAAATCAACTCGGACTGATCAGCTTAAAATTTTTCTGTCAGCTGTAAGGGCCCCATGTCAAAGTAACTTGGTAACTTTGAACTCTTGTTAGTAGACATGACTCCACAACATAAAATCAACTTAACTTGGCACAGATTGGTAATCTTCCTCAGATTATTAGGAAAGCTTGTTGTGGGAATTGTAAAAATTCATATTGGTATTGTCGAAGTTATTTTGAATTTAGGGTTTGAGCAGATTAGAGACGTTTTGAATTAATATTTGGTGTATGCTGCACCGGGACCTGGGTTTGCTTGATGCTGGTGCTGGCTTCCAATAGTGGATGATTATTTCATTTGAGTGCAGACCTTTCTTGCACTGAACACAACAGTTCACACGTACATACAAACTACGCAACACTATTGCCGAGAATGTGGTAATGAAGTTCTTTTCACGTTGAGATCACTTTTATCATGAACTTGAAGTAAAGTAAGTGCACTGCATTCTAGTATTTATCTGTCGGTGCATTTTTTATTTTATTTCTTCTTTTCAGCCTGAGAGTTTGTTTTACAACTTATATCTGTGCTTGTGCAACAAGTTTGCCATTGTCAAATTAATATTGTGTTAGCTCTTAAATGGTTTATATTCATCCACTTGGATTTATGAAAGAATACAGGATGCTTGTAAATCCAATTTGAAGTCCAAACTAAATATACCCTTCTTGGTTTTGCAGTGCCATGATACACTGGTGCAGTTTGGAGGATTTTTAGCTTCAAATCTAAGTACAGAAGACTACATCAAACGAGTGCCTTCAATTGATGTTCTTTGTAATCAGTTTCACACACCTCATGATGCAGCATTTTTCTTGTCACGTCCTATGTATGCACACCACATTTCAGTAAGTAGTGTTTTATTTGACAGCTGTTTTTCTATTTATGTGGAAGGTTACGATGTAGGTGATGTATTTTCCCTTTTATATTTTTAAGGTGGTCAATCTATCAGTACAGTTCACAGAAAATGGGACTTTAAACATTGGTGAAAGCACAAATTTAATCTTGTTCAGCTAAGTTTAAACTGTTATCCAACTCCCTTTCTAAAAAGTATTGAATCCTCAGATTGATTTGTCAATTGGTGATTGAGCTATTTAGTGGCCTCAGGAGAATGGCACTCAGGTGGAGAGCCCAGCCCTGCAATTGGATTGTGCTGCCAATTGGGCTCGCTAAAGTACCAATCTGGACAGAAGCCCACATTACTTGTGTCTGAATACAAAACTCAGAACCTCAGTCGAAGCAAATTCAGCTCTTGGATACCATTGGATGCAGTTTGGCTTTTTGATATTGGCTGGTGCCATTGGCAGAGGGAGTACTGCATGGGTAATTTGAGCTGCAAATGAGGAAAGTAAAATTAACAAAACATCAGCGCACTTGAGACCATTCTGAAACTTTGTTCAGTGCAATCCATGTTTCCTTGGTGCTTGCCGCTAAAGAAATTAAGCTTGCAGTGCTGTCCCTTTGCACGACACAATTTATCTTGAAATGTGGGGAAAAAAATTAAATGATAGGAACTCGGTCGTGGACTATATCAGTAAATCACTTATTCTTTAATATTTCCTATTTTAAATTGATTTTCTTTGCAGGTTTGCTTAATACTATCGTGGACAAGGAAATATAACACATTTCCACTTGTCTTCCAAATTATTTCTGAGCTTTGTACTTGTTTAATGGTTGTTGTCCTTGTACCTGTTTTATGGTTCTTTTTTTAGCTGGTCTTGGGAGTTCTGTCATCTTGGGCAGATATTTTATTTGATTTTTAGCTCGTACAGTGATTCTGAAGCAAAAACAGGTGTTACCAATATCAGGAAAGGCACCACTATTGTAAATATTTTACAATCAGTGTTTGTTAATGCATCTGGGATGAAAAAAATGCTATCGGGCCGATTATATGTCTTCATGCCCTATCCTCTGGGTGATTTCAACTCTCTGCGCAAGCATTCACTTCCTGGGAAAACAGAGATCTGAGACCTCTCCAAACTCATTCATAATCAGGCAAGCCCCAGGAGATCCCAGAGCTAGTGATTTTTTCCCCAAATAATTCACTGTTGTCCTCCACATGCTGTAATCACTTCATTTTCCTCCAATTGTTTCTAAAAGGAGTATAAGCAAACAGTCTTCACTGCTTCAAAACTCAGCTCGAAGGATTGATTATCCTACGGGGAAAAATAAATCTATATATTCAACCTCACTCCCTGCTTCCTGGCATTTGTATGGATGGCCCCCAGTTCAACCCAACCCCATCACCTCAAACATGCTACCTGCTTGCTTTATCATGTTTTCAATAATCTTAACTACTTGGGTCAGATCCCCTCAAGTGTTTGCCTGCCCCTACCCCAGTTGAGTGCAAGCGTTCAGCATCAAGTCTGTCTTCATACTTCAATGATCTCGGGCATAAAATTATCATTGTTGCCCTTCATCTGCATAGCTACTCTGTTTATAATTCCTAAAATATTTCTTGAGTACCAGTTGCTGAATTAAATTCAAATTTTAACCACTAGCTGCCTCATCTATTTTAGATAGACAAATCAGACTTATTTCCTATTAATCCTCTTTTTAATCGTATCCCATTATTTGGGACATTGTAATCATCTGCACCTTGATCTCTCTCCTACTGCTCCTAAGTCTCCGAGTATTGTTGAGTCATACTTTTTAAAATACTGTGCCCGCTTAGTAGTCGTCCTAAATTTGCGATAGGCCCGTATTTTAAATAGTTGAGCGAGTCGAGCGGTTTGAATTTTCAAGGAGTTCCCACCCACCCTCTAATAACCGATCAGCTGTGCCTCAAAATAAACCAAGAACAATTTACTTTATTATTAACTTCTTATTCCATTCCTATTACTTTGGCCCCATCAGTCTTTCAAATACCTCACCTGTGGTTATTGTTCTTGGATGAGTATTGGGTTGTTCATGTGTGGCATTAACACCCTCGGGAGGTGGGGTGGAGAGAGAAATGCACTGAGAGTTTCACCCTGTAACTGATTTTGTTTCCAAATTGCGGTTGTGCTCTGTGAATATCTCTGGACACGGAGCAGCCAATTAGTATTCTTTCATTATGTGAGACTAATTAAGCAAAATCTGCATGCTGGATGAGAAATGCTCTGATGATTTATGAGATGGTTAGAGGTATCTTGAGAAGCAGTCCTGTGCCAAGAAAAAGTATTCCATTATTTTATTCATGCAGCAGTACAATATTAATGAAAGCATTAAATCAACGAGCAAAGTTGCCTTTGGTCACACAACAAAACCTTTGTATTTGAAGACAAATTTATCAGACTTGGTCTTATTGTGGAATTTGTCTTAAAAGATTAGTGTATCGGCACCATCTGTCCAAAGTGACCATTATGGAACTCAAGGTTAAGCAGTTAATTTTCTGTCCAAGGATCCATGCTTGCTGTAATCGGTATCGAGCAAACGATTTTGTAGTTCCCAAAAACACTTTCCAAGTAATCCTTACTTAAAAATAGTAAACTTCTTGAGGAATGTATTGCATTATATCTTGAGAAAAAGATAGTATTTTAAAAGACTTACTACAAAAAATTTTTACCTAGCTAATTTAATGAAATCCCTGGTACTTTACATGTCTTTCATCTCGAGGAACATAGGAACAGAAGTAAGTCATTTAGCCCCTCGAGTCTGTTCTGCTATTCAATATGATCATGGCTGATCTGTGACCGAATTGCCACATTTGCCCCAAATCACTGATTTTTGGTTAACAAAAATCTATCAATCTCTGATTTAAAATTCACAATTGAACTGGTATCAACTGCTGTTTGCACAAGAGTTCCAAACTTCTACCAACCTTTCCGTGCAGGGGTGTTTCGCAACTCCCTCTGGTATACCCCTAGTAGGACCCTCATGTTTGCTTCGTTCAAGGGGTGCAGTACACAGCTGAATTCGTCGTCCAATGCCATGTCACGCTCTCAAGCCTCAACCTTCACAACCAAAGGCATTCACTACTCTCGGATCATCTTGGAGGGCAAAGCTACCCCTAAACTCCTTTTCTGTACTATCAGTTGCCTCCTTAGGCTCCTCTTCCCTTCACACTCACCTCTACTCTGTCGAGCGAGGGACTCATAGATTTCATCAAGTTTCATTTGCCTCCGTTCCTTCCCAACCCACCACCTCTCCTTGCCCACTAAACCGAATCTACTGCTGTCCCCCTCCTATCCTTGCCCTGTTTCTCTCATTTCTCACTGATTTTCCTTCCCACCCTCGGATTATCTCATTCAAGAGTCCTACTTCCTGCTCCTCAACCCCAATCCCACTAATTTGCTGACCACCCAGCCTTCTTTCCTGGCCTCCATGCTAACTGACACTGTAAATGATTCCCTCTCCTTGGGGACTTCCTGTTTGAATCCTTCCAATCAGATTTCTACCTCACACACTGCAACAGCCCTAATCAAAATCACACATGACATTCTTTGTGACTGCATTGCATTCTCTTTCCTTATCCTCCTCAACCACTATGCAGCATTGAATGCAGTCAATCACACCCTCTTAGAATGCTTCTCCTCTGTTGCCCAACTCAGTGGGACTACCCTCTCTAAGTTTCGCTCTTAACTATCTTTTAGCTACAACATCTCGAGCAATGGTTTCTTTTCCCACATCCCCAATGTCACCTCTTGAGTCGCTCACAAATCCATCCCCCAGCCCGCCCCCCTCTCCATCTCTTATCGACATGCTGCCTCTTGGTGACATCACACGCAGACACAGGATCAGTTTTCTCTCATATGCTGATGATACCCAGCTTGATGTCTCCTCCATCTCTCTCAACCCTTCTACTGGCTCTGTGCTGTCAGCCTGCTTGTATAATATCAGTCTTGGATAAGCCATAATTTTCTGCAGCTAAAACATAGGTAAGGCCAAATCCATCATCTTCAGTCTCTTATTATGGACTGCATCACCTTGAGATCCACTCCATTCCCTCTTCAGCCCAAAGACCATCTCCTTTCGCCACTAACACCGTTCACCCTCCATAAATTTCAGCTCACCGAAAACTCTTAACGGCTAACAAATCTAGAACTCCCTGGATGTCAAGGGGCATGCAGGATAGGATAAAGAAATAAAGGGAGGCTTATGACTGATACCAAGGGTTCAATACTGCAGAAACCCTGGAGGAGTATAGAAAGTGGAGGTGTAAACTTAAAAATGGAATTTGGAAAGCAGAGAGGGCATGAAAAAATGTTGGTAAGTAAAATCAAGGGAAACCCAAAGATATTTTATAAATATATTAAGAGCAAGAGGATAACTAAAGAAAGGGTAGGGCCTATTAGAGACCTTAAAAGGTAATCTGTGTGTAGAGGCAGAAGACGTGGGTGTGGTTCTTAATGAATATTTTGCGTCTGTTTTCACAAATGAGAGGGGTGATGCAGACATTGCAATCAGGCAGGAGGAGTGTGAAATATTAGACGAAATAATCATCGTGAGAGAGGAAGTATTCAGGGGTTTAGCATCTTTGAAAGTGTATAAATCCCCAGGCCCGGATGAAATGTATCCCAGGCTGTTAAGAGAAGCAAAAGAGGAAATAGCAGGGGCTCTGACCATCATTTTCCAATCCTCTCTGCCTACTGGTGTGGCGCTGGAAGACTGCTAACATTGTATCTTTGTTTAAAAAGGGAGAAATGGATGGATCAAGCAATTATAGACTAGTCAGCCTAACCTCGGTGGTGGGAAAATTATTGGAAAAAATTCTGAGGGATAGGATAAATCTTCATTTAGAAAGACATGGATTAAGAACATAAAAACATAAGAATTAGGAACAGGATTAGGCCATCTAGCCCCTCGAGCCTGCTCTGCCACTCAACAAGACCATGGCTGATCTGGCCGTGGACTCAGCTCCACTTACCTGCCCGCTCCCCATAACCCTTAATTCCCTTATTGGTTAAAAATCTATCTATCTGTGATTTGAATACATTCAATGAGCTAGCCTCAACTGCTTCCCTGGGCAGAGAATTCCACAGATTCACAACCCTCTGGGAGAAGAAATTCCTTCTCAACTCGGTTTTAAATTGGCTCCCCCGTATTTTGAGGCTGTGCCCCCTAGTTCTAGTCTCCCCGACCAGTGGAAACACCCTCTCTGCCTCTCTCATGTCTATCCCTTTCATTATTTTAAATGTTTCAATCAGATCACCCCTCATCCTTCTGAACTCCAACGAGTAAAGACCCAGTCTACTCAATCTATCATCATAAGGTAACCCCCTCATCTCCGGAATCAGCCTAATGAATCGTCTCTGTACCCCCTCCAAGGCTAGCATATCCTTCCTTAAGTAAGGTGACCAAAACTGCACGCAGTACTCCAGGTGCGGCCTCACCAATACCCTGTACAGTTGCAGCAGGACCTCCCTGCTTTTGTACTCCGTCCCTCTCGTAATGAAGGCCAACATTCCATTCGCCTTCCTGATTACCCGCTGCACCTGCAAACTAACTTTTTGGGATTCATGCACAAGGACGTTTAAGTCTTTCTGCACAGCAGCATGTTGTAATTTCTCCCCATTCAAATAATATTGGCTTTTACTGTTTTGTTTTTTTCCCCAAGGTGGATGACCTCACATTTTCCGACGTTGTATTCCATCTGCCAAACCTTAGCCCATTCGCTTAACCTATCTAAATCTCTTTGCAGCCTCTCTGTGTCCTCGACACAACCCGCTTTCCCACTAATCTTTGTGTCATCTGCAAATTTTGTCGCACTACACTCTGTCCCCTCTTCCAGGTCATCTATGTGTATTGAAACAGTTGTGGTCCCAGCACCGATCCCTCTGGCACACCACTAACCACCGATTTCCAACCCGAAAAGGACCCATTTATCCCGACTCTCTGCTTTCTGTTAGCCAGCCAATTCTCTATCCATGCTAATACATTTCCTCTGACTCCGTGTACCTTTATCTTCTGCAGTAACCTTTTGTGTGACACCTTATCGAATGCCTTTTGGAAATCTAAATACACCACATCCATCGGTACTCCTCTATCCACCATGCTTGTTATTCAAAGAATTCCAGTAAATTAGTTAAACATGATTTCCCCTTCATGAATCCATGTTGCGTCTGCTTGATTGCATTATTTCGATCGAGATGTCCCACTATTTCTTCCTTAATGATAGCTTCAAGCATTTTTCCCATTACAGATGTTAAACTAACCGGCCAATAGTTAGCTGCCTTTTGTCTGCCCCCTTTTTTAAACAGGCATTACATTAACTGCTTTCCAATCCGATGGTACCTCCCCAGAGTCCAGAGAATTTTGATAGATTATAACGAATCTATGGCTATAACTTCCACCATCTCTTTTAATACCCTGGGATGCATTTCATCAGAACCAGGGGACTTGTCTACCTTGAGTCCCATTAGCCTGTCAAGCACTACCCCCCCCCCCCCCCCCCGAGTGATCGTGATTATCTCAAGGTCCCCCCTTCCCACATTCCCATGACCAGCAATTTTTGGCATGTTTTTTGTGTCTTCCACTGTGAAGACCGAAGCAAAATAATTGTTTAAGGTCTCAACCGTTTCCACATTTCCCATTATTAAATCCCCCTTCTCATCTTCTAAGGGACCAACATTTACTTTAGTCACTCTTTTCCGTTTTATATATCGGTAAAAGCTTTTGCTATCTGTTTTTATGTTTTGCGCAAGTTTACTTTCGTAATCTATCTTTCCTTTCTTTCCTTTCCTTTCTTTATAATCAAGAACAACAGCATGGATTTGTTATGGGAAGGTCATGACTGACTAACTTGATTGAATTTTTTGAGGAGGTAACAAGGAGGGTCGATGAGGGTGGTATGATGGGGTTGATAATGAAGGTAGGCCACCCCGACCTGCGAGAGGACACTCTCGCAGGTCGGGAGGATAAAGCTGGAGCACGGGCCACTGCAGCATCATGGGTCACCCCGACCTGTGAGAGGACACCACCTCAGGTCAGGAGGATCAAAGAGCTGGAGCATGCCACTGCAACTTCCAGCGCGAGCTGCTGCAAGTGTGCAACAACTTCGAGGTGGGCGACTGGATGGCTTCTTCAAAACCCAGGTCGCCGTTTGGAGCGTGGGAAGAACATCGGCGGGGCCCAGATACAGCAGAGAAACGGGAAGGTCAGGGCAGAGAAGTGGCGAGAGATCCAGGCAGAAATGCAGAAATTGATCGGGGCAGAGGAGAGGTGAGCGATCGTAGCTGAGATTCGGCGAGTGATCGCGGTGGAAGTGCGGCAAGTGATCGTGGCGGAGGTATGGCAAATGACGGTACAGGGCCCAGGGACAGCACTGGCCAGTCCACACTGCAATATGTGTGCGCACTAGGTCCGTACAGCAGAGCAGGTCTCTCATAGTCCTGGTTAACCCTTGCCACTGGATAAAGGCCTAGCTCGATCAAGCCCGTGTGGTGGCTGATGTGCAACGGTCACCACACGTTAAACAAATCCACGCACATACATCTTCCACCCTGGAGTTCAGGACTGGAATATCGGGTTCTTCATTGAAACATCTGCAAACTTTTGATGTGGAAGCAAGTCATCCTCGTTTGAGGGACTGCTTATGATGATGAGTGAAGAAGAAAGTTGTCGACTTCAGAAAGATATCCATGAACTGGCAGGTGGGCAGAACAGTGGCAAATGGAATTCAATCCGGAGAAGTGTGAGTAATGCATTTGAGGAGGGTTAACAAGGCAAGGAAATACACATGAAATTGTAGGCCATTGACGTGCAGAGGAACAAAGGGACCTTGGAGTGCATGTCCACAGATCCCTGAAGGTAGCAGGCCAGGTAGATAAGGTGGTTAAACAAGCAATCTGGAATACTTGCCTTTATTAGCTGAGACATAGAATACAAGAACAGGAAGGTTGTGCTTGAACTGTATTAAACATTAGTTAGGTCACAGCTGGGATACTGCGTGCAGTTCTGGTCACCACATTAGTGCCATCCCATCTTTCCTGTAGAGAGGATGCAGAGGAGATTTACGAGGATGTTGCCTGCACTGGAGAATTTTAGCTTCGAGGAAAGATTGGATAGGCTGGGTTTGTTTTCAGTGAAACAGAGGAGGCTGATGGGAGACCTTATTAAGCTATATACAATTATGAGGGGCCGAGATAGTGGATAGGAAGGTCCTAGTTCCTTAAGCAGAGGAGTCAACAACAAGGGGGCATAGATTCAAAATAATTGATAGGACGTTGAGGGGTAATGTTTTCACCCAGAGGGTGGTGGGGGGTCTGGAACTCACTGTCTGAAAGGGTGGTAGAGACAGAAACCCTCACCACATTTAAATAGTACTTGGATGTGCACTTCAAGTGCCGTAACCTACAGGGCTACGGACCAAGAGCTGGAAAGTTGGATTAGGCTGGATCGCTCTTTGTCGGCCAGCACAGACATGATGGGTCGAAATGGCTGCCTCCTGTGCTGTAAATTTCTATGATTCCACGGTTAAAGGAAGCTGCAGAGGGATATTGATAAGATGGGGGAATGGACTAAAAAGTGACAAATCGAATTCAGTGTCCGTAATGTGAGCTGATTCATTTTGATTTATAAAAAAAAGCAGTAATTATACTCTGAATGGAAGTAGGCTTGGTGCTGTGGAAGAGCAGAGAAATTTGTGGGTCCTTTTTCACGGCACATTAAAGGCACCACACCTGGGATTTGTTACAATGTATACAATTTAAAAGCCAAGAGGTAGTGATGTGATTATAAAATCTTTAAGACTGTATTTGGAGTACAATGTGGAGAATTGGGTTCCACACTACAGGAAAGATATTGAGGCCATAGAGAAGGTGCAATGCAGAATCAATTTCCTTATGCTGCCTTGAGGAAATACAAAGAGGAACAAGACTTTAAAAACTACATCCTTTTTCATTGCAACAATGCAGATTACAGCATGATATGATAGAAATGTTTAAAATTCTAAAAGGATGGGTCAAAGTAAATAGATGAGTATTTCAAGAACAAGAGCTTGCATTTAAACATTACAAGATGCTTCACTGCATCATAATTGACAAAAAGAAGCCAAAGGAGTTAAGACAGGTGACCTAATGTTTGATCAGAGATAGGTTTTAAGCAGTTTCTTGAAGGACGACTGAGGTGGAAAGCGAAGAGGTTGGTGGTGGGAATTTCAGAGCTCAGGAACTAGACGGCTGAAGCGACGGCTGTAAATGATGGAGCGAAGGAAGTGGGGGACACAGAAAAGGCCAGAGTTGGAGAGGTTTGTTGGGGTGGGTGAGGTTAGAGTTGGGGAGGTGTGAAGCCATGACTGGATTTGAAAACCAGGATAAGAATTTTTTAATTGAGGAGTTGGAGCGGGAGCAAATGTAAGTCAGCGAGCACAGGGATGATGGGTAAACGGAGTTTGGTGCAAGTTAAGATTGGGACGAGAGAGTTTTGGATGAGCTCAAGTTTCTGTCGGGTGGAAGATGGAAGACCAGCCAAGAGAGCATTGGAATAGTCGAGTCTGGAGGTAACCAAAGCATGAATGAGGTTTTCAGCAGCAGATGGCTGAGGAAGGGGCAAAATAGGCGATACTCGAGCTGGAGGTAGTCTGTCTTGTTACAGCGAGGATATGTGGTTGAAAGTGCAATTTCAGGTCGTAGTATGCCGAGCTTATGAACGATCTGGTCCCGTCTGAGACAGTGGCCAGGTCGGGATGGAATTGGTGACTCGGGAACTGAGTTTTTGATGGGGGCATAAAGGTTTTGGTCTTCCAATATTTAATTGGAGGAAGTTTCGGCTCATTCAAGACTGATTGTGTGACGAGCGGTCTGACAATACAGGCAGTGGAGGGGTTGAGAGAAAGGTGGTGGTGAGGTAGGACTGGGTATAGTTAGTATACATATGAAAGCTGACAATGTGTCTTCGGATGATACTGAGGGAAGGCAGATATGTGAGAAATACGATGGGGGACAAGGATAGATCTTTGCGGGGTTGGGGGGGTGCGGGGCCGTCTCCAGAGGTAATGGTAAGGGTAGAAACACAATTGCAGGAGATTCTCTGGCGACGATTGGGTAGCTAATAGTGAAACCAGCTGAGAGAAGACCGACTCAGCTGGACAACAGAGGAGAGGCATTGGAGGAATATAGTGTGGCCAACCGTGTCAAAGTGCAGACTGTTCAAGAAGGATGAGGAGAGATAGTGCACCATGGTTACAGTCACCGAGGATATCCGTTCCAGTGCTGTGGCATAGTCAGAAACCTGATTGGAGAGGTTCAAACATGGAGTTGCTGGACAGATGGGCATGGATTTGTGAGGTGACAACACATTCAAGGACTTTGGAGAGAAAAGCGAGATTAGAGATGAGGCAGTAGTTTTCAAAGGGCAATGGGGTAAAGCGTGGGTTTTTGTGGATGAGGTTGATGACAGAAGATTTGAAAGGGAGCAGGACAGTACCTGAGAGAGGGAGCCATTTATACTGTCAGCTGGTATGGGGGACAGGAAAGGAAGTTAGGTTGTTAACAGTTTCGTGGGAATAGGGTCCAAGAGCAGGAGGTGGGTCTCCTGAGCAAAATAAGCTTAGCCTCGAGGGTATGAGAGGAGATCGAAGAGAAACTAGAGAGATTCGAGTTCAGGTCTATGGCTGGGTGGAACCTTGATAGAAGCCTGGCTTGCTGGGCTAACGGAAAAGAGGGATGCGGAAGAGGCAGTTGAACGGATGGTCTCAATCTTACTGACAAAAGTCCATGCAGTAGTTGTGGAGTCTCGACCGAGGAGCCATCGATGCACAATTAAATGTGAAAGATTTAGAACGTAAATCAAGAGAAACTTAATAATACAGGGAGTTGGGGATGTTGAATTTACTTCGTCTTCGAGGTTGCGGCAGAAACCATGCCAACATTCAGGATTGATTTGAAGGATGGATGAAGAAAAAGATGAAAGGATATAGAAAGCAGGTGGGTAAATATTCCGAGTAGAGCGTTTGCTCTGAGTCTTGTATCGGACGTGCGGACGACGTGGCCCGCCCAATGGAGCTGGTCGAGTGTGGTCAGTGCTTCGATGCTAGGGGTGTTGGCCTGATCGAGAACACTGACGTTGATGTGTCTATCCTTCCAGTGGATTTGCAGGGTCTTGTGGAGGCAGCGCTTGGTAGTACTTCTCCAGTGCTTTGAGGTGTCTATTTTATATGGTCTACATCTCTGAGCCATATAGGAGGGCGAGTATCACTACCTCAGGTGGACAGAGGAAACGTTACAAGGCCACCCTCAAAGCCTCCTTGATAAAGTGCGATATCCCCACTGGCAGCTGGGAGTCCCTGGCCAAAGACCGCCCTAAGTGGAGGAAGAGCATCCGGGAGGGCGCTGAGCACCTCGAGTCTCGTCGCCAAGAGCATGCAGAAATCAATCGCAGACAGTGGAAGGAGCATGTGGCAATCTAGGCTCCCTACCCAGCCTTTCCTTCAACGACTGTCTGTCCCACCTGTGACAGAGACTGTAATTGCTGTATTGGACTGTACAGTCACCTGAGAACTTTGAGTGGAAGCAAGACTTCCTCAATTTCGAGGGACTAACTATGATGATGATGCGTAAATATTATTCGGTATATTCTCTTGTGTGGAGGATACATGCCAACGTGGACTGCTTGGGTCAAAGGGCCTATTTCGTGTGGTAACTTTTCTATTTCTTGGGTTGGGTGTCGGGGCGGGGGGAAAACAAGTAATTTAAACGTACATCATTTTTTGCTTGCCATAAAACATTTCAAGATCCTTACTGTTTGAAGTAATTTCACTTGGTAGAATTGAATTTGTCATTTTTTTCCTTTGAACTAACATTCATTTATTCAATTCTTAGAAACATAGAAAATAGGTGCAGGAGTAGGCCATTCGGCCCTTCGATCCTGCACCGCCATTCAATGAGTTCATGGCTGAATATGCAACTTCAGTATCCCATTCCTGCTTTCTCGCCATACCCCTTTATCCGCCAAGTAGTAAGGACTACATCTAACTCCTTTTTGAATATTCTAAATAAAAATAATTTGTTTCAGGAGACTGATCTTGCACAAGTATTTTCTGTTTTGACTTTGCACCGATGAGCAACAAAGAAAATTGGAAAGTATTTTTGAGGGGTATGTTAGAAAATCTGATTTGATGCAAAAGATTATTAGGAAATGGAAAGTATTACCACAAGTGATTAGTAAAGAGTCAACCACAGCGTTTCAGGAGGTGTTGGATACAAAACTTGAAAAGATCATGATAATTATAGATGCTCCCATTGGGCTGTCTGAGCTCTCCCATTTAGAAGAAATTCCATGTTGGACTCTCTAATATCATCTAACTATCTTGAATGGGGAGCGGGCGGGTAAGTGGAGCTGAGTCCACAGCCAGATCAGCCATGATCTTGTTGAATGGCGGAGCAGACTCGAGGGGCTCGATGGCTACTCCTGCTCCTAATTCTTATATCTTATGAATTAATTTTTTTAATTTATTGCCTTTACCCTACCAAGAAGATAATCAGTTGGTGTTGATCATTGCTGGCGTGAAGAAATTCTTCTGGCATCAGCCCTATATTATCCTTTCATACATTTTAACTTGCGTTCCTTTGTTCCATTATCTTGGCAACTTTTAAATCATGTAATGAATTAACTTTATCTGCAATATCTTGTATACTTCCAAAGGATTCCCTCTCATATGCCTCCTTGTCAGGGCTAAAGATCCCAAGTTTGTTCAGTGTTTCTTCATAATGCAACCCTTTGATACTGGGGATCAAGCTTGTGGCTGCCCTCTGTTATGGTCTCTGTGACTTGAGCTTATTACTAATTGTATGAGAAAGCAGCAGAGAAATGGAATCTGAGTAGATGGCTCTCGTGGGTGACAAACAATGGGCCAAATAGTTTCCTTTATCAAAATTTCCATTATATCCAAGTACTGAAGTATTGGCAAAGTACATTTATGTTTGCTTGCTCTTTTCTAGTCCAAATATGATGAGCTGAAGAAAGCTGAAAAGGGGAACAAACAACAACAGAAAGTTCACAAATACATCAATGCATGTGAATTAGTAATGGCACCTGTCCACGATGCTGTGGTCTCTCTTCACCCTCCCAAAGTATGGGACGACATCAGCCCTCAGTTCTATGCCACGTTTTGGTCCCTCTCTATGTATGACCTTGCTGTCCCCAACACGAGTTATGACCGAGAAGTGAACAAACTGAAGGTCCAAATGAAAGCTATTGATGACAATCAGGAAATGGTAAGAATCCAAAAATCAAACGTGTTTTCAGTTGGATTACTTGTATTTGATTTAAAGGTTTTATATTAACTGCCTGAAAACGGTTAAATGACACTAATTTCTGTTGCAACATTTTTATCAGGTGCTTGATTAAATGTTGTGTGTCAATTATAATTGATTATTGTGATTACTGACTTGCTTATAGATTTGAGGGGCAGATCAGTGTTGGAGCGCATCATTTGATTTCTTTGAATTACTGTTTTAATTTAAGCATCATGAATTTGCTTTATATTGCATATAATGTGTTCAAGTGAATGTGTGACAGTTTATAGTTAAAAATCATTCTGAAGCTCTTGTGCTTGATTAAAAAAAAATTAAATACCAACTTTAAAAAAGATGCTTTAGTTTCAACTGTTCATTGCAAGACTGCATTAACACGTCTTCATTTATTTTTCTTAAGCCTATGAATAAGAAAAAGAAGGAAAAAGAACGCTGCACTGCATTACAAGATAAATTGCAGGAAGAAGAAAAGAAGCAATTAGAGCATGCTCATAGAGTTCTGCAGAGATTAAAGCTGGAAAAAGATAACTGGCTACTTGCTAGTGAGTAGCAACAGGAATATAAATAATTTATGGTTTCTATTGGGCAATAGAACTATATTAAAGAAAAAAAAGGCACCTAAAATACAAATGGTTAGCGAAGTGCATCTAAATAGTGATCTATATATCTCTCTCATAGATTTGGCACAGAATCATGCTCATTATTCTCACTTGGGAGTCCTCAGTCCCAATATTGTGGATCTAAAGTCCACCTCCCAGCATTCCGTTACAAAGCAACATTTACAGTGACCTGGATATACGGCCTGCAACTGCTTTTTTCTTTTAATTTTGCTTTGTTGTTGTATCCATTTTTCCTACCTATCTCCTGAAGAGGTGGACTCCTGCTGGGATATAGTTTGACATGTCCCAGTCACCCTTTAGTACCTCAAAAGGATTAAATGTCCATGTGTGAGGGATGCCACTGTCATAGAAAGGTGTAGTTTCCCACTCTAGTCGCCCAGTATATGCACTAATCATCTGTAATCACCAATCAAATGTTGAATAAAGCTAAATCTGCTTTTCCCTAACTGTGTGTCTTCACCTCGAATAACAAAAGAATACACTGCACCAATGCAATCTTTTACATTTCACAGTCATTTTTATGATGTCTGTGCATGTGGTTAGCCAATTATAGCCAGCAGACGTATGCCTGGTAAGATTCCAAAAACTTAGATCAGATTGGCCCCTTACCCCTGGCAAAAAGAGGAAACGTTTTAGATTATCTGTCTTCAAACCTCATGGCTGTGATGAACATACCGCACCACCCAGTTGCTATTTAATTTACTTTTTCAAAATCATATATATGTTGATGCTAATAGTTTAATCATAATCAATGATTAACAAAGCAAAAAATGTAATTAGGGTCTCTACATTGTACTGTGCTCCGCATTTAGTTTTTTTACCACCAAATCTCTCTCCTCCTTTCTTCCGCCTTTCTACCAGCTCGAATCGTTTCTGTGAAATGTGGTTCTTTGTTTAAGTGCCTATTCTTCATGTCTAAGCCTGGAGATAATGTTGGGAAGTAATTTGAAGGTGGAGAGCATCACGACTGGGCCCAATCCTGTAGTTACTTCGGGGGGTAATTTTAACCTGAAAAGAACAGGTGGGGTTGGGGCGTAGGAGTAGTTAAAGTGTTAAAAATTGTTACCGCGGCCTGAATGTGCTTCCAAACCTGCCCACTTGCATTTTTAATGGGGGCGGGCAACCAATCCGCTGCCAGGAGGCACGCAGTCTAAATATAATGAGCCTCTTTAAGTTCCATCTCGTAAAACCGCCAGCTACAGTAAGGTGCGGACTGCTGCATCCAGGAGGTAAGTACTTTGCTCCTACCTCCTAGATCCAGGGATCCTGCTCAATCCACCCTCTGCGATCAATGACACCCCTCCCCCCAAGGCCTCCGTTTGCCCCACAAGGCCTCTCTCCTCTCTTTTTCCCCTCCCGCCCCCCCCCCCCCCCCCCCCAAACCACCAGCACGAGGCTTCCGGCCCTCCCCATGCTATTCCTCTGGCCCACAATTCTCTTCGGACGCCTTCCCAGTGCTGCTCCCTTGGCCCCACACCTCCCACCTCTTGTCTTGGCCCCCCCCACCCCCCGGCCGGCCCAGTTTTCTGCCGGCTCCTGACCCCTCGAGCTTCTCCTGGCATGACTTCCACCCGATCCCTCTATCCCTCCTCAGTGCTGCCGAGTGCTGCAGGCCTACTGTCTGGAGCCGGCCAGCGCCTCAATCTGGCTGGCTGCATGTGGGAAACAAAGTTCCCATTCAAATCAAGCACTGTCGTTAAAGTCGTTGGGACCTGTGGGAAACCCACTCCTGAATTTCACAGCCCCCTCCGCACCCAAGCTGCCGTCTCCGTTGAAATTCAACCCCTCGTGTCCACACTCACATTCTCTCGCTCTCAATCTTTCCAGTACGAATCACTGGAGAGCAATTAGGATTGGGATTGCTAGCTTATTGCTTTTCTCTCTCTTTCCAGTTTCGAGATATTTTTAACCACTGCTGAGATGAACAACTCCGATATTGGCAAAAATTTCAGTTTAGGAGTTTCTATATTTCTTTCATGCTTGACTGCATAAACATCTTTGCTTTGTTTCATGGGACATCCATGTAATTATTTGTGTGTTGTTGCCCTCAGAATCTACCAAAAATGAGACCATCACAAAGTTCCTCCAACTGTGCATCTTCCCAAGGTGCATCTTCTCAGCCATAGATGCAGTTTACTGTGCGAAGTTTGTGGAATTAGTTCATCAGCTGAAGACACCAAACTTTTCTACACTTCTGTGTTATGATCGGGTAAAAACACTTAGATATTTTTTTTAATGGAATTTGTATTTTTTTTGGCATACTGTTGTTTTAATGTACAGGTCCTTGTTTTTTTAGGTCTTTTCTGACATTATTTACACTGTTGCAAGCTGCACAGAAAATGAAGCCAGTCGCTATGGCAGGTTTCTCTGCAGTATGTTGGAGACGGTCACCAGGTGGCACAGTGACAGAAATTTATATGATAAGGTAACCGTTTAATATTCTCTTGGACATAACAAGATGTATAGTTTATTTCTTGTGCTGTCTTGCGTAAAACCTTCTTAGCACTTAATGAACAAGGAGTTTTCAGTTTATAAACCCAGCTGTGTCTCTTTCTGTTCTCTGAAGCTCTTTGTTTTTCCTGTAGGAGTGTGGCAATTACCCAGGGTTTCTCACAATTTTACGAGCAAGTGGATTTGATGGAGGGAACAAAGCTGACCAGTTAGATTATGAGAATTTCAGACATGTTGTACATAAATGGCATTACAAATTGACCAAAGTAAGTTTTGTTTTCTTTTTTTTAATGTTCCTGTAGAAATAATAAAAATCTGTCCCGCTGCTGTCACAGCTGGGGCGGGTGGGTGGTGGAAGGGCAGGGTCTCGACTGAAATCGAGAGCACAATGCTGCTCTTCTGCGGGTTTCCTTTCAAGGTGTGCATTAAAATGCGTACCAGAAAATTTGTTAACTTTATTTAATGTACAAACCTAAATAATTTGGGTTGTTAACTCATTAATATTTTTTGAAAATATTCCAATATGTTTATTTGAAGACATTTCTGAGGAGTCAATTATATTTTTGTGTTCATGTGTTAACGTGAACTTGTTAAACATGTTTCTTAATGGAATAGAGGTAATCAACCTGAAAGAATTTTGGATACACAGTCTGCAGGATGAGGGTTGTTAGGGTCACATTCACTGCAGATGTTGGGAAGCTTTTCTTTACATAGTAGTTATGCAACAGGCCATTCAAATTTCTGGTACACTTAGTTCTGGTCTGTGGACTGTGCACTTGCTTAACAAACAAATAGATGTTTTGATGGGAAGATAGTAGTACAGGTTTTTTTTACAAAGGTGATAGCAAAGAATTTCCTCATTCATCGATTCATTGAAATTTACAGCACGGAAGGATGCCATTTCGGCCCATCGTGTCCGCGCCGGCCGCCCAAGAACTATCTCGCCTAATCCCACTTTCAGCTCTTGGTCCGTAGCCCTGTCGGTTACTGCACTTAAGTGCACATCCAAGTATCTTTTAAATGTGGTGAGGGATTCTGCCTCTACCACCCTTTCAGGCAGTGCGTTCCAGACCCCCACTACCCCCTGGGTAAAGAAATTTCCCCTCATATCTCTTCTAAACCTCCTCCCAATTACTAAAATCTATCCCCCCTGATTGTTGACCCCTCTGCCAAGGGAAACAATTCAAAACTGCTTTAGCAATTTGTGATTTTTTTTCTTCAGAGATTAAGAAGGAGCTTTGGCACAGTGATTCGTACTTGAAGGGTTAAAATGTTTTCCTGTTCCATCATCTCCAGTTTACTAAATTGCCATGTTAAGATTAAATATATGTATTGCGCAAGGCTCGGGCATTTCAATACCATAACAAATGCCTTTAATGTCACAGATGGAGTACACCGATACTAATTTGAGGTTGTAAGCTAGTGAGTGCAGGCTATTAAATAATGCATTCTAAATGCTCAGCATTGTATACTGAACAAATTTTTTGGCTCGTACATGATGTCAGTGGCACGATTTCTGATAAAATCTGTATTGGATTTGGGGCATGGATTGTGTTCTTGCAAGGACCTGTGTATGTTAATATTGAATATTTATTCATCTGTCTTTATATGTGAGGTTGACAAAAAGATGTTTTATTACAAAATTATGCTGTGAGGTTTTTGCTTTTGAAATTATATTGAGGGTGACTTTTTTTATTGAGTGAACATTTGGATATGTGTAAATTCAACTAAGCTATAGCTTTATTTCATGCCTGTTTTGTTACTATTACAAAGAATGAGACATTTGTTCAATCTTGTTTCATCAGATGGGTTTTGAAGAGAATGGGTTGACCGTTTCACATCTTTTTGATAGTATGATGTAGGGCAATATGTAATTGAGTCATCCAGAACAGAAGGACCCACATTTGATTTCTAGTCTGCATAGTGTTTCTGAGCTGACTGGTGCATCACAGCCATAGTTGATTCTGTCCTCACCTGTGCATGTATATCCAGAAGCCTGGTTTGTAATCTAGAGCTGGAACTCTACTTCCCTTTTTTCGTCTCGGGGTGGTGTGCATATTTGTAGCACTCCGACTTCCACCCCAACTCAGATAAGCAAACTTTGACGCTAACTGGGAGTTTAGACTGGGAGCTTCACAACTTTTCACTGGAGTACCACACTGATAAACCAGTCGTGGAACTGGTTACCGTTTGCAAGACTTGAGTTCAGACCCACCTTCATGTGTTTACCACTTTGGTTATTAACCCTATTTAAATAAGTTGTGCATTTTAACAACCCTTCACTGACTTTATTGGTGGGGACGGTGTGTCTTACTCATGGACATGCAAATTTCCTTCTTGATATTTACTCAACAAAAACCCTGGCTGGCTAGCTATATCAAAGTACTGCATATGTTTTATATATAATGAATCTGAGCCAGTTTTAGAAGTTTGTGGTCTAATTATTGCATTTCCTTTTAGGCATCCGTGCACTGCCTTGAAACTGGCGAGTATGTACATATCCGGAACATATTGATCGTGTTGACTAAAGTCCTCCCTTGGTATCCTAAAGTACTGAATCTAGGTCAAGCATTGGAGCGACGAGTGCATAAAATTTGCCAAGAGGAAAAGGAGAAGAGACCGGATCTCTATGCTCTGGCTATGGGGTAACAAAGTGAAATCAAATGAATGTGATTTAATACAAAGTAGTTTCATGGAAAATATCTGTTTCATGTTCTAGTGATGAGGTTTATCAGCCGCACGAGTCTATATTTAGAATTACCATTTAGGATTAACGGATTCATGCCAGCATTAAAATAACACAGATCAGAAAATCTAGAATAATGGCCCAAACATTGCTGTCAAAGTAACAGCGAGACTAATGGTGTTCGCCGTTTATGTGCAAATGCCACAGCAACTTTAGACGAGAGCAGATGTGTGATTAAATACAGAAATCAAAGTTGTGTGAAATGCACCACTGCTCCGTTAGCTTTGCGCAAATGGCGTCTTGCTGTCTGGCGCCTCATTCAAATGCATTGAGTGGCATGAAGTTCTTGTACTGCCTTGTCGATACGAAATAAACTCGCCACAGAAAGTTAAGTTAAGTCATTTCAAGTCTTAAGTACCCTTTTAACCATGTAATAAGTGTTAATTGCTACCAGTGAACCTCTGACACTGACAATTAACCATTTGAAATGTGGAGTCTCATTCCTTCAGGTTTTAATTGTTGGAGATTTTTTTTTCAATTTAAAATTTATTTTTTACTTTTTTTTTTTCTCTCAATCCAAACTTTCTTTCCCTCTGTTTATTTCTCTCTACGATGTTTGTCATTGAATTCATCCACTCTAATTTATGCTTCCTTCTCAGTCTTTGCACTGTTGATTTCAAAATCCTTCAATCTGATTGATTCAGGAGTCACAGTTGCTTTCCTTGTTCATGCTGATCCTAGATGCCCAGTAGAGGGCGCTGCGCATTTTCCATATCACACTTTGGCATCTTGCAGCCCAAAATATCAACACTAAACTGGAAAGGGCAAGTCTAACAGTGTCTGCTGTTCATTGGCCTGCAGCAGCAATTTTAGGGTCACTGTCTTTGCTGCGTATTTAAAGCTGTAAGTTGAAATGAAGAATCCAAGCTCCACTGTTCGAGGGGAAAAAAATGTGTACATTTATTGTAGATGTAAAATTCATTGTTCAGAGTTTTTCACACTTTGCAGCTAAAATGCAATAGTACTTTTTTTTGGAAAAGATGCATTTGAAATCATGAAATTTGAGGGTAAATGAGCAAATAAACATAGGGCATCAATGATCATTGAATTATTGATTGGGACTAATACAGTACAATGAAATAGGCAATACAGCTTTAAAATACATTTTTAAGTATGAAATTGCTGCTTAAAATAGTGGAGCCAAGTCAAATTATTGCAGGGATCATATTGTGGGGGGGGGGGGGAAATATATTAAAAATTCCACCTTATTCCAGGAGTGCAAGGCCAATTTCAAAACCCCATTGAAATCTCCTTACTTGTTATAGACCCAGGATTGAATCTGGAATCCATTTTTCATGGTTCTCTGATTCTCCTGCTGGAAGAAGAGAGCTGGATTTTCAGTGTAAAGATGGGGAACCATGTGCATGGACTCTGGTCTCCTGCAATCCAGACATAAAAGGGCTGCTGCAAAAGTGCTTATCATGACTCTTTCCTGACATCTTGTCTATTAATCTTTTCAACCTTGCTAGTGTCCTGTATGATGAATCTTGGCCTTTTCTTTTACTTGACAAACGAAGGTAAAATAATTGGCCTTATTTGTTCAATAGCAAGTAGCAACTGTGATCCAGAGAAAGCTGAAAGCCAGATGTTAAGAAATAATTACATTTGTATAGTGCTTTTCTTAGCCTCAGGATGTCCCAAAGCACTTCACAACCAACAAAGTACTTTGAAGTGTAGGAACTTCTGTAGTCGAGGGAAATGTATCTATTTACCCGAACATAAGCACTGTAACAACAAGGATTGTTGATGTTTGTATTGACGTAGTGCTGAATGATCAGTTTTCAAAATTTCTCTTGAAGGTATGTTTGGAATGTTCTCTGGTGTAGTGGATAACAGAACTGCCTGACAGTGGGGCATATAAACCAGAAGGGCCCATTGATTCCTGGTTCATGTTGAATTAGCTAATCTCAGCCTTGCAGCAGTTGGGACCCAATTTTGGCCATAACTTGCTCCAGTTTCTTTTGGAGTAAGTTGTTTTTTCTGGCATAAGTTTGAAAAATGCCATTTTCCCCAATAAATTTGCTCTCTAGTAACTTAGTTAGGTATGATTTTTTTTGTGTGTTTTTTTCAGCCACTTCTGCCACTTTCGCCAGCTAAAACATACTCCAAATCGACTTAGATCAGTATATGTGGCCAGCTCTGAAAAACATTACGGGCAGTGAAGAAAAGCAGCGCACGTTAGTACATCGGCGGACATTTGGGCAGGGATAGGGGAGGGAAGGGAACCGGGGAGGACCTGAAATAATACAACCAAACACCAAACATTGCTTAGAAAAGCACAAACAAGTAACATGCTAATTGAAATCAAGTAAATCCTACCTTAATACATAGAAACATAGAAAATAGGTGCAGGAGTAGGCCATTCGGCCCTTCGAGCCTGCACCGCCATTCAATCTTTAAAGTCGGCCCAGGAAGGCAGCAGTGGGGGTTGGGGCGGGGGGTGGGGGGCGGTAGCGAGATGCTGGCCTCTATCACCGGGTGGTGGGAGGGGGGGGGGGGCGTGAAACAAAGCAGTACATTTGCACCAAGCACAAAAAGTAATAAGCAATTAATTAACAAATAAAAAATAGAAGGAACCCTGCACCGAAAGCACCAAAACCAAAGTAATAAGCAATCAATAAATAATAAATAAAAACAATAGATGGAACCCTGCACCTAAAACATCAAAATCAATCAGTAAATAACAAATAAAAAAAATAGAAGTCCTACCTTAGGGAACACAGCGGGCCACCGATGAGGAAGCCCATTTGGCCAGGGCTAGGGATGGCGTGCTTCAGCCCTGCCCACACAGCCTGCAGTGCGGGTTTGCAGAAACGGCCTGCCAGGAGCTATTGCACATGCACGCAGACTCTAGCGCGCATGTGTAGAAGTCCCGGCATTGTTTTCAGAGCCAGGACCTGGCTCTGCCCCAAACCATTGGGCCACACTGCGCCACCACCGAGGAGAGACCAGAATACGGACATCTTTTTTCGGCGCACTTGGAGGTGGACAGAAGCAGTGAGTGCACCTTGGATGAGGGCGCCAGAAAAAGTGGTTGGGGAAATTTGAGCCCAAAGAATGGCCACTTGGGTGAGTTATTGGAGGGCTGCTGACATTCTTAGATCTGTACCCTACAGCATTAGTCAGCTCCAGGAGAGAGGAGAAAATCCTATGAGGGAGAAAAAAGTCTGTGTATGTTTGTTATCACTAGGTGGCTCTATTATTCCATAGAAAGAGGTACTATGGTATCTTCAGTGTGCACTGCTTTCCTGAGTGGCCTATATAATAGTATCTGACCAAAAGGGGGCAATTGTAAATATTTTGAGTTTACTCCAAATGTCTGTGGCTTTTTAATTACATCATCCTAAATCTAGTGGCTTGTATAGTTTTGAATTTGGTATTGGTTCTCTTTGAACATCCCCACATTTTTCTCTGTTTTATTTCGAAGATGTATTTAACTGTTGGGCAATTAATACAAGGTCACTGTAGTTTGTGTTGTCGCAGCCTAATTAGTGACATTTTTTTTGGCTCTATGTGCACAGTGACCAGTCCTGAGAGAATTTTCTTTGAGTTGGCATCTGGTCTTTATTCAGTTGTATGATGAGCGAAGTCCTGAGGATGCACATTAAACTAATGTAAGTTCAGAATAAATACAGAAAAATGTGCTTGTAGTGTAAATTCCAGCTGCAGGAACATGTTTCACAAACAAAACATTTAGGTCCTTTTTTTTTAAATGTGATGAGTTTTTGATGTCTTTTAACACATGTGACTACAAAATCTTGCCAAGCAAGAATCCTGTGTGTGTCTTGGTCAAGCTCAGCTGCTATTGAGAACTTAAGTAAGATTGGTAACATGAGTCGTGTCAGACAGAGAGGAGCCAAGCTCTCAGCAATATATTTTGATGTGAATGTGAGTACAGAGAGCTACGGGGCAGATGCATTGCAGAGCCATTGGGAATTTGGAAAAGTTGAAAGCTGTTCCATTCTTATTTAAAAAGAGCTATGTTCTGGTTCTCAGATATAATTCCTTGAAGTGCTGAGGGAGACTCCACATTGTTGATAAAAGTTGTCAACTGTCAGAATATATAATTTTTTATTTCAGAAAAAGTGAACTGTATAGCTGTCAGTTATTTTGTAACTGCATTGATAGTTGTCTTCCAAGATTCTTTTTCTCTACTTGTTTAACACTCTCTGCGACTTTCAGCTATTCTGGCCAGTTGAAAAGTAGGAAAACATACATGGTTCCTGAAAATGAATTCCATCACAAGGATCCGCCAGCAAGGAGTGCAACACCTGCAACAGTTCAGAATGGGCCAGGCACAGTCTCACAACCTGCTGCAGCATCCACCAATGCAGCTAAAGCAGAAGAAGGCACAAATGAGGAGACCGGTATGAACAATTGCTTGATTGTTGATGTCAATCAAAGTTCTTTCCTTAATCCAGCAAATCACATTTTATAGGCTTCATCAGACACACAGTTCAGGAATTCAGCAAATGAAAAATTATTTATGGGACAAGGCTGACCAGAAGCCCCATATTTAATAATGTATGCTGAGTTTGCTGATCGTGACCATAACATCAACTGGGATGCTAAATTGACCTCGGTGCTTACAGATTACTGAAGAAAAATCAGACAGGTTATTGACCATTATCCAGCAATGCTTGTGGGGAAAAAAATGCATGTTTATTGATGTTGGATGAGGACAGGATTAGGATTGACTGAGGCCTTCCATGATTTCATAGCCTGGCAATACTCACTCTTTAGGTGAATAATGCAAAATGCTGCTTTTAAGAGTTCTGTGGGCACAGTTAATGACTGTAGAACTGAACTCCAACAATTCTTCAGGAGAAAGGGGGAAAAAATTAACGAAGTTTTAAAAAATCTTATTGATTAATTAGCCATAATTTCTTGGTGCAAGTACTGTATACCTGATATGAGGCAAAGGCAGATATATGGAGTTAAGTCACAGATGAGCCCTGATCTCATTGAATGGCAGAACAGACTCAAGTGACGAAATGGCCTACTCTGATTCCTGTACTGATTCAGATCTTCAAGTTGAATTCCAGACGAATGGCCTCGCACTCGTTATTCTGTGTTCAGCATACTGCTAATTTAATTGTGCGCTAGCATATAAAATGTTGCAAGAAATTGCTCCTTACTCGCTTATATAAAAAAAAATCTATTTTGATAGATCATTGAATCATTAGAATGAGTGGGAAGTGAAATTGAAACACTGGAGTATAACCGAGTGATGCAAGCCAGAAGAATCTCTGCTTCTGATGGCAATAGGTTAATTTCAGCAATTCGGTTAAAATTCACACTAATATGCCCAATTTGGTCTCAGCAAAATTTTACATCCACTTTTTGTCTAAGCCTGGATCATTTCTATGAACAGTGAGAAAAGTGGTCTCAACTTTCATTCCTAGAAAATACCATCAGTTAGTTTTTTTCAGACTGGTACAAATACATAGCATGCAGAGTTTTTCTTCACATGACTTGCTTTTTAGAATTCATAATTGGTTAAATATTGATGTTTGATTTTTACCTTAAATATTGATTTACTGTATTCCTGGATAGACCCACAAGAAGCTCAACTGGATGAAGTGAGTGAAAATGTTTTCTGTTCTTTTAACAGATAAATTGAAGGAGAAATCTCACCCGAGTGCCGTAAAAGTTACTAACAAAGCTGCTAATGCAACACCCAAAGTCACAGCCAGTAATGGAAGCAATGCTATAAATAGGTAAGAATTTGGCTTTCTGCTACAATATTTTATTTACATGATGACTTTTGAAGAGCACTGACGCTTAGGTAGGTCAACGTGGCAGCCATTCTACATTAGCAGCACCCATTAATAGCAGTGAAATGGAATTCCAGTTAACCTGTTTATGTGCTGTTGACTGGGGAAGGAATGCTGGCCAGATTACCTGTACAGCTTCCTGTTCTTAAAATAGTACCACTATATCTTTAATGCCCACCGTAACAAGTAGATGGGATCTCTCTTTATCATCTCGTGTGAAGGGATAATCCTTTAGTGTTAATTTGGAGTATCAACCTAGATTATGAGCACTGTCCTGGTTTGTGACTCAAGTTATAGACAAGAGTGCTAGAAATTTAGATTTTAAAAAAAACTTTTCACAATGAATACTTGACAGACATCTTTATGATTTGAATTGTATTGACCATCTGCCTTTGGTGAAAAAGCTTCAAATGGCACTCTGTTGGGGTAAAAGGAAGACTTCTCTTCAAGGTGGATCCCCTGAAATAAGGGATCGACACCCGCCTGTATAGCGACCACGGAATCACTCAGTTGAAACCTCGGTTCAACTGATCTTTATTCAAGCATATGCAGGGGAAGAGTTCAGGAATGAACCTTCAAAGTACAGGGGTTCTACATGCACAGTTATACAGTTTTTCGAGATGTCAGACCCTCCTACAAAACTTCTATGACCACCAGTTGGCCTATAGCTTATCAGCGGAACTTCATTGATTCCTAATCAGACTGGCTGCTGAGTGGTTTCCCCAACCCTTCCATCATCCATCACATGTCAGCCTTCTGAAATGTGTTGTTCTACAGTGTCACCCTCGCCTCAGCTTCTCATGACTTGTTGGTTAACCTTGTTTCCCAGGGTTTGTTATGCACCTGGTTTCTTATCAGCCAATACTATCACTTTCCCAAGAGCTCTTGCTAAAACTATCTCGTTCCAATGAGTGCAGCTGCTGCTACAATCTGTGTTTCCAGACAGCTTACTCCCTACTGTCCTTGGTAGGTGTTGTTCTGTACTGAATATGTAAGTTTCCATTTTCTGTCTGTACTAAAGTTCAACATATTTGATGGTTCATTTATCATCAAGCTTTGCTGCTTAGCCTTTCTCCAAAAACCCATTTGTAAGCGAGTTTTACATACATTCTGTCAATAGGCGATATATTACAATCCTGACCTTGAGGTGGAGGAACTCCTGACTCCTCACAACTTCCTAATACTGATGAGCCCTTTATCTGGACCATTTTATGTGTCCAATCAATTCACTACCTTCAGTATCCACTTTAGTGACCATCTGTCTGTCTACTTCCACTTTGGTGACGATACTTTCTCCCCATACAATACTGTACCCCTTACACATTCATAAGGACTTGATTGACTTAATTACAAATAGTTTTTATCTAAATATAAGTTACTACTATATAATTCAGTAGAATGTGATAGCTTTACAAATCTGATCCATATATCATCAGTTGACAATCTTGAGTAGGGTTCATAAAAATAAATATCTTTAGCTGACTTCCTAAATGCCTTTTCACAATGTAAGGATATCATACTACTTTCCTGGCATAGCATTTTATTTTAAAACATTTTTGATTCAAAAAATGAGAATTTATTGTACAATGCTGTCTGGACAGTAATTCAACAATCAATATTACTTCAGAGTTAATTTTGCTAAAATGAATCTGAACTATCTACTACTGCACACTATCTCTTAAACTGTACATAATATTAAGGCAACATTTTATGATGGACTTCATATTCTTTTCCAGCAACAAAGTAACAAAAGAAAAGGAAGAGAAAGAAAAAAGTGTGAAAGAGAAAGACAAGGAGAAGAAAGATAAGACAACCCCAGCTGTCCCTCCAGAGGCTAAAGCAACAGCTAAAGATGCAAAGGAGAAATCAAAAGAAGAACGAACAAACAAAGATGAAAAAGTACGGGAGACCAAGGAAAAAACACCAAAGGCAGACAAGGAGAAAGAGAAAGAGAAAATCAGGAAGGAAGAGAAGACAGCAAAGGATGATAAATCCAGGTTGACGTCGAGTAGTGCTGAAGCAAAATCGCACTCGGAAAAGGAGAAAGAAAAGGAACCATCCAAGGAGAGAGATGCACTAAAGGATGCCAAATCCAAAGAAAGTCACACAGGCACTAAAGGAGAAAAAGCAGCCGTTGCTGGGTCCTTGAAGTCCCCAGTTCCACGGTCAGAGTCTTCAGAGTCTGATAGGGGTAAGTTAATAAAGGTATTGCATTCTACTTTATTTTAAAGCAGTTTGAAGAACTTGAACAAGTAAATGAGATTAATTTAGTACCGATCCCAGCAGCAAAGTATCTACAGTGCTTTTTTTGTAACTTAATTTTTTTAATGATTTGCTATGGGCTTTTTGTTGTAGAGCAAACAAGTATTTAGCTGTAGTGAGGTATTCCACTTGATGAATTGTACGAATGCTTCGAAAAAACTTTCCGTAGTTATATTTAAGCAAAACTTTTATAGGCAACAATTGTTAGTTGTCAGTAGAAGAGTTATACTTTCTGGTGAAAATCAATTTTTGATTGTTTGAACCATATGAAAATGCAAAACCAACAGTGGAAAGGACAGCTAAATCAGACACACCTTGTACACGAAGCAGTGAAATCTTGCGCTCTCAACCTGTACTTAGAAAGAAGAGCTTGCATTTATATCATACCTTTTACCTCCTCGGGACGTCTCAAAATGCTTTCTAGCCAATTGAGTACTTTTGAAGTGTAGTTAATATTGTCATATAGTTATCGGCAACAAGTTAAACAAACTTTTCTGTGTAATTTTGGCAAACATAGCAACCAGACCTACGGAAAAATCATACTAGCAGGGATGATAAATGACCAGGTCATCTATTTTTACTGGTGTTGGCTGAGGGATGACTGTTGGCCAGGGCACTGGGAGAAATCCTCTGCTTTTTGAATAGCGCCATATGATACTTTACATCCACCAGAATGGGCGGGCAGGGCTCTGTTTAACAACTCATCTGAAACACACCACCTCTGACAATGCAGCACCCGTCAGTCTACATTATGTGCTCAAATCTCTGAAGTGGGAACCCAGGACCATCTGACTCAAAGGCAAGAGTGCTATGACTGAGTCATGCGTGACATCAAAGCTAAAGCTAACTCCTCTGGAAGGCACCAAAAAAAGAAATAAATCTGTCGTCCATTTAAGAGAAAAAACTGCATAAGGCAATCAAGCAAGCTTCTGGGAGGCAATGGTCAACGATCACGCATCATTAGATGATTCTATCTAACCCCCGACTCCATTCCCAATATGCCACAGTGTCCACCATACTTTTGAAACACCCCTTCTTAAAAAGTTTGTAGTCCATTTATACTTGCTGCAGCTGCCAGAAGCCTGTTCCAGGGGATGAAACATAGAAACATAGAAATATAGAAAATAGGTGCAGGAGTAGGCCATTCGGCCCTTCTAGCCTGCACCGCCATTCAATGAGTTCATGGCTGAACATGCAACTTCAGTACCCCATTCCTGCTTTCTCGCCATACCCCTTGATCCCCCTAGTAGTAAGGACTTCATCGAACTCCTTTTTGAATATATTTAGTGAATTGGCCTCAACAACTTTGTGGTAGAGAATTCCACAGGTTCGCCACTCTCTGGGTGAAGAAGTTTCTCCTCATCTCGGTCCTAAATGGCTTACCCCTTATCCTTAGACTGTGACCTCTGGTTCTGGACTTCCCCAACATTGGGAACATTCTTCCTGCATCTAACCTGTCTAAACCCATCAGAATTTTAAACGTTTCTATGAGGTCCCCTCTCATTCTTCTAAACTCCAGTGAATACAAGCTCAGTTAATCCAGTTTTTCCTGATAGGTCAGTCCCGCTATCCCGGGAATCAGTCTGGTGAACCTTCGCTGCACTCCCTCAATAGCAAGAATGTCCTTCCTCAGATTAGGAGACCAAAACTGTACACAATACTCCAGGTGTGGCCTCACCAAGGCCCTGTACAACTGTAGCAACACCTCCCTGCCCCTGCACTCAAATCCCCTCGCTATGAAGGCCAACATGCCATTCGCTTTCTTAACCGCCTGCTGTACCTGCATGCCAACCTTCAATGACTGATGTACCATGACACCCAGGTCTCGTTGCACCTCCCCTTTTCCTAATCTGTCACCATTCAGATAATAGTCTGTCTGTTTTTACCACCAAAGTGGACAACCTCACATTTATCCACATTATACTTCATCTGCCATGCATTTGCCCACTCACCTAACCTATCCAAGTCGCTCTGCAGCCTCATAGCATCATCCTCGCAGCTCACACTGCCACCCAAATTAGTGTCATCCGCAAATTTGGAGATACTACATTTAATCCCCTCGTCGAAATCATTAATGTACAGTGTAAACAGCTGGGGCCCCAGCACAGAACCTTGCGGTACCCCACTAGTCACTGCCTGCCATTCTGAAAAGTACCCATTTACTCCTACTCTTTGCTTCCTGTCTGACAACCAGTTCTCAATCCATGTCAGCACACTACCCCCAATCCCATGTGCTTTAACTTTGCACATTAATCTCTTGTGTGGGACCTTGTCGAAAGCCTTCTGAAAGTCCAAATATACCACATCAACTGGTTCTCCCTTGTCCACTCTACTGGAAACATCCTCAAAGAATTCTAGAAGATTTGTCAAGCATGATTTCCCTTTCACAAATCCATGCTGACTTGGACCTATCATGTCACCTCTTTCCAAATGCGCTGCTATGACATCCTTAATAATTGATTCCATCATTTTACCCACTACCGATGTCAGGCTGACCGGTCTATAATTCCCTGTTTTCTCTCCCCCCTCCTTTTTTTAAAAAGTGGGGTTACATTGGCTACCCTCCACTCAATAGGAACTGATCCAGAGTCAATGGAATGTTGGAAAATGACTGTCAATGCATGTGCTATTTCCAAGTCCACCTCCTTAAGTACTCTGGGATGCAGTCCATCAGGCCCTGGGGATTTATCAGCCTTCAATCCCATCAATTTCCCCAACACAATTTCCCGACTAATAAGGATTTCCCTCAGTTCCTCCTCCTTACTAGACCCTCTGACTCCTTTTATATCCGGACGGTTGTTTGTGTCCTCCTTATGAATACCGAACCAAAGTACTTGTTCAGTTGGTCTGCCATTTCTTCGTTCCCCGTTATGACTTCCCCTGATTCTGACTGCAGGGGACCTACGTTTGTCTTTACTAACCTTTTTCTCTTTATATATCTATAGAAACTTTTGCAATCCGTCTTAATGTTCCTTGCAAGCTTCTTCTCGTACTCCATTTTCCCTGCCCTAATCAAACCCTTTGTCCTCCTCTGCTGAGTTCTAAATTTCTCCCAGTCCCCGGGTTCGCTGCTATTTCTGGCCAGTTTGTATGCCACTTCCTTGGCTTTAATACTTTCCCTGATTTCCCTTGATAGCCACGGTTGAGCCACCTTCCCTTTTTTATTTTTACGCCAGACAGGAATGTACAGTTGTTGTAGTTCATCCATGCGGTCTCTAAATGTCTGCCATTGCCCATCCACAGTCAACCCCTTAAGTATCATTCGCCAATCTATCCTAGCCAATTCACGCCTCATACCTTCAAAGTTACTCTTTAAGTTCTGGACCATGGTCCCTGAATTAACTGTTTCATTCTCCATCCTAATGCAGAATTCCACCATATTATGGTCACTCTTCCCCAAGGGGCCTCGCACAATGAGATTGCTAATTAATCCTCTCTCATTACACAACACCCAGTCTAAGATGGCCTCCCCCCTAGTTGGTTCCTCGACATATTGATCTAGAAAACCATCTCTTATGCACTCCAGGAAATCCTCCTCCACCGTATTGCTTCCAGTTTGGTTAGCCCAATCTATGTGCATATTAAAGTCACCCATTATAACTGCTGCACCTTTATTGCATGCACCCCTAATTTCCTGTTTGATGCCCTCCCCAACATCACTACTACTGTTTGGAGGTCTGTGCACAACTCCCACTAACGTTTTTTGCCCTTTGGTGTTCTGCAGCTCTACCCATATAGATTCCACATCATCCAAGCTAATGTCCTTCCTAACTATTGCATTAATCTCCTCTTTAACCAACAATGCTACCCCACCTCCTTTTCCTTTTATTCTATCCTTCCTGAATGTTGAGTTCCCAGCCCTGATCATCCTGGAGCCACGTCTCTAATCCCAATCACATTGTATTTGTTAACATCTATTTGCACAGTTAATTCATCCACCTTATTACGGATACTCCTTGCATTAAGACACAAAGCCTTCAGGCTTGTTTTTTTAACACCCTTTGTCCTTTTAGAATTTTGCTGTACAGTGGCCCTTTTTGTTCTTTGCCTTGGGTTTCTCTGCCCTCCACTTTTCCTCATCTCCTTTCTGTCTTTTGCTTTTGTCTCCTTTTTGTTTCCCTCTGTCTCCCTGCATTGGTTCCCATCCCCCTGCCATGAAGTCTCTGACTTCCTTGTATCCAACCTGATTCCCTGCCTGCATATTTTTAGGCATGTCACTGGTTCACAATCTCCTTTGAAAGTCCTATTCACTGTTTCCACTCTTTTTTTTTAAAAAAAAAAGCTCCCACTAGCTTATATTTCTCCAAAGTCAATAACTAACTCTCTAAACCTGTACAAATAGCATCTGTATGATTGATTCTGTGCCAAGCAAGGTGTGACAAGCCTTGACATTGAAAGCTCCTATCACATCACCACCTACAGGCATAACCTGAACTATAATGGGTTTCCTCATAGGAGCAAGCAAGTTTTGAACAACCACCACTCCACTTGCACAACTTAATATATAATAAAGTGCACACCAGATGCAAATTTTAACAAGTTGAGAAATTAATTGCATATTTGAAATAAAATAGTTTTATAAATATACTCTGTTTTTGAATTATGGTAGCCTTTCATAGGTTGAATAATTGGATGGGGAAACTGGTCACTAAGCCAAAGAGAATTTATTGAGGGTGCTTTTTAAGTCATTTAACATTGCCCCCTTTTAATATTGAGTGCACAACCTAACATGACAAGACTTGTGTTTCTAATTTCCAAACTTTAAAAAAATAATCTGCGGGCAACTGATTCTGTGCATCGGTAGAAAAGGTGACGCATTGAAAATATTTTAAGGGGAGACTGAAGTGTTTAATTAGTGTCAAGTTGTAGTTATATTTATAAAACAGAACCTAGGCCTCAGATTATTGCACATTTTTGAATTCATTATATCACTACAGTGAGGCCAACTGCGTTATATAAAATATAATTCTCGGTGCGCTTCTGGTTCTTTTGCCGATTTACCTTAAATGTGTGCCCTCTGGTTACCAACCCTTCTGCCATTGGAAACAGTTTGTCCTTATTTATTCGATTGCAACCGTTCTGATTTTGAACACCTCTGTTAAATCTCCATCTCGCCTTCTCTCCTCAAAGGAGAACAACCCCAGCTTCTCTTGTCTCTCCATGTAATTAAACTTCTGCATCCCTGGTACCACTCTAGTGAATCTTCTCTGCACCCTCTGTGAGACCTTGATATCGCCCAGAATTGGACCAAATACTCCAGTTGGGGCCTAACCAGTGTTTCATAAAGGTTTATCATAACTTCCTTGCTTTTGTACACTATGCCTCTGTTTATAAAGCCAAGGATCCCGTATGCTTTTTTAGCAGCCATCTCAACTTGTCCTACCAGCTTCAAAGATTTGTGTGCATACACCCCCAGGTGTATCTGTTCGTACACCCCTTTTAAAATTGTATCCTTTAGTTTATATTGCCTTTCCTCATTCTTCCAACTAAAATACATCAGTTCACACTTCTCTGTGTTAAATTGCATCTGCCTTGTGTTTGCCCATTTCACCTGTCTTTGTGTCCTCCTGAAGTCTGTTACTATCCTCCTCACTGTTTAAACATTCACTTAAGGACACCAGAAACTTAGATTAAAAACACATGTTGGGGCATGTATTAAAGTATGCAACGTAAAATCTGTTAACGTCCCGATGATAGTCCAGTCCAATTTCTGATCCCAGTTTTTGAGGCAGCCATCTTTTTTATAGTTTTCTCATCCCTCTTGTGATATTTCTTAATATGTTTAAAAAAAAATCTATGCTCTATATATATCTTGTTTGCAAACAATTAATTTGTATCAATGGTACCAAATAGCAGGTATTTGGAATACAGCTGAAAAGAGTTCTGCCAAGAGCAATTTTTTATATAATTTCTCTCTGTTTGCAATGTGCCACAATCAACAACTAGAGTATGCAATAATTCTTCTGTTCCAGAACAAAAACGGCGCAAGCTTGATTCCCACTCTTCACCATCACATTCCACTACAGTAAAGGTTAGTATAGCCTAAGGAAGGCACCGTCAATATTAGGCTGTCCTGTTTGGAATACCGGTATTCTGGAAATATTCGTCTTCCTTCACGTGATACAAGGTGCACAATGGAGCCTCTGGAGGTTTCTTTTAAATAGAAAATGCATTCGTTTTCTTTATTGGACTTTTTTGTAAGCAAATTTTATATAAAAAGGCTTCAAGGACCTAGCGAAAATTGTAAATAGTAAGAGGAAAATGCAAGAATTTTTTCTCCGAAGTGCCTCAAATTATATTAAGTGGTCAGTTTTTGGAGTGCAATAATGCTACAAGCAAAATAGCTACAAAGTGGAGTCGCGAAAAAGGTGCCGGCGCTGAGAATGAAGAGTGTTTCAGCACTGAAGAATGTTGGCGTTCAGAATTACCGATACCTCTGGATTCATCAGGCCCGCTGATGAGCATACTACAAATCGTGCCTTCTAGGAAGGAAGTAATGGAGGGATTCCATTAAAGTCTTTAATATCTCCTTGGTGATCAGATCTCCTGTAGTTGTGTAAATTCTATCAGCATGCAGCTGTTGTTAGTATCTTGCCTTCGTGGGTTTGTTTTCCCTTGGGGTGCCAGCCTTTTGAATCCTGCCTTATGAAAAAGCAGATATGGCAGTCAAGCCTGCCTTCCAGCCAAGAGGGCCGATGGCATTCTACGCAGCGCGAAACGTGGGTGTATCCTAATAGAAGAATCAGGGCAGATGCTTCCTTGCACCGTTTGCTGTATTTATTTTAATGTAGATGAACCCCCTCGAATCCTTGAGTTTGCAGTGGGTTGAAACTTCGAGCTGTAAGTTCCAATTCCTGGATGCAGTGCACTTGAAGGGAGGTTAAAGAGCCCGTTGTGGTTTGTTCAGCTGCACCTCTTTACACAATTAAAATTTTTTGCATTGAAGTTAATTGTTCACTTAGTATACTTACACGGGAAACAGTATTCTATAACATCATCACATTTAAAGACATAGTTTAACTTATTTGACATTTTATGTATATTTGTTAATGGTAAAATTTTATATTAAATGTTATTTGTAACTATACATTTTAGGGAGTTTTATTCCCTAATTAGTTTGTAAATTACTGTTAAGTAGCAAGATTGTTAATATATACACTACAATTGTGAATAATGGCAGTGTCAAACACAGATTTAAATGACCTATCTAAATGAGTTTTAGAAGCCATTTCTTTCATAGTAAACTGTTTCCCAATACACAGATTTGAAATGCCTTATTGTCAAGCTTTCTATCCTGTCCAGTAGCATTAACAATTCCTAAAGCCTAGTTCCTAAAGGTGTAACTGCATGTCAGAAGCAAGACATTAGAATGATCGCCAACTTGCATTCCAAAGTCCTCTGGTATCTGAGAAGCGCTGCAGCTCATCTGTCATCTCCATTCATTCCTACAGGACGGTCTCGGCGATCACAAGGAATCATCAGCAAAGGTTTGACACTTGAGCCTTATTTTGACAATATAACTTTGATATATAAACATTTGTAAGAAACAGTGTTTGTAATCCTTTTATTGGCTTTAATTTCCGAAATTATATTGCTGCTGAAGTTTGTACATATGCAGTAGTTTGTATTCCTGACAGTTCCAGAAATGCTTTGACCCAATTTAAAAACATTTTATTTTAATTATTCATTTTCTGTTGCTTTTTCAAGTATTATCTGCTCCTGTTAAAGATGAACCAAACTCTCCTGATGACGATGGTTAAAGGCATTAACTGTTTTAGCATTTTTCACAGAACAGAAACTTGGGATTTGCGTGGCTGTTAGTCTGATAATACTTCAGATGCTGCTGTAGGCTCAGCTTTGAGAAAGGAAAAAAATCAGCCAAGATTTTGGGTTCTGATTGCTATCCAGTGATTTCTGCATGTATGTGGATGTCAGATGAGGGTAGGTTCAGGCTTGACTGGTGCCCTCTACAGATGAATTGCCTAACCTTAGAATTTGTTTAGACTCACTCACGAAGAATAGCCTGGTGGACGGGTTACTGGGAGGTTACTGGAATCAATTGAACTGGACACCATAACAAACCAGTACCTTCAGCACTGAAAGGGAGACAACTTGGGGTGTGGAGGGGTGGTGGTAATAAGCGAAGCAAAGAGTGATCTTAGATTAATGAAATTTCATACCTAATTAACTGCTTATTTTAATAATTTGTCTGTCTTGCATTTAAAATTGAGTCAAAATCTTTCTGGATTTGTGCTACAACAATATTTACAAATAGCTATAAAAGTAATCTGAAATCCATAAATTGGAAGGAAATAGTGTACTTTTATATTTTAATTAATTTTGATGCAATTTTGGGGAAATACTCAACCTTTTAAATCGTGGCTTTTTTGCTAAAATTATGTAAACTAGATAAGTACATATACACTCGCAAAGTGTAAGATTAACTATAGAATGTGATTGGAAACGCTGATACAGTGCTATATCAATATCTATGTTGTTAAAATATTTGGATAAAGTAAGATGACTGTCAAATTGATCTAGTATCTGTTTCAGTTCATGAAGTGCACTTGCTTGTTAGCTTGAATTAACATTTAAAACACACACAAATCTTTGGCCATGGCGAAAATGGGCTATATTTACAATGTCCTTGTGAATGGGTTGTTAAAGCTGGGCTTCACATGCTCAGTAAGTCAATAGGGGCGACAATAAGATTAATGTTACTTTATGAACAAAATTGAACCATTGTTCTTATAAGTGTTCTTCACTGCACTGCCAACATATCTTTTGTCTGTCCTTTTAGTTTCCTAAATTTAGTAACCATCGTCCGTTTGGCATTCATTTTTTGAGTCTGTTAGTTAGGGCACAGTCGATCCAGATCTGCTGGATTGCTTCTGAAAGAAATTGGTGACTTTCTTGAAAACCTCGGTGAATTTTCTCAGTTCTACCTAATGCATCTGGATCAATAAGACAAACTAACAGCTCCTGAAAACAAATCTTTCTCGCCTTTCATGTTCATGTATAGTTTCTCAAAAGATAAAATATTCTCCCTTGTATTACGTATCTGTGTAACCATTTTTGTTTTGCAGCAATGAAACTTAAAATAAGTTTGCTGTGTTTTGTTATTGTGTCTGTATTTATTTGGCTGATACAGAAATAGTCCAAGACAGTGCTGGTTAATGGTGCTCAATTTATGCCAAGTTCAAAGAATTATTTTAAATATTTTATTCAGGTCTAGTTATCCATAAATCCTCAAGCTTCCCTGTGTATCCTTCACACGGGAGGGTTGCATGGTGTGAACAGCATTCGTACCCATAATTGCAATTACTGTTTCTTTTTTTTGCTAAACAGTGGCAACTTAAAATTGTAGCAACTTAAATTGGTACAATTTTGTTCATTTTTCTGTGTTGGATCTCGATTACAAGAAAAGTGTTCACTCATTATGTCATAAATTTGACTTATTCTTCAAGATCTTATGAGTGTGAATTAGACAAAGGTACAGTTTTGAAAATCTTTGGCGAGTGTCATACTACTAATTTGTATAGCCGGGCAGCTGTCTGTTCATAAAACTGGAAGAATTGAAATTTACATTTGGAATGCTGTTCCGTTCAAAAATAAACTGTCCTTAGTCTCTTTAAAAAAAAAATGCAACATTGTGCATTATTAGGGCAAATATTTTATGCATAGTTTTTGAATAATGCTTAAAATAATAAATGCTTCATTAAGAAAATTATTCTCACTCAATTCCTGAGTGTCTCGATTACTTTCACACTCGTTGCTATTTTTGACAGAGTTCACCATTCACTGTTGAATCCTGTGGACAATTTCTAGCCTGTTGTACTGTTTCCTAGTACAGCACTATAGCAATTATTAAGCCATGCAATTAACTCAGAAGATCAAGATAATAAGATGTCTATTTCTGAGCTGCACATTTAGCCGATTATCAGTTCTTCACTCTACTCTGCTCCTGCGATTATAGCATGGATTGCAACCTTGCTGATCATTGTCCAGACTCCTCTTCGTAATTGTAGTAGGTTTATTTGTTTGGTTGCCAAATGTTTTTTCTAGTAAATTGATCACCTAACAACCTTCGTTGGGAAGAAAACTTAATTGCACTCAATCAACAACGATAATTATTATACCAATTGCAACTGTATTGAACGCTCACCTGCTGAAACTATTTACCCATATCTCATCCCCAGTAACTCGCCTCCCTGTAAGCAACACTTTGTATTTGTTATGTTATTCCAATGATGTTGGATTTGATTTTTTGAATTTCTCTGGCCTAATAAATCTGTTAGTGCATTTCCCTCGTTGTTGGTGAGGAAGCATTGCTAACAATAGACCTGCCTGGATGATGAAATTCAAGACATCAAACCTCGTGGCATTGTGGCAAATATTGTGACAAATATGAATAGCGCATTGCCTGCAGGGAAATGAGTCAATGTGGTGAGGGAGCTTCAGAATGGTTCATTCTTGTAAATCCCAACTATGGAGTTACTGAATTTTTACTCCACCTGATTTGTTCGATAGGGTGCGGTTAAAAATAACATAGCTGCAGTGATGGATGGTAGTCCTCAGAGCATAAAGCAAAGAATTTCATAGTTTACAGCACAGAAACAGGCCATTCAGCCCAACTGATCCATGCTAGCCTTTGTGCTCCACACGAGCTGCCTCCAATCCCTCTTGAGCTAACACTAACCCTATCAGCATAACCTTATGTTCCTTCCCCTTTCGTTTCTTTATTTAGCTTTCCCTTAAATGCATCTATGCTATTTGCCTCAATTACTCCATGTGGTAGCGAGTTCCACTCTCTGGATGAAGAGGTTCCACCTGAATTCTCTATTTGATCTAATAGTGACAATCATATTTATGGCCCCTAGTTTTGGAATCCCCACAAGTGGAACCATCTTCTCTACACCTACCCTATCAAACCCCTTCATAATATTAAAGACCTCTGTCAGGTCACCTCTCAGCCTTACTTGTTCAGTCTTTCCTATTTGTTCTGATGAATGAGAAACAGTCAGTTTGATTACTTGAGGTTTCTCCTTCCATATTCCTTGTTCAGTCCTGTCTATTGTGGTCTCTGCCCTAATCTCCCAAAGGAAAAATCTGTGCAAGTGCTCTCTGATTTCCAAATGTAAAAGAGCAATATTCTTGCATCAGGAAATTAAGAACAGACTACTGCAAAGCTCTGTCATTGCCTGACAACCTTTTCAATTAAATCCATAGCCAGAATACAAAAGGGTATGTGGAATGAGCAAAGAAATGGAATTGGGATAGCTCCGATGTGGAACCAACAAGCACACTGAGAAAATGCTTTTCTGCTGAAATTTTTGATTGTGTTCTATTGCTAAGTCAGCTTTAATGCATTTAGCTAACTTTTTAATTTTGTAAATCTTAACTTTCTCTTCCTTATGGCACTTTATTGGATGCCTTTTAAAAATCCCAAGTAAATTATGTGCATTGATAGCCGCCTTCCATTCATTCAATTGTCTCTTGAAAGGTTGGTGTACTTTGTTACATATCCTCCATTGCACCTGTTGGGCTAATTGGCCCGTGTCTCCTTTTGAGTATGGGGAGATTACTTCTTATTGCAGTCCTAAGTTATAGCTCCAGTGTTTATAGAACTGCTTAAAAGGTATTTTTTTTAATATCCTACCTATTTTTCTTTCGTCATTTCCATGGTGATTATCAGTTTTATCTTATCTGACCAGGCAGTTGCCTTGTAGACATTTACAACTTCAGTTTCTTGATAACGCAGTTTTTATTTATGTCTGCTTATTGATTACTGAGCCAAAATCACTGTGTAACTGTAATTTGACCACAATCTTCATTTGTAAAAACTGATGTGAAGAATGTATTCAACACACTTGCTATTTTCTGATTCTATAATATTTCTTCTGAATTACAGCTCATGTCTTGTTAGCAATGCTGATTTTTTTTTGTTCATCTATTGTATTTTTATTGCTTTATATGTATTTTCTATGCTTTTCACAGTGTATATAATAGATATTGACATGATTTACAAGAAACTGAACACTCCAAAGATCTTTCGTTTCATAGAGAACATCTTTATTACCCATTTCCAAGCCCTGAATATAACTTATGATGCCAATTTGTTCTCGGCAATAGCATATTCAAGGGTATCATGGACTTTTAAGAACAAAGCTTAATCAGCTTATCACAATCCCAGGATGTGTTGCAAATTTGAATCCCGCTCCAATCTGTGTTTTGTTATTGTTGGAGAATAGTTTTATTTGCGTTTAGTCTAATATTTTGCTGCTAGCAGCAAGTGACCTGTTGGACAATGAAGAGTGACAGGGTCCTGTATTTTAGACTGAAGTGTGGATGCACTGTATAACTTCAACTGCAGTAATGGGTTTTATCTTGTTTAATGTTTCACATGCTACTATGCAAGTGTGTAAAATTTTGTCTTCGTGCGTTTTACACAGTGCAGTTCTCAAAGCAGTTATTTTCCATTTAGATGGACACTGTTTATTTTGCTTCTTAGAAAACCTCTTAGTTGGTGCAAAATAGAGATAATCTAATTAAATTGTTACGGGTCCTTACCTATATTCTCAGCATACTATGTGCTAATTTACTAATAGCACTTCAATCTAGTTAGTTTAAATTATCCACTATAGATGGTGCAAATTGATTTTGTGAATACAGGTACAGCGTCCAAAATCCGGAATCCTTGACCGAATCCATGCCATTTTTGAGGGTTTGCCGGATTTCAGACAAGAAAATGAATCCCAAATCCGGACTCCTCAACCGAATTTGTGCCAGATTTCGGACCGTGCCGATTCACTCTACTCCTCGCCAATTCATGTCGATCCTCCGCTCCTCTCGGCTCCCCGGCGCTACGCTGTTTACCTGTTTCCTCGTCCCTCACTGCCCGATGTCGCCATCTTGGCTGCCTCAAAAGTGTCCAGTTTTTAGACAATAATTTCGGATTCCGGACGACTCCATCTGGGATGCGCAAAATATCCAGTTTTCGGACAATAATTCTGGTTTTCGGAGTTCCGGATTCGGGACGTTGTACCTGTACTCTGTTTAACGTGCTTACACAAAGTAAATATCCTCACCTGTATTAAAATTGTGGAAATTTTAAAAGTATACTATACATATCTTTTTCCCCCTCCAAATTTCCCTTCTGTTTCTCCTGAAGGCAGTAACTTGAGATTAGAATCAGAAAACTTTACAGCACAGAAAGTGGCCATTTTGGCCCATTGCTTTCACGCCGGTCGACACAGAGCTATCCAGCCAAATCCCACTTTCCAGCCCTTGGTCCGTAGCCTTTCAGGTTACAGCACTTTAAGTGCACATCCAAGCACTTTTTTAATAATGTGAGGGTTTCAGCCTCCACCACCCTTTCAGGCAGTGAGTTCCAGATCCCCACCACCCTCTGCATGAAAAAAATTCACCAAGTCCTCTCTGAACCTCCTACAAATTACTTTAAATCTATGCCCCCTGGTTGGTGACCCCTCTGAAGGGAAATGGGTCCTTCCTACCCACCCTATCTAGGCTCTTCATAATTTTATACACCTCAATAAGGTCTCCCTTCAGCCTCCTCTGTTCCAAAGAAAACAAACCCAGCCTATCCAATCTTTCCTCATAGCTAAAATTCTCTAGTCCAGGCAACATCCTCATAAATCTCCTCTATTCTCTCTTTCCTGTCGAGTGGTGACCAGATTGCACACAGTACTCCAGCTGTGGCCTAACTAGTGTTTTATACAGTTCAAGCAAAACCTCCCTGCTCTTGTATTCTACGCCTCAGCTAATAAAGGCAAGTATTCCATATGCCTTTTTAACCACCTTATCTATCTGGCCTGCTACCTTCAGGGATCTGTGGACATGCACTCCAATGTCTCTTTGTTCCTCTACACTTCAATGGCCTGCCATTTCATGTGTATTCCCTTGCCTTGTTAGCCCTCCCCAAATGCATTACCTCCCACTTCTCCGGATTGAATTCCATTTGCCACTGTTCTGCCCACCCGACCAGTTCATTGCTATCATAGAATCATAGAAATTTACAGCATGGAAGAAGGCCGTTTAAGCCCATCTTGTTTGCCCCGGCCAACAAAGAGCTATCCAGCCTAATCCCACTTTCCAGCTGTTGGTCTGTAGCCATGTAGGTTACAAGTACTTTTTAAATGTGGTGAGGGTTTCTGCCTCTACCGCCCTTTCAGCATTGAGTTCCAGACCCCCACCACCCTCGAGGTGAACAATGTTTCCCCTGTTGTCCCCTCTGAACCTCCAGTCAATTATTTTGAAACTATGCCCCCTATCTTCCTGCAGTCTGCAGCTTTCTTCTTCATTATCAACCATACAGCCAATTTTTGTATCATCTGCAAACTTCTTAATCATATCCCTATATTCAAGTCTAAATCATTGATACATACCACAAAAAGCAAGAGACTGAGTACTGAGCCCTGCGGAACCCCACTTGAAACAGCCTTTCAGTCACAAAAACACCTATCAATCATTACCCTTTGTTTCCTGCCTCAGACAATTTTGGATACAACTTGTCACTTGTCTTGGATCCCATGGGCTTTTACTTTAGTGACCAGTCTGGCATGTGGGATCTTGTCAAAAGCCTTGCTAAAATCCATATACACTACATCATGCGCACTATATTATTTGAATGGTGACCGATCAGGAAAAAGGGAGGTGCATCGAGACCTGGGTATCATGGTACATCAGTCATTGAATGTTGGCATGCAGGTGCAGCAGGCGGTGAAGAAGGCAAATGTCATGCTGGCCTTCATAGCGAGAGGATTTGAGTATTGGAGCAGGGAGGTCTTACTGCAGTTGTACAGGGCCTTGGTGAGGCCACACCTTGAATATTGTGTATAGTTTTGGTCTCCTAATCTGAGGGAGGACATTCTTGCTATTGAGGAAGTGCAGCGAAGGTTCACCAGACTGCTTCCTGGGATGGCAGGACTGACATATGAAGGAAGACTGGATCGACTCGGCTGAAATTCACTGGAATTTAGAAGAATGAGAGGGGATCTCATAGAAACATATAAAATTCTGAAGGGATTGAACAGGTTCGATGCAGGAAGAATGTTCCCGATGTTGGGGAAGTCCAGAACCAGGGGTCACAGTCTAAGGATGAGGGTTAAGCCATTTAGGACCGAGATGAGGAGAAACTTGTTAACTCAGAGAGCGGTTTTCTCTACCACAGAAAATTGTTGAGGTCAGTTTGTTGGATATATTCAAAAGGGAGTTAGATGTGGCTAAAGGGAATCAAGGGGTATGGCAAGAAAGCAGGAATGGGGTACTGAAGTTGCATGATCAGCCATGATGTTGAATGGTGGTGCAGGATCGAATGGCTGACTCCTGCACCTATTTTCTATGTTTCTATCCACATCGACCCTCCTTGTTGCTTCCACAAAAAAGTCAAATCAAGTTAGTCAGGCACGACCTTCCCTTAACAAATCCATGCTGAGTGTCTTTGATTAATCCATGTGTTTCAGACTTATTTATCCTGTTCCTCAGAATTTTTTCCAATAATTTTCCCACTATCGGGGTTAACCGGACTATTCTTTTCTCCCTTTTTAAACAAAGATACAGCGTTAGCAGTCCTCCGGCACCACACCTGGAGCCAGAGAGGATTGGAAAATGATGTTCAGAGCATCTACTATTTCCTCTTTTGCTTCTCTAAACAGCCTCGGATATATTTCATCTGGGCCTGGGGATTTATCCACTTTCAAATATGCTAAGCCCCTCAATACTTCCTCTTTCTTTGTTTATTTCATCTAATATTTCACAGTCCTCCCTGATTGCAATGTCTGCATCGCTCCTCTTGTGAAATCAGACACAAAGTATTGATTAAGAACCATGCGCATGTTTTCCGTCTCCACAAATAGATTACCTTTATGGTCTCTAATAGGCCCTACTCTTTCTTTAGTTATCCTCTTGCTCTGAATGTATTTATAAAACATCTTTGGATTTTCCACGGTGTACAATGGTCTGTGTCACTTAAGTAACCATTCTTGATTTGTGAGCCGTTGGAAAAGTGACAACTTATTAACAGGCAGCTGGAGAACAAACCCTCGCTACGCTTTTTCCTTCTGTAGCCTTAGTGTACAGTGAGCAATCCTGCACCTGCACTACACGCTGGTTGTTATTACTGGTTAACTCAGCACAAACACAAACTAGCGACAAACTTGGGTCTCTGGTCTGTATGCCTTTGTGCATCCACAGTACACTTGCCCAGATGACTTGAATATTTTTTTGTTCATGTGGGGTTTTTTTCAAAGCTGTTCTCTCAATTCAAGCTTGCCCTACTGTATGATCAATATACAGGAGTTTATTGACCATAATGGTATTCCAGAACTTGTGTCTGAAGATAAGATGCAAAATTAAACATTGTTCAGATCATTAGATTGTATACACATCAAAAAAAAGTTGACTTGGTACACTCCAGTAACTGAGTATTTTTCTTAATTTGGCTTTGGTTCCACATTCCATGGATGAAGATAAATCTATTGGCTAAGAAATTCCGAGGAATGTACATGTCCATCCAAGAAACTTTCGGACAATTCAATATTCACACATTTCTAATGCACACACTTTCTCACGTCACCATCAGCATGTTCTGTTGAGGATGAAGAAAAACAAGACTGTCTCTTTTTTAAAATTCTTCTCAGGTGTTTGAAGGGTTGGTGGTTTGGAAGAGGCATTTGACAGTTTCACCTTTTAAGCTGAGTGCAAGTTGCTGGGTGTCTTTGACAGTTACACTGATAGAATCTGCTGAAACATCCTGGAAAGGACAGCAACTCAGATTGTTCAAGTAGATAATCCTCACATTGTGGTCAAAGCTTTTTTCAACAGGGTTTAGCAATGGATTGAAATTTCATGTTATCAAGTATGGCAACTGCTGATGCTGCACTTCGAGGTTAGCTGACAATAGCTCAAAAAGTAATTGATTTGAGGTATGAATTCTGCAGTTATTTGACAAAGTGTCTCTATTTTGTGTAAAGTTAAAAGAAACATTGCTACACTAACCAAGGTACTGACATATTAACTGTTCCTGATTAGAATATATTAGAAATTGAAAAACACCCTCAAAATAATTTACTTTTTCATTTTTTCTGTCTCCCATTGTTCTTTGCTTTCTTTATTTTGTTGTCTCTTTTGTTTAGTTTTTTTAATTCCCTCTTGTTTCTTACTCTTGCACTTTCTCCTCCTTGACCTCATTCTCTTTATTTACCCTGCCCTCCTTCTCTTCCCTATCTCTCTTGCGCCCCCACGCCTCCCTCCGCCCTGTGCGCCCTCCCTACTGTGGGTCTTATCGGTCTGTAATCTGCAGAATTTCTGATTGAGGAGGAAAGAAGCATCTCAACACATGGTCCATTGTGCCTTTGTTGTTTCTGTTAAGAAATATCAGGCAACTAGCTCTACCTTGCCACCACCTCCAACAATTATTGGGTAGACTGAAGCTATTGTGTTTGATCCCCGCCACGAACTCCATTCTTTAACCACCGACTCCATCTCTCTTCCTGAACCAGGCCATTCGTAACCTTGGTATTTGACAGATGAGCTTCCGACCACAAATCCACATCATCACCATGACCACCACCTTCCACCTCCACAACATCACCTGTCTCCCCCTCCTGCCTCTGCTCATCTGCTGCTGAAACCTCATCCATATCTTTGTTACCTCTAGACTTGACTGTTCCAATGCTCTCCTGACCGGCCTCCCATTTTTCATTCCATAAACTTGAGATCATGCAAAATTCTGCTGCTCGTCTACAAATTCGTAGCAAGTCCCGATCACCCATCACTCCTGTGCTCGCTGACCTATATTGGCGTTCGGTTCGGCAATGCTTTGATTTTAAAATTTTCATCTTTGTTTTCAAATCCCTCCATGGCCTCGCAGCTCCATATCTGTGTAGCCTTCTCCAGTCCTAAAACTGTCCGAGATCTCCTTCAATTGTGGCCACTTGCTCATCCCCAATTTTAATTGCTCCACCATTGGCAGCCGTTCCTTCAGCTGCCTAAGCCTCTTCAGTTCTCTACCTCTCCTACTTTAAGATGCTCCTTAAAACCTACCTCTGACCAAGCTTTTGGTCACCTGTCCTATCTCCTCAAATTGCTAATGCTCCTGTGAAATGCCTTGTGACATTTGACTTCCTTAAAGGTGCTGTGTAAATGCAAGTTTTTGCATTTGTAGGGTTTTTCTGTGCCCAGAATGGTTGCTGCGTTTTCCTACATAACGATAGTGACTACAATTCAAAACTTTAATATTTCATTGGTTGTGCAGCATTCCGAGGACAATAAGATGCTGTGTAAGAAATCATTTTAAGTTAGTGAGTTAAGAGTGTGGTGGGGAAAGAGTTTCACAGAGTGGGGCAGATGTGGCTGAAGGCTGTGTCACTGGTGCTGGTACAAAATGAGAGATGGGGGCGGGGGGGACAGGTGGCCATAGCGCATGTCATGACCATTGGACATCCCAAAGCACTTAACAGCCAACTAAGTACTTTTTGAAGTGTGGTCACTTGTCATGTAGGATTGAAGCATGTTGCTAGAGGATATGAGGCAGGAGTAGTTTGCAGCGGTAGAGTTGGGTGATGTGCATGGACAGATTTGAAGATGATAAGGATTTTAAATTTAATACTTTGGTTGATGTGTAGCCAGTGTTGATTAGTGAGGACACAGTCATGTCCGAGTGGGACTTGCTGCAGGACAAAATGCAACTGGCTATGTTTTGGACAAGTTGGAGTTTATGGAATGTGGAGAGGCGCAGCCTGGCAAGGAATATCTTGGAGAAATAGAGCTGGAGGTGACCAAGCACGAGTAAGGGTTTTGGCAATAGTGGATGTGAGGTAGGGAGGTGTTGAGTGATGTTGCAGAGGTGAATTGAAGCAATCTTTCTGATAAATAGGTTGCGGGGTGTGAAGCACAATTCTGGGTTGAACAGGATGCCAATGTTCCCCATAGTCTGATTTTAGCTATAATGAGTGGCTGAAAACAATGGTTTCAGTCTTCCTGCGTTCAGTTGGAGGAAGTTTTTGCTCATCCATGTCCTGAGGCCAGTCCATTAGTCCAATAGCATGAAGGTTGTTGTGCAAATGATGTCACAAAGGTGTAATATGCAGATAAGAAAGAGAACTGACGATAGACCTTTGGGGGATTCAGCAGGTAATTTTGTAAAAGAGAAAAGCCATTGGCTGCTTTGGGACAGGGAGGAGTGGAACCATGCAAGGGCAGTCGCATGGTGGACAAAGAGTGGAAATGCAGTGTAATAGTCACACGCTGCCGTCGTCACTTTGGCCAGAGTATTGGGATTTGGCTGAGGGAGAATAAGACATGGATAAACTTAACATGGCTGTGCCATATCTGTGATGAATAACTAGACCAGTTGTGTGTCATTTGTGATTAAGTTTACGACCCTTGGACTTGAGGATGCAAAGATGAAAATGTTTTGAAGGAATGGCAGGTGAAAATGGTGAGGTATTTGGTGGGAGCAAGAGTATTAAAAGGTGAGAAGGAGCAGTTGAGCAGATAAGCAGTTGGAAAAGTCGTGATAGGTCAAGTGCCAGAGTGGAGGGAGTTAGGAATTTGTGATGGAACTGGCGAAAGATTTATTTACAAAGATGGAGTGGCATTGGAGGAAGGGCATGGTGGTGAGGTGGGTGGGAGAATCCATGTGAAGGGTGAGACTGAATGAAGACAGGAGGGTGATGAAGTCAGTGGGGTTTTGGCGCAAGTTGAAATCACCAAGGATGAGGAATACTCATTGTGGTGGCTGAGCAAGCGCATGGGTGGAGATGTCTGTGATAAATCTGCGTAGGAGCTAGGGAGAGTGGAAGGGTGACAGTTTTCAGTGAGTCAGGAATGATGATGAGATGCACAAAGGGAGAGAAAGATTAATGGAGCTGACTTTTTGCAGCAAGTTATGCCACTTATTATCATAGCAAAGAACAGTACACTGGATCAAACTTTCAAATACCAAGGTGGAGAATTAAATATTTACATTCCATCTCATCTCACCCAATTGTTCATGTGGTTGGATCTGGGTGAAGATTTTAATAATAAAGTTCAGATTTCCAGTGTCATTGAATGTGGTACGTGCAGCTTACTTAACATTTCCAAATCTTCACACTTGATTTTGAGTTAGTGATCAAAATGTTTAGGTCAATGTAAAATACCAAAAACACAGCTGATGGCTTGATCAAAGGGAAGAGTTGACACTGCACAACTGTGTTCGTACAGAACTTGGCTGTGTGTGTACATGCTTGATTAATCTGGCATTTTGGCAATGTCAGTCCTGAACTGGTATCTTCAGTTAAAGTTTTATTGCTGAACTATATAAGTACAGCTTTACATATCTTGGAATATAAATCTTGTTTCTTTCATAGTATGCTAACTTTGCATTGTTTAAAATGGTATGTTATTTTCCAGTTCCTGTTCATTTTCTAATCATACATACTTGTGTGTCACATATTCTGCATATTATCTTTATTGAATCAAGGAGCATCCGGAATTAGTGATTTATAACTTTTCAAATGAATGTAGGTTCACAGTATCAGTTACAGTATATTAACCAAAGGATCAAGAAAAATTAAATGATTAAAATGAAGTCTCCATGTTGTCCTTGTGTAAGGACAGAATTGGGGTTGTTTATGACCTGACTTCTCTCGCTCTGCTTTTTCACCATCTGTCCTCATCAATATTTTAAGTTGGTGCAAAATCTTAACTGTACTGGATCTGTCCCTGAAAAATCAGCTTTTTCCGAACATTGCATTATGAATTTGAAACTAGAAGCTTATTGGTGTGTCGACCTTGGAAAAATTGTTTGTAACTTTGAAGTGAAATTACCCTTTTTTTAATGGCTGTTCCAAATATATCGTCACAGTCATCTGTTGGTCTGCAGTACAAAGGGATAAAGGCACAGAAGCACCATTGTGTATTAATGAAATTCAGTTGGTTTATTTAGTCAACTTTTGTTCACCTTGTATTAAAATAAATGCTTACTTATGGAGCCGGTGCCCTATGGTCGTACAAATTTAATTGGTAAAGGCATCACCTGATGTGTAATTAAGCCATAAGATTTCAGTTTTAATTCCCAGTCCGTACTGCATTTCCTGAATTCAACGAGGATTCATCAACTCTTTCTCCACCACCCCAAATCTCCTGAGGCTCGGAAAGGGAAAATCATCCAGCATTCCTGGTGGGGAGGACAGGGTCTGGCTCAGCTGTGACGACTTCAATGATCAGATAGCCTGCCAACACTGTCTAAACTCAAAGAATGGCCTTCTGGGCAAAGTAAATATTTTTTAAGTGTGGACTGTTACTAATTCTTTTGTAGGTTGATTTGCGCTGTGGTTTATTTTAACACGTAGAATATATTAAGCCTGAATTTGCAGTCGAAGGCTTCCGAATGCCTCCAAACCACAAGAAAAGTACGAACTTACCTGATGGTCCCAGAGGTTCGAACACTTGCGCTCCTGGGCCTCAACGCATACGCATGCATGAAGGACCACATATCCCAGGGGTGCACGCAGTTCACAAGCACCCCTGTGATCACGTGGTGCAGGCCAACCAATCAAAAGGGAATCCCCATTAGCATGAATAAGAATCCCCTAAAAAAAACACTTTAAAAAAAAATTTGTCCACTGGATGTGGGCATCGCTGGCAATCCGTAATTGCCCTCGAGAAGATGGTGGTGAGCCGCCACCTTGAACCTCTTCAGTCCTTGTGGTGATGGTACTCCCACAGTGCTGTTAGGGAGTGAGTTCCAGGATTTTGACCCAGCGACGATGAAGGAATGGCGATATGCTTCCAATTCAGGATGGTGTGAGACTCGAAGGGTAACGTGGAGGTGGTGGTGTTCCCATGCGCTTGCTGCCCTTGTCCTTCTAGGTGGTCGAGTTTGTGGGTTTTAGGGCTGCTGTCAAAGAAGCCTTGGCGAGTTGCTGCAGTGCACCTTGTCGATGGTACATACTGCAGCCATGGTATGCTGGTGGTAGAGGGAGTGGATGTTTAAGGTGGTGGATAGGGTGCCAATCCTGTGGGCTGCTTTGCCCTGGATGGTGTCGAGTTTGAGTGTTGTTGGAGCTGCACTCATCTAGGCAAGTGGAGAGTATTCCATCACACTCCTGACTTGTGCCTTGTAGATGGCGGACAGGCTTTGGGGAGTCGGGAGGTGAGACACTCACCGTAGAATATCCAGTCTCTGACCCATTCTTGTTGCCACAGTGTTTATGTGGCCGGTCCAGTTAAGTTTCTGGTTGATGGTGACCCCCAGGATATTTATGGTAAGGGCGGTGGATAGATTCTCGCTTGTTGGAGGCAGTCATTGCCTGGCACTTGTGTGGCGCTCGATATGACTCCTGCCAGTGAAGAGTATTCCCCGATTCCCATTGACTTCAGTTTTACTCTGGCTCCTTGATGACACACTCGGTCAAATGCTGCCTTGATGCCAAAGGCAGTCACTCTCGCTTCATCTCTGGAATTCAGCTCTTTTGCCAGTGTTAGGACCAAGGTTGTTACGAGGTCTGGAGCTGAATGGTCCTGGTGGAACCCAAACTGGGCATCAGTGAGCAGGTTATTGGTGAGTAAGTACAGCTTGATAGCACTGTTGACGACACTTTCCATCACTTTGCTGATGATTTGAGAGTAGACTAATGGGGCGGTAATTGGCCGGATTGGATTTGTCCTGCTTTTTGTGGACAGGACATACCTGGGCAGTTTTCCACATTATCGGATAGATGCCAGTGTTGTCGCTGCACTGGAACAGCTTAGGTCGAGGCGTGGCTAGTTCTGGAGCACGTGTCTTCACAACAACCGGTATGTTGTCGGGGTCCATAGCCTTTGCTGTATCCATTGCATTCAGCCATTTCTTGCTATCACGTGGAGTGAATCAAATTGGCTGAAGACTGGTTTCTGTGATGGTGGGGACATCAGGAGGAGGCCGATATGGATCATCCACTTGGCACTTCTGGCTGAAGATGGTTGTAATCACTTCAGTCTTTTCTTTTGCACAAGTGCTGGGCTCCGCCATCATTGAAGATGGGAATATTCATGGAGCCTCCTCCTCCTGTTAATTATTTAATGCTCCACCACCATTCACGACTGGATGTGGCAGGACTACAGAGCTTTAATCTGATCCGTTTGTGGATCGCTTAGCCTCGTCTATGTTGCTTCCACTTTTTAGCATACATGTCGTCCTGTGTTGCAGCTTCCCCAGGTTGGCACCTCATTTTCAGGTATACCTGGTGCTGCTCCTGGCATGCTCTTCTACACTCTTCATTGAACTGGGGTTGATCCCAGGCTTGGTTATGGTTGAGGGCTATACTGGGCCATGAGGTTACAGATTGTGGTGGAATATAATTCTGCTCTTGCTGATGGCCCACAGCACCTCATGGATGCCGAATTTTGAGCTGCTAGATCTGTTCTGAATTTGTTCATTTAGCACGATGGTAGTGCTACACAAACGCAATGGATGGTGTCCTCCATGTGAAGATGGGACTTCGTCTCCACAATGACTGTGCAGTGGTCGGTGCTACTAATGCTGTCATGGACAGATGCATCTGCGACAGGTAGGTTGGTGACGACGAGGTCACGTAGGTTTTTCCCTCGTGTTGGTTCTTTCACCACCTGCTGCACGCCCAATTTGGCAGTTACGTCCTTCAGGGCTCAGTCAGTAGTGTTGTAACCGAGTCACTCTTGATGATGGACATTGAAGTCCCCCACCCAGAGTACATTCTGTGCCCTTGCTACTCTGTGCTTCTTCCAAGTGGTGTTCAACATGGAAGGAGTACTGATTCATCAGCTGATGGAGGACGGTAGGTGATAATCAGTAGGATGTTTCCTTGCCCCTGCTTGACCTGAAGCCATTGCACACCAGTTAAATAGAAATAAACCATTACATTCAAAGTTAATTAAAATACACACAAATTAAACATTTAAAACACATTAAATTTTTGAAAAATAAATGTAAGTTTTAACGGGGCAAAAAATAACCTATTACTAATTTTCAAGTTTTTATGTTTAAATAATTTTTTAAAATTATTTTAATATTTATTTAAACTCTTACCCTGGTAAAAGAAGGCCCTATGCCTGCTTTTACCAGGTGTAAGAGTTTCACGAACATTCACTGGGCAGTAGTTGGGAAAATAACCTAACTCTCCAAGCAAATGTCCCTTTATGGTGGATCAGTCAAGCTGAAACTGGACAGATCGCAGGTTTTGGATTTTCACGCATGCGTATCACACACGGAAACCCGGAACTTGCAGGACACTTATTGCCGCATACGTGGTCATAGACCCCGGGAAATCCAGGCAATTGATTTTAATGTTTTGAAATGTACAATAATATATAATGGAATATTGTGGCCTGCATTGATATGTTTACACTTGGGCATGCATATATGGAAAGTCCTAAAGAACAATTAACTGTAGGTTTTAAGTATGTTTTCATTTGGAATTTATCAAGGACATTAATTTTCAGAATAATGAACTGCAATGTGATTCCCAGAGCATGTAAAAATTCTTGGAATGCCATATAATAAAAATGGAATTTGACTTGGTTACTGTATGCCAGTGGCCCTGGAAATTAAAGTTTTTTTTTCCCTGCCTTTTATGGCTATTCAAATCAAATTTCAGGGACTATAGTTGAGTGATCTTTCTGATAACTTACTGTGTTAAAAACCTCACTTCTCGGAGTTTGAGTTTGTAATAAGTAGTACTAGGATGTGGTGACAAATAAAAATTAATACAAAATTGAAAAAAAAATCTCATTGAATTCATGGGACATGGTACGAAGGTTGATATTAAAGTAGGTCTCAATGTCTATCCTTAGGAGTTTTTGGTAATTTGCTTATGGTTATTCAGAGTTGGGAGAAATGTGTGCTTTTATCTCTGGCAGGTTAATAAGTTGCTTTGATTTAAGATCCAAAATGGTGTATTTTTTCAACAGATTTTAGACTTGAGTAGAGAAATTGTAAATTTGCTCATTTTTACCTAGCTGATTCTGAGCAACCAGTTGCAACTTCATTACTAAACTTATTTTTACAGTCGTGACTTCAGTCACTAAAATGGTTTCGAACTACTGATATTCAGTCTCCATTCTTTTAAAGCTTTTGGGTGCAGACCTAAATGGAATTGCTCTTGTCTACAGATGTGTGTTTATAATCTGATGCTAGCTAACAAGCAAATGTAATCTTGCATTGAAATTGTCACAGGATAAAACACAGTATTTCATTTGACCTTAATGGAATGCCATTTAGTTCAGTTGAGACATTATGATCATAAGTATGCATTGCATCATTTTTAACAGCACCATAGCCCGCATCACACCAACCATAGTACAGGCACACAGTCAAAGAGCAAAGAAAGGGAGGTGGAGAAGAAAGAAGTGGAGAAGTTGCGGGATCGATCAAGAGAGAGGGAAAAGAAAGAAGAAAAAGAAAGAAAAGACCGCAAAAGGGTAAGAGACAAAAGCTAGAAAATAAGGCGGTTGTAAGTCAGATCTGATTCACATTTTGCAGCTTGTAGGTTTCTATGCCAATGGCATCTCTGTTAACGTGAATCTGTTATTATTGGTTATGTTGAGACATTACCAATCGTGCTGAGCATTTTTCTTACTATTGCTCCTTTATGAATTTTCTTGGGTTGTACTTGAGTATTGGAAGAAGCTCGCAGTATTAATAAATGTACATTTCATGTGTGTTTATTTTGACCCATCAACTTGAGCTGCGTAAATTTTATGTGGCATCTGTAATTCCCTCTTGAAAATCCTCCTTTTGTTCTCCTCGATAGAAATTTTTGTTTATTCTTCCTAGGATCATTCAAATAGTGATCGAGAGAACATACAAGAATCAAAACGGCGTAAAGATGAAAATGGAACAGGTAAGAGTTAATATCTAATCTTCTGCTGCTGTTAGAATTCTGAAGGCAAGCTAATCGATCCAAGCAAGCTGAATGCTACAGCAACGGAATACAACAAACTATATTTAGTGTCTTCAACATAGAAAAATGGCTCAAAGTGCTGAACAGTGGAATGAAAATGGACGCTGAACTTAAATGAGAGAATCAGAAGACCTGACCAAAGGCATGGTCTAATAGTTAAGTTTTGAGGCGGCCTTTAAATACAGACAGAGAAATGGTTTAGAAAAGCATTTACAGAGTGTAAGTTGAAGCAGCTGAAAGCCCTGCCACTGATAATAGATTGGAGGAGAGAGCATTGCAGTTGATTACTTGTTCGAGCTCTCTTCATGGAAGTTTAAAGAGGAATTTAATCTGTCAAGATCCCTTTTTAAAAATCCATCTGTTACATTTAGAATTTGCTTTGGCATCACTTCGGTGTTCTCCCTTCTCACCCAAAAATGACATTTCATGTAGTAGTTTGAATACTGAGTGCCAGGACATCCTTGAGAAAATGGCTTGGAGGATTTATTAAGTGATGTGAAGGATCTCAATCCAAAGACAGGTGAAGCATTTTGGATTAGTGACCTCCATTGATGCTTATCTACACATTTTTGCCTCATTCTTTCTCATCAACTTACAATGTACAGGTCTTGAACATGTGGCAATTACAAATCTAAATAAACTAGTTTGCATTAAACCCATATAGCTTTGTATTGTCCGATTTTAGAACTGTGACCTCCCTGTTCCTTGAAATGAGCCAAGCTAGTTCAGTAAATCAGTATACGCGCATGCTTACTCACTTCATTGTTTCATATTTTTGGCCAGGTCTGGCTTCTCCAAATGTACAGAACAAGACGTGTCAGAGTTCCGGCACGCTAAAAGAATGGGCCTTTGGGAGGCTTTAGAGGATGGAGTCAAATAGAAAGGTAGAGGGATTTATCAAGAGTATTTTGCAGTGCAGTGGTGTGCTGGTTGAAATATCTGTCACTAATGGTAGAGTAGAGAGAGAGAGAGCTGAGTACAATATCCAAGAGGCAAATGGTTGGAGGGTGCAAGCAAGAATGCAGGACTGAAGGAGGTGGCATTGGTGGGGCAGAGCAACTCCATGGATGACTTTATAAATTAAGGCTGTGATTTTGAAATGCATGTGCAAGATATTGGGAGGCCAGAGAAAGAGGAGGTGATCAGTGTGTGGAACTTAGTACAGGATTAACTTGTCCCTTAACATTTAATCCAATTTCTACCCAGAAAATCACTATAAAAAGAAAATAATACGGGCAAGTTTTAGGATTTTTTAAAATTATAAAGTGTCCAATAGCAGCTGAAACTATTTTTGTTTAAGGTGGCATCCTAAGAGCATTGCAGCGGGAGTTGAATTGAAAATATGTGTGGTTATAATGATTTACGGCATGCGATCTTTTTAATTTTGGTGACTGCTATTGGCTCTCATTCTCAGTTCGACTTCTCAATAGACAAAGTACATTAAAAGCCACATGGGTACATTAAATTGGTGTGCAATATCAAGTGTAGTCATTGTTGTAATGCAAACAACTGTGGCAGCGATGGGATAAACGAGCCGATATTGTTTTGCTGGAGTTGACCAGGTCACCAAGCCAACTCTACCGCTCTTCTTCAAATGCTGTCTTGCGAACTTTAATGGCCACCTGAGGGGGAAGATTTATTGGTTTATCGACACCTTTGACGGTGCAGCACTCCCTCAGTCTTGTACAGGTGCAACGTCCCGAATCCAGAACTCCGAAAACCTGATTGTCCAAATGTTGGACATTTTGCACATAGCTGATGGAGTCGTCCGGAATTATATTACGAAAACTGGACATTTTTGAGGCAAACTCCAAAGGATTCCGTTGAGGATTCCAGACAAGAAAATCAAGTCTGAAATCCGGAATCCGTGTGGGATTTCATCGGATTTTTGGCCTCGCCGCTCAAAACCCATCAAGGATACGGTCGAGGATTTCGGATTTCAGACTATTGATTTTCTTGTCTGAAATCCGGGAAAATAAACGGAACAGACTCTGTCCCGAGGATTCCAGATGTTGTACCTGCACTGTTTTGGCCTACATTCTGTGCTCAAGCCACTGAAGCGGGGCTTGAATCCAAGACCTGACTCTGCGACAAGAATGTTACCCACTGGCAATAGTATTTTTATCAATTTTGTGTTTACTATAAAGAAAAATGAGGATTGAATGTTTGTTTAACAGGTGGCTCTGGAAAACGGAGTAAAAGTGCAAGTCCAGTAGATTCCCCACGTTCAAGCGAGAAGGAAAAAGAGAAAAATAAGAGTTCAAAATCTGGCTCTGGTAAAGACAGGGATAAAAATGACTCCATCAAATTAGAAAAAATAGAAAAAAGTTCAACAACAAGCAAAAAGGTATTGTTTTGTAGATATAAATGTATATATCCTTGATAATTGATCATAGGACAGAATCAAATACAGAAATCAGATGTGTGACAAAGGAATTTTAAAAACTTTTTTGAAGTCGGACATTGGCTTTTGTTCCAATGTTACTGTGCTTTTTTAAAAATAAACTTTAGTGTTTGTGTGTAATTAATTTATGTTGTGGAACCTTTCCTAAAAAGTAAATGTGTTTTGGCAAGAGAGTCTGCAAAGTTAAGACATTTTAAGTAAAATGTTATAATAAAAATTATAGGACTTGAAACTCTATTGTCAATATCACATGATTGGCTTGGAGCATTGACAGAATTGGCAACTTTTCTGGAGGAATTCCTTAAGGTTTAACCTTAAGGTTAAAATAACTGCAATTCCCAGAAATGATGTGAAAACAGAAAGTATTGAGAAAATATAGAGTAGACCCATCAGTATCTGAAAAGCCAAGAAAAAGTTCAATATTTCAGCTTGATATCCTCCTTCAGCTCTGACAATGAATCGAAGATCATCTTTGTGAGCTCTTGACTCTGAATGTTGCAGCCAAACATGAGTGCATGCTTGGATTGTTCCTGATTACCTGTAAAGCATACTGTCTGTATTGCCACTGGGAGAAAATAATAAGTGGTTTGATGCATTGTCGTGGGTCATTCCAATCACAACCTTGCTTCTGTCTGTGCTTCATATTGCATGCACATTATGTAAGCTAGGAACATACCTGATGTAATTGGCAATACAAGTCCCAAGTTATAATATCAATCCATATATAAACTTTAGTTGTATTAATATATGTTTGAGCCTGTAAAGTTAATTGACTTGTAGCCTTGCATCATTATCTGTGTGTATGCTAGCTCTGTTCTCTCCCAATTGAGCCCATCCATGTTCCATCTTTGGCTCCACTTCCTCCCTTTTATCAAAACTCACCTCGGTGTTCCAACTTAATTCACCCACATTGAGTTTGTTCCCCACCACTCTCTGGGCTCTAAGTGCTCCCCAAGTCTGAGACATAGAATGGATGTTGCTTCATACTGGAAGGGCAGCTTCATTCCGCTTCAGCATTGACATGTCATCTTTGCTGCGCATTGCTTCTTGCATTTTAAAGAATTGTTGTTTAGAGGAAGAAAACCTAGAGAAAGCAGGTTCTGTTTATTGTTTTACTATTCTAAGGGGAAATGCCACAATGGAGTGAACAGAGCTGGAACATCGTGAGCAGGTTTTCATGGAAGGGAGGTCTAGCTGGACCATACTAAGTGCTCAATCGGAGAGAAAAAGAAGAGCAATAACTGAAGCATTCTTAGCAATGAGGGAGGAAAACAGAGCTTGAGTATGCAGAGCAAGCCTCAAAAGGAACATAGGCTGGCCAGAATTGTGAAATTGCCTTGGTGGCAATATTGGATGTGCTTGTGTATGCAAAACTCATTTTTACCTCCAGTGATATGTTTTGTTTCTCCCTTTTTGAGAATACAACTTTTGTGGTCTAGATCTGTTCAACATGTCCAAAAGTCTGTAACAGATTTTATTTTCTTAATGATTATGTCTTGTAGGAGTCTAGACACGATAAAGGAGAGAAGAAAGAGAAGCGTGAAGGTGGAGGACTGAAAGATGACAAAAAACAATATCCTTTTTATTGATCCTGTGGAAATTGAAACATACAGATTTTTAATCAGAAACTAATTAGATTTATGGGAGTTTCTAAGTCGAATAAGGATGCTCTTAAAATATTGTCTACCATACAAAAACTCAAGTCATGTTCTACTAATGTAGATTATCTTGTGTACATTTGAACTGTCCTTTCACATGGGGTCAGTGGTGTTCTCTGATCTTGTACAGGGTCCGGCACCCTCGGGACCTATCCTGTGCCGGATAAGGGATTTTGCCAGACGACGGGAGGTCACGTTAAATTGGATGGTGCAGGTACTGAGCAAGGGGATATCTGGGCGGGCTGACTGGCTTGGGGCTGGGAGTGTGGCAGAGAGATCGTGTGCGGGGGTGGTGGGGGAGTGGGCGGAGGCGGTGGATCGCGGGGTCAGGCCAACGATTGTGGGAGTCGGCAGCTAGGGCATCAGTTCATGTCGGAGCGGCTGGGAATGGTGCCGGATAAGGGAATCTTGGATAAGGGAGGTTCAACCTGTATAATCAATTTACAGATCTTGTACTGGTTCCAAAACAGCTCCTGATTCAGAATGACAACCTATGCAATAGAAATTTCACAGCAAAAGTGATGTATATTTGCTACTTTTCTTAACAATCATACTCATAAATCCTCAGAAAAACATAGATAATGAAGAATGACACAATTAATGGTAAGATTTTTATTTGAGTCTGAAATCGTGTCCAATTCTGGGCACCGCACTTTAGGAAGGATGTGAAGGCCTTTAAGAGAATGCAGAAAAGATTTATGATAACGATTCCAGGGATGAGGGACTTCAGTTATGTGAATAGACTGGAGAAACTTGGATTGGAGAGACGGTTGAGAGGAGATTTGATCGAAGTGTTCAAAATCGTGAAGGGTCTAGACAAAGTAGATAGAGAGAAACTGTTCCCATTGGCAGAAGGGTTGCGAATCAGAGGGCACAAATTTAAGGTGATTGGCAAAAGAACCAAAGACGACATGAGGAAAAGTATTTTACACAGCGAGTGATTAGGATCTGGAATGCACTGCCTGAAAGGGTAGTGGAGGCAGATTCAACCGTGGCTTTCAAAAGGGAATTGGATAGATACCTGAAGGGAAAAAAACTGCAGGGTTTACAGGGAAACGGGTGGGTAAGTGGGACTAACTGAGGTGCTCTTGCAGAGATCCGGCACAGGTTCGACTGGCTGAATGGCCGCCTCCTGTGCTGTAACCATTCTATGATTCTATAAACATTAATTATCAGGCCTTATTTTCATCTAGGAATTATCTAGGAATACAGTTCTGTTAGTGTCACTTTGTTCCCCCTGCAGCTACGGAGTTCTGGAGGATAATAAGTGGCACTATTCCCTGCAATTCTTTTTTGGGCTGCCCACCCCTTTTAATGGCCTGCGTGGCCCATTCAAAATATCACGCATACGTGGTTTTTCTATTGAAAATCAGGCTGCGCGGGACCCCTGGAGCATCGCGCAACTTACAGTTAACATTGATAAGTGGGTGGGTAGAGTTGGGGAGTTCATGAACCCTCTGGGAGTATGCCACTCAAACCGGTTTTCAGTGCTGAATACCGATGAGGGGAGTGCAGTCAAGAGTACATCCATGGCCCCATGGGACAAATAAATGCACGGGCACAGCAAAGTGTAGAAATGTAGTGGTCATCGGGGGGTTGATTGAGTCCCACGTGGCGTGTTGCCTCTTTGGTACCAGGGTAAAGGACATCACTGAAAAGATGCAGAATATTTTGAGGGGGAGGGGGGAACAGCCGGATGTTGTGGTCCATGTTGCAACCAATGATGTAGGTAGGTAGGAAATGGGTTGAGGTCTTGCAGACAGAGTTTCAAGAGTTCGGGAGGAAGTTAAAAGAACAGGACCTCAAAGGTAGTAATCGCTGGATCACTTCCAGTGCCACATGCTAGTGAGTATAGGAACATTAAGATAAGAGAGGTTAATGCATGGCTGGTTGGGAGGGAGGGCTTCAGATTCCTGCGACATTGGGACCCGTTCTGGGATAGGAGGGACCTATACAAAATGGACCAGAGCTCTCGCAAGAAGTTTAACTAATGGTGTTGGGGAGTGTTTAAACCTACTTGAAAGGGGGAGGAGCACCAGGATGAACCATTAGAGAAGGAGATACAAGGTCCTCAGAGGACTAGGAGAGACACATGACATTAGAATACAGAGTTTGTTCAAAAATAGGAGGGATCAGACAGTATTCAGGAAAGATAGGGAAGGTTAAAATAAGGGAGGTGAGGCTGCCAGTATTGCTCAAAATACTATTCCAGAACTAGAAAGGAATGATGTACTTGAGGATTCAAAGAAAGAATCCATTTTGTTAGAATTAAGGAACACTAGAGAAGCTATCTGGAGGAGGGTAAATTTCAGAGTGTTGAAAAGGGACCTGACCCAGTTGAATTCGATCAAAGATTGGCAGGTAATACAGTAAATGCGAAGGCTGCACAATAATCTGAAAGATCCCTTGCAGGCCGCTCGCCAGCTTTTACGTTGTCAATACTGTGCATGTGCAGAAATTCCAAGGGACTGCGCATTAAAAGAAACAAAACATTCGGAACATAGCGCAGCTTACAGGGAACATTGAATGGGAGACCTTCAAAGCGATAGTTTGGGTACAGACTAGACACATTCCCATGAGGAGGAAAGGAAGGGCATCCAAAGCAAGAGGCCCTTGGATGACTAACATGAAACAGAAAAAGGAAGCTTATGGTAAAGTTTGCTTTAATAATTCTGTAGAGAACGAAGCTGAATACGGAAGTACAGAGGAGAACTGAAAAAGAAAATAAGGACAAAGAGAGCATATGAGAATAGCTTAGTGGGTAATTTAAATGGAACCCAAAGATCTTTTATAAACCTAAATAGTAAAGGGGTAGGCAAAGGAAGGATAGGGCTGATTAGGGAGCAAAAAGGATAACTTCTGGAGGCAGATGACATGGCTGAAGTACTAAATGATCACTTTGCACCTGTCTTCACTAAAGAGAATTCCACCAATATCACAATTGAGGAGGTGGTACAGAAATTGGATAGGATAAAAACATACAAGGTTGGCAGTCTTCAAAGTAGAAAAGTCACCTGGCCTGGATGAGATCAATCCTAGATTGCTGAGTGAAGCAAGGGTAGAAATTACGGAGTCCCTGGCTACAATCTTTCAATCCTCCTTAGATATGGAAGTGGTGTCACAGGACTGCATGATCGGAAATGTTACACCCCTGTTCAAAAAGGGGGCAAGAGATAAACCAGGCAAATACAGGCCAATCGACCTAATGTCGGTGGTGGGGAACTTTGAGACATTTATTCGGGACAAAATTCATTGGCACTGGAAAAATCTCGGTTAATAAATGAAAACCAGCACAGATTTTTTAAAGGCAAATTGCATTTGACTAACTTTGATGAAGATGAGAGTAGTGTGGCTGATGTGTATATGGACTTTCAAAAAGAGTTTGATAAAGTACCACATAATAGACTTGTGAGCAAAATTGAAGCCCATGGGATCAAAGGGGTAGTGGCTGCATGGATATGCAATTGACTAAGGAACTGAAAGCAGAGAGTAGCAGTGTACGGTTGTTTTTTGGATTGGAGAGAAATGTGCAGTGGTGTTCCCCCAGGAGCTGGTGTTGGGACCTCTGCTCTTTTTGATATGTCATCATCATAGGCAGTCCCTCGAAACGAGGATGACTTGCTTCCACACCGAAAAGGGATGAATTCACCGGTGTTTCAATGAAGGACCTAATATTCCGGATCCCAAACTACACCTTGAAGGATGGAAGATGCCTGTGCGTGGATTTTTTTTAACGTGTGGTGGCCGTTGCACACCAGCCACCACACGAGCTTGACAGAGCTAGGTCTTGGTCCAGTGTCAAAGATTAAGCAAGACGACTGGAGACCAGCTCTGCTGCACGGGCCTAGTGCACACACTTATCGCAGTATGGGCTGGTCCATGCTGCCCCTGGGCCTTCGCCTCTTCCGGGCCCCGAACTCTCGCCTCTCCTGGGCCCAGATCACATCCCTCTACGAACTCTTGCTGCTCCTTCACCCCGACCTCGCCGCTCCTGCTGTACCTGCCCGCACTGCAGTCAGCCGTCGCCCTCCTGCAGCAGCACGCCCTTCTGCAGCAGCACGTGCTGCTCCCTGCAGTGGTATGCCGCCGCATGCTGCTCCCTCTAATGGCCCCGGCTTGCTGATGGTCTTGCAGGCCGGGACCGCGCCGGGCCACTGCATGCTGCTCCCTCTAATGGCCCAGCCCTGCTGATATGTATTAATGACGTGGACTTGGGTATACAGGGCATAATTTTAAAGTTTGCGAATGACATGAAACTCGGAAATTTAGTGAACGGCGAGGAAGATAGTAACAGACTTCAGGAAGACAGACTGGTAAAATGAACAGACACATGGCAGGTGAAATTTAATGCAGAGAAGTGTGAAGTGTTTCATTTTTGTAGGAAGAATAAGAACAATCAATATAAACTATAAATAGTGCAGTTTTAAAGGTGGGTGCAGGAAGAGCGATCTGGGGGTGTATGCACACACATCTTTGAAGGTGGCAGGACAACTTGAGAAGCCTGTTATAAAAATAAATAAATAACATACAGGATCCTTGGCTTTATAAATAGATACATAGAATACAAAAGCAAGCAAGTTATGCTAAAGCTTTATGAAACACTAGTTGGGTCCCAGCTGGAGTATTGTGGCCAATTCTGGGCACCACACTTCAGGAAAGATATCAAGTCCTTGGAGAGGGTGGGGAGGAACTTTACTAGAATGGTACCAGGGATGAAAGACTTAAATTACACGGATAAACGACATAAACTGGAGTTGTTTGCTTTAGGGCAGAGAAGGCTATGGGGAGATTTGATAGAGATGTTCAAAATCTTGTAAGGGTTTTGATAAATAAGGAGAAACTGTTTCTAGTGGCAGATGGTTTGGTAACCAGAGGACAGAGGTGACAAGAGGAAACATTTTACGCAGAGAGTTATGATCTGAAATGCAGTGCCTGAAAATGTAATGCAAGCAGATTCAGCAATCATTTTTCAAAAGGGAATTCATATATACTTGAAAAGGAAAAAATTTGCGGTCTATGGGGAAAGAGCAGGGAAGTGAAACTAATTGGATAGCTCTTTCAAAGAGCCGACATAGGCAAGATGGGCTTAACGACCTCCTTCTGTGCTGTATCATTCTATGAACAGCAAGATTTGGTCACTTTTTGGACTGCTCTTCTGCAGTATTGTAGAAGATTTGTTTGGCCGAGACTTGCATCTGACTGGCATGATGTAAAGATAATCCTGTAAAGGTGTAAGAGTGTGAAAATACCAATGCAGAGACATGTGGTTATTTACTACAAAGAATAAGAAATTAATAATATATGGAATGCTGTGGACTTGAATGCTTCAGAAAGATTTGATTCTGGTGTTTACGTGGCTGACTTTCATGATTTTTGTAACTCAATCCCTACATGTGCATCTCATTTCGAGGAATAGATTATTTCCCACTGAAAACAGCTAAAAGCATCCATCAGACTTGCTTCAATGCAGCTAGACATCTTTTAACATGATTTCTACAGTCCTTTTTTTTTAGAGCTAGTTAGTGCTTTATTGCTCTCTTTCATTGTTAACCCAAGTGGCATTTTGGAAAATGTTGAGGACTGTTCCTGTTCTGCTTAAAAAGCAAATAACCAAGGAATTTTGCTATTTTAATTGGTTTACATTTTTATTAGTGTGGGTTTGTGTAATAAAATAAATCACACATTTCTGTAGCTTAAACTATTTTCTTCAATATTTAATTTTGTTTCCCTAATTCAGGTTCTGGACTCTACCAGATCTATGTAATAAGATTTTGGTGAAATTACTTCAGAACTTGTGCTTATTTTAAATATATAACTACTTAGGAATTCATTGCTTACACATTAAGTGTAACAGCAAAATTTCATGGCCCAGGTTTTTGTTTTAACGCGAGTGCAGCAATTTTCATGTTTAAAGTTTGTTAATGTTACAGTTGCATTTTTGTACCTTTCCAAAAATGTAGAAATTTAATAGATTGCTTGATTTAATTTTAGCTGAAAAACAATTTTGTGATGTCTATAATGACGATGATGGCTAGTACAAAAGGGTTACTCAGTCATTGAGTCCATCACATTTGCACAACACCAGCTAAATTCTACATCATAATTTCTGTTGAAGCTGCACCAGCACTAAATTGGCACATGCAATTACAAATGACAATTGTTGATTCATTATTTTCCAAAATGCTGTCAAATATCGATGACCAGTGTTGCATAGAATAGATACATGGCATATTCTTATTATAGTTCAACCGTGCCTGTATAGCCATGAACATGTTAACAATTAAACTTGGTGAAACTCCCAAGTAGCGTAATTACCTTTTGTAAACGGATAATTATATAGAATTGCTATATAGAAAAGATCATGAACAGATCACTTTTTTTATATAGTTCTAATTTTGGAATGTAGGGAAGAATTACAGTGCATGTTAACTTTCAAGCCTCAGTCATTCTTTTATAAGAGAGTGTACAAGGAAGCATGAATTTTCTTCTCTGGGAGGAGGGAGTCGAGACAGGAATTTCAGGTGGAACCTGGTCACGTCGTGATTGTGACCTATTTAAACTGCCCTTTAAATTTTGATGGGTGCTATGGGTGGATCTTCAATATCAGTTTCTGCATCAAGAGGCATGTCTCAGGTAGCCACAGACTTCCCCCAGGAAATGTTGTCCTTTGCATCCTCCTTAGATCCAAGCAGACCTCTGGTCAGCTCATTGAGACATGTTTTAAAAAGTCCCCAAAGCTGTACTAGGGACAAGTAATTGATCCTAGAAGGTATTTATTATATTCCCAAAGAAGCATGTTTTCCCCATTAGAAACAGAAGATCTGGATAGGAGTCTTTAGGGCCGCCCCTTCCCCCACTGGAGCAGCATGGCATTTCTGTGATCTTCACACTGGCAGTTTGGTGGGTGCAGCTGATGCACCAGTACCAGCCAATAAAGTGATGCCCATCCCTGGGTTTTGGGTTGAATCCCCTGCTTCGTGCAAAGGTGAACAGGGTTCCACTCTACTGCACTGGTGCCGGCAGAGTGGGCTCTCAAGAATTTAATTCATCAATTTAACACAGCAAAACATTCCACGGTGTTTCACAGGTAACTGTCAAGCCCAAGCAAGAATAAACGAGACCTTTGTGGTGATTAAGGTGGTAGGACTTACAGCAAAGTGGGTGGATTTAGGGGAGACTTCCAGAATGTGAGGGCAAGATGTTTGAAGGCTCTGTCATCAGAAGAGCCAAGGAGGGGTAAACACGGTAGACCAGAGTTGGAAGAAAGGAAGCAAGCTATCAGTGGGAATGTAAAACTGGAAGTTGTTTGGCAGAACATGGCTTTTGTAGATGAGCCCAGAGGTTTTGAAATGATGTGTACCGGGGGCTGGGTACAAAGAACCAATGGTGCTGGCTAAGTAAAGTGATAGGTGAATGGGACTTTATGTAAGTTGGGATGCAAACATTGGAGGCAAGTGTGGGCTGAATTTAGTATTTCAGAGATAGAAATAAGTAGTCCTTTTTCTTTTTAAAGCCTTGCAATAATGAGATTTCATTGCTAAAGTTCATTACAATTTAAAAGCTTGTCTCGTAGTGTTGTGAATCATAGAATAGGATCATAGAGTGGTTACAGCATGGAAGGCCATTCAACTCGTCTCGCCCATGCCGGCTCTCCACAAGAGCACCTCAGCTAGTCCCCTGCCTTTTCCCTGTAGCCATGCAAATTTTTTTCCTTCAGGTACTTACTTATCCAACTCCCTTTTGAAAGCAGTGATTGAGTCTGCCTCCACCACCCTTTCAGGCAGTGCATTCCAGATCCTAACCACTCGCTGCGTTAAAAGGTTTTTCCTTGTGTCCCCTTTGGTTCTTCCAATCACCTTAAATCTGTGTCCTCTGGTTCTTGACTCTTCTGCCAATAGGAACAGCTTCTCTCAATCTTCTCTGTCCAGACCCCTCATGATTTTGAACACCTCGATCAAATCTCCTCTCGACCTCTCTGCTCGAAGGAGAACAACCCCAGCTTCTCTAGTTTATCGATGTAACTAAAGTACCTCATCCCTGGAATCATTGTTGTAAATGTTTTCTGCACCCTCTCCAAGGCCCAGAATTGGACATTCCAGTTGAGGCCAAACCAGTGTTTTATACAAGTTCATAATTTCCATGCTTTTGTACTCCTATGCCTCTATTCCTGAAGCGCAGGATCCCATAAGCTTTTTTAACCGCTTTCTCAACCTGCCCTGCCACCTTCAATGATTTGTGCACATATGCCCCAAGGTGTCTATGTTCATGCACCAGCTTTCGGATTGTACTCTAGTTTATATTTCCTCTCATTCTTTCAACCAAAATGTAGCACTTTGCACTTTTTTGCGTTAAATTTAATCTGCCACATTCCACCAGCCTGTCTTTTGCCCTCTTGAAGTCTTACCATTTTCCTCCTCACTGTTGATTATACTTCCAAGTTTTGTTCCACCTGCAAATTTTGAAATTGTGCTCTGTACACCCACATCCAAGTCATTACTATATATCAAGAAAAGCACCGACCCTTGGGATCACTCTATACCTTCCTCTAGTCTGAAAAACTACCATTCACCACTCTTGTTTCCTGTCACTTAGCCATTTTCTTATCCATTCTGCCACTGTCCCTTTTATTCCATGGACTTCGACTTTTCTGGCAAGCCTATTATGTGACACTTTGTCTGAGACCTTTTGGAAAACCATGTACACTACGTCAATTGCATTACCCTAATCAACCCTCTCTGTTACCGCATCAAAAAACTCGATCAAGTTGGTTAAACACGATTTGCCTTTAACAAATCCGTGCTGGCTTTCCTTAATTAATCCATACTTGTCCAAGTGACTGCTAATTTTGTTCCTGATTATTGTTTCTAAAAGCTTCCCCACTACCGATGTTAAACTGACCGGCCTATAATCGCTGGGTTTATCTTTATACCCTTTTTGGGTGTAACATTTGCAATTCTCCAGTCTTGTTTCTAAAGAGGATTGGAAAATTATGGCCAGTATCTCAACGATTTCTTCCTTCACTTCCCTCAGCGTCCTGGGATGCATCCCATCTGGTCCCCCTGGTGACTTGAAGGACAATCAGCCTTTCTAGTTCCTTGTCTTTATCAATTCTTATCCCATCCAGTATGTCCTCTACCTCCTCCCTTGCTATGTCTATGGCAGCATCATCTTCCTTGATGAAGATAGATGCAAAGTATTCATTTAATACCTCAGCCATGCCCTCTGTCTCCATGTGTAGCTTTTTTTTGGTCCCTAATCGGCCCCACCCCTCCTCTTACTCCCATTTATTATTTATATGCCTATCGAAGACATCTGGATTACCTTTTATGTTAGCTGCCATTCTATTCTCATGCCTTCTCATTGCTCCACTTATTTTCTTTTTCACTTCTCCCCTGATCCTTTCTATATTCAGCCTGATTCTCCGATGTATTCTCGACCTGACATTTGTTCTACACGTTATTCTTCTGCTTCATCTTACTCTCTCTCTTTCATCATCCACGGAGCTCTGACTTTAGTTGCCCTACCTTTCCCCTTAGTGGGAATGTACCTCGACTGTACCCAAACTATTTCCTCTTTAAAGGCAGCTCATTGCTCCACTACAGTTTTGTCTGTCAATCTTTGATTCCAATTTACCTGACCCAGGTTTGTTGTCATCCCACTGAAATTCACCTTCCTCCAGTGATCTATTTTTGCTCTAGATTGCTTCCTATCCTTTTCCATAGCTAATCTAAACCTTATGATACTATGATCACTGTTCCCTGAATGTTCACCTACTGACACTTGCTCCACTTGACCTATCTCATTCTCCAGATCCAGAAATGCCACCTTCCTCATTGGGCTGGAAACAAACTGATCAAGAAAGTTTTCCTGAACGCACTTCAGGAATTCTTCCCCGTCTCTGCACTTTACACTATAATCCCAGTCTATATTAGGATAGTTGAAGTCCCCCATTATCACTACTCTATATAGTTCTTGCACCTCTAATTCCTCTGCAGATTTGTTCCTCCATAATTTGCCCACTAGTTGGTGGCCTATAGAATACGCTCAGTCGTGTAATGGCACCTCTATTATTTCTTAACTCTTAACCAAATAGATTTGGTCCTTGACCCCTCCAGGACATCCTCTCTCTCCAGCACTGTAATATTCTCCTTTAGCAATGCTGCCATCCCACCTCTTTCCTTCCCTATCTTTCCTGAACACCCTATATTCAGGAATATTTAATATCAATACCTGCTCTTTTTTGAGCCAGGTCTCTGTTATTGCCAAGGCATCATATTCCCATGTGGCTATTTGCGCCTGCAGCTCACCAACCCTGTTTACTATGCTTTGTGCGTTCACATACATACACTGTAAAACCTATCTTGGACCATCCTTTGTTCTCTCTGACCCCACCTAATACCTTACTATTTCTTGCTTTAGTACTATCCGTCACCCCCAATCCTTTGTGCCCTTTGTTTCTCCTTTCTAATGCTACATCCTGGTGCCCAACCCCTGTCAACTTAGTTTAAACCCTCCCCAACAGCACTAGCAAAACTTCCCGTGAGGATATTGGTACCGGCTCTGTTGAGGTGGAACCCGTCCGCCCTGTACAGGTCCCACCTTCCCCAGAACCGGCCCCAATGCCCGAAGAATCTGAAGCCCTCCCTCCTGCACTAGCTGATGTATCCTCATATTTCTATACATGCGCATGACACTGGGAGTAATTGAGATTACTACCTTTTGAGGTCCTGCTTTTTATTCATCTTCCTAGCTCTCTAAAATCTGCTTGCAGGACCTCATTCCTCTTTCTAACTATGTTGTTGGCACCAATATAGACCACAACCTCTGGTTGGTCACCCTATTCCTTCAATGTTCTGCAGCTGCCCAGTGACATCCTTAACCCTCACCCCAGGGAGGCAACATACCATCCTGGAGTCACGTCTGCGACCGCAGAAACGCCTGTCTGCTTTACTAACTATCGAATCTCCTACTATTACTGCTTTCCCTGTCTTTCTCCTCGCCCCCACCCCTGTACAGCTGAGACACCCGTGGTGACATGGCTCTGGCTGTACGCCCCAGAGGAATCATCGCCCTCAGCAGTACTCCGAACAGAATACTGGTTGGAGAGCGAAATGCATTTAGGACTCCAGCACTACCTACCTGGTCCACCTCTTCTATCTGGCAGTCACCCATTCCCTCTCTGCCTCCGCACTCTTTATCTGCGGGGTGACCACCTCCTGGAACGTGCTATTCACGAAGTTCTCAGTCTTATCAATAGTTGGCCACATCTATAAATTACAGATCAGGAATGGCTTGCGCCATTCCCAGAGAGAGCAGACAGGCAGCCACTGGATTGCGAAGATGTGAGCAAGAGCATCATGAGTTGACAGCCTCTCCAATTTTCCCTTTGATCCTGTGAGGAAACACTCTGCCCAGGCCGTTCTCTACGGACTCAGCTGAGATTGGCATCTCGCATTGTAGAGAATTGTGTGACCTCCATAGTTTGCAGTGTTGACATACTGGCATACAGTTGAATCCCAACTCATTAAAACTACTGACTCCAATTCTAATATTGTGCAGAAGCCCATATTTGCAGTGTCTTTTCGTTTTCTGAAATGTAATTTTCTTTTTCTTGAACATTTACAGGTTTTTTTTTCCATTGGACTACAAGCTGCTGCCATGGATTTATTTGTGCTACTGAATTTAGAATACATGGACTTCATTTGTAAGGATGGCAAATCAAGAGAGAGGACCTTACCGAAGCCTATTAAAACATTTTGTTGAATTCCTTTCACTCCATTTCTGTTGGCCATCGTTTAAAAGTTGAGTTGTGTTGTCTTTTAACTTGATGTTTTGTCTGTATGCATGTCATTTTCAGTATAATACTAGCAAGTGGTTTGCTCTTAAATATAAGCACAATGTGCTGTACGCTGCAAAACCACAGAGTACATTTTGTAGTCACTTTGAGAACAGACTCTGGTCTGCTGCAGACTGTCTACAACCTCCTGTCTTCACCTTTATGGCAACGAAGATATTTGTATATTATGTATACACTAGTATAGTGATTGTGTGTAATTAAAATCAGCTGTTGTTTAGTTTACTGATTAAAACTATCCTGTGCAGCATTTTGTGTTTATTTCATGATGATTTTAAAACAAATTGCAAGAATTGTCCTCAAAAGATGAAATTAGGTTTAAATTGTACAACTACAGGAGATTTCTATTTCCATGAATACCTATGTTTGGTCATAAATTTTCGAAATTGCATTTGAATTTTTTATCTGCTGTATTCTACCAGTGTAATCTTTTTCTAAATAAATGGATAGTTTTCTCAGTCACTCATATGTTGTAGTGAGGGTTTTGCTCATTCTTTGGGTATTGTGTTTTTGAATTTAAAGTTACTTATTTTACTATTGGCACATTCAGAGAAGATAGACATAAAATAAAAGCCATCCAGACTGCTTCAAAGTTTCAGTTTTTTTTCTAAGTACGTTTAGGCATACTGTCAAAATAATTGGAATGTCAGCTTTATTTATAGACCTGAAAGAACTACATTTTTGTTTTTGAAAGGCTCTTGGATGCCAATAAGAATCTGTTTATATAAGGATAGCCTTCAGGCACTTTTTATATTACCGAATTGTTTCCTATCTGGGAAGAGCAACTTCCATGCATAGTTCTCTACATTTTACTTGGTTAGATGCTGGTTGCACAGAGCTCCATTGTGTGATGTGGAGACTCTGTTTCAGTGGAAATGTAAGGGACTGGCTTCTGTTGATTAATTCACTGAAACTGGCTTGTATAATTCAACACTACATTTGAAGACCCAGTTCTTACAATGCCATCTGTACCCTGAGTGTCAGGGGTATTATAGTTAAAAAGAGAGACTTGTGCAGCTCCCATTGATTGCTTCTATAATATGAAAGCATGTTCCAACAAAAGCTTTACCTTGGGCTTAATTCCAGTTAGCTACCAGTGCTTTTTAGTGTAGGCCCATCACTTCTGGGTCTGCTTTCTCAGCATGTTTATATTAAAGCATGAATGTAACAGAAAACTTTGAAATAATCTGTGTATTGGATATTCAAGAGTTGTAGGTGTCAAGTTCTCTTCCCTGAATGACCTCAGTGAACCAGTTGGCTTTTAACAAGTTTGGCAGTTTCTCTGATGAGCATCTGGTGCAAGCCCAAAGATCACCAGGTTTTACAATTTACCACGGTGAGATTTTAACTCACAACCTCTTTGTTCATCGAATAGCATAACCAGTAAGCTACCATACCCACATGAAAAATTGAGCCTAATTTTATGGTCAAGCAGCGAACGAAGAGCAACAGCCATTCGTTTCACTTGCATTTGTCCATAGACCTTCTATGTGCTTTTGCACTGGAAGTTCAAGTCAGCCGGCCATCTATAGAGCATCTTGTACCTGTTTGGAAAGGGCAAGCAACTGTGTGTATTCTTAACCAGTCAGATTGAAGAATCGTTAATGAGCAGTGCAGAATCTGAACCAGGAAGTGTAAGTTAGAATATTGAATTCAATGCCAAATTAAGTACAGAAAACAAAATAAAGAGGGAAAGAAAGATTTTGATTAAGAGAAAGAGATGAGACAAAGAAAAAGCAAACGTAAGTTTATTTATTCTTTTTAACTCTCCAACAATAATTAAAAGCTAATCAAATGAGACTCCATGCTTGTATAAGTGAATTTTCAGTGCCACAGAGGTTGTTTAGCAATAATTAAGACTTACCACACAGTTAAAAGGGTACTTGCACTGAAATGGACAGGCCCTAACTTTTTCTGGCCAGTTTAGTTCACATCTATGAGGTAAGTATAGCAACTTCACACCGTTTAATGTATTTGAGTCAGACAGTAAGATGCTGTTGTCGCTCAGCTTTTGGAGGAGCAGGGCATCTCTGACACAAACCTGATTCCTGCTTTTAACTGCGCTTGTATGGTCGCTGGAAGTTGCAGTCCTATTTCCATGTAAATAACTGAGCACTATTAGCCTCGCTCTTGTATCTGCTGCAAAATCTGGCCCATTATCTTTTTTGAAGTAGTTTAGTCAATGTCCTTTTGGGCAATTGTGCTTTCCTCTGGAATGCTTGGCTTCTCTGGGAACGTGTGGTCATTATCTTCAACCATTGTCATCTTGTCCTAGCTTAAGTAACTGCCCTTCTGTTGTCTTTATTGCCTATTGTTACTTCCCCTTGGCATTCAGACACTTGCGATATAAACTAATAGTTGTGAAATACTTTACAAATGTTATTTCTGTTTGATTAAGCACTGCATTTCTTAATTTTCCAACTTTTACACGTAACATCCTCATTTTGCTTTTGAATAACTGCTTCAACCTTCTGAATTAGGGGTGCACCTTTTATTTTACTAAGATCCCATTTATAGGAGGGGAACATCAGTGACTTGTCGAGAAAGTTAATTCTATCTCATGGCTCTCTTCCAGTGTGTTTAAATAGTTTCTGGCATGTGTGCCTATGACAGCCAGATATCAATTAGTTCAGCAAACTCCTTTCCTTTTTGGTAGTGGCCAGGTCATTCATGATGAGGACACTGGGGGCATGATTCCAATTATTCAAGTCTTTTTGCAAGACGCATAGTACGTCAGTCCACTGGATGACGATTTTGAGGGCTCTGAGCAGGCACCAGTCTCCAATGAAACATTCTTATAATCACAGTATGTCGAACTTCCTTGACACAGCTTTGCAGAATTCGAGGATAAAGCCTTTTTTGTTTTTTGTAGAATATCTGTGGTTTATAATGACCAGAGTTTACACCATCCTTAAAGACGGTACAATTGCAGAAGAAGCTAATTGTTTAACGCCAGATGGATTTGAACAACAACAACTTGTATTTATATAGCGCCTTTAACGTAGTGGAAAACCCCACGGCACTTCACAGGAGTATTAAGATAAAAATTTGACACCGAGCCGCATAAGTAGAAATTAGCGCAGGTGACCAAAAGCTTGGCCAAAGAGGTAAGTTTTAAGGAACGTTTTGAAGGAGGAAAGAGAGACAGAGGTTTAGGCAGCAGAGTTTTGGATCACCTCTATGTAGGGTAGAATGGGAAGCCAGCTAGGAGTGCTTTGGACTAGCCAAGTCTCGAGGTAACAAAGGCATGGATGAGGGCTTCAGCGGCGGATGAGCTGAGGCAAGAGCGGGGATGAGCAATGTTACGGAGGTGGAAATAGGCGGTCTTAGTTATGCTGCGGATATGTGGTCGAAAGCTCAGTTCAGGGTCAAATATCACACCAAGGTTGCGAACAGTCTGGTTCAGCCTCATAAAGGAGTTGGGGAGAGGGATGGAGACAGTGGTTAGGGAATGGAGTTTGGGCGGAGACTGATAATGGCTTCGGTCTTCCCAATATTCAATTGTAGAACAATTCTGCTCATCCAGAACTCGATGTTGGATAAGCAATCTGACAACTTAGAGACCGTGGAGAGGTCGAGAGAAGTGGTAGTGAGCCAGAGCTGGGTGTCATCAGTGTACATGTGGAAGCTGACGCTGTGTTTGCGGATGATGTCGCCAAGGGGCAACATGCAGATGAGAAATGGGAGGGGGCTAAGGATCGATCCTTGGGGGACACCAGAGGTAACGATGTGGGGATGGGAAGAGAAGCCATTGCCGGTGATTCTCTGGCTATGATTAGATAGATAAGAATGGAGCCAGGCAAGTACAGTCCTACCCAGCTGGATGATGGTGGCGAGGCATTGGCAAAGGATAGAGGGGTTGCTTTGAGCTCATCTAATAAGGTTCTTTGGTAGTGATTACAGGTTTTAGATTAATTTTAGCACTAGTATAGGCATCAGCGATGCAAGATAAGAGAACCCCTAACCTTTGGAACTGGTTTTTGGATGTATTTATTGCTTTCTTTTGTGAAGCCAATAGATGTGTGGTATTTCTTCAGTACATAACATAAGAAATAGGAGTAGACTATACAGCCCCTCGAGCTTGCTCCGCCATTTAATACGATCATGGCTGATCATGGACTCGGGTCCACTTCCCTGCCCGCTCTCCATAACCCCTTATTCCCTTATCATTCCCTTATTATTTCTGTCTTAAATTTATTCAATGTCCCAGCTTCCACAGCTTTCTTGAGGCAGCAAATTTCACAGATCCACAACCCTCAGTGAAGAAATTTCTCCTCATCTCAGTTTTAAATGGGCGGCCCCTTATTCTAAGATCGTGCCCTCTAGTTCTAGTCTCCCCTATCAGTAGAAACATCCTCTCTGCATCCACCATGTCAAACCCCCTCATCATCTTAAACGTTTCAATAAGATCACCTCTCATTCTTCTGAATTCCAATGAGTAGAAGCCCAACCTACTCAACCTTTCCTCATAAGTCAACCCCCTCATCTCTGGAATCAACCTTGTGAACCTTCTGAACAGCCTCCAAAGCAAGTATATCCTTTTGTAAATATGGAAACCAAAACTGCACGCAGTATTCCAGGTGTGGTCTCACCAATACCCTGTACAACTGTTGCAAGACCTTCCTGCTTTTATACTCCATCCCCTTTGCAGTAAAGGCCAAGATTGCATTGGCCTTCCTGATTACTTGCTGTACCTGCATACTATCCTTTTGTGTTCCATGCACAAGTACCCCCAGATCCCGCTGTACTGCAGCACTTTGCAATCTTTCTCCATTTAAATAATAACTTGCTCTTTAATTTTTTCAGTAGTGTCCCCCCTGCTGATAATCCAAAGGCTGCTCTCAGAATTTGCACTAGCTGCAGTACAACTCAAAGCAAAGCGTGTATTGAAGTTACCTAGCCAGTCCATTGGTTCTCCTGGGTACTTGTAATGTTTCCCACATTACAACAATGACTGCACTTCAGAAGTACTTCATTGGTTGTAAAGCCCTTTGAGACGTCTGGTGGTCGTGAAAGGCGCTATATAAATCCAAGTCTTCTAAAAATTTGTTTAGAATCTTTTTTAGTGGAGCACCTCTCGTGTTAACATTAACATTAAAATTAGCTACTGGAAGAGCAGAGTTCTGCATGTGCATCAATGCATGCATGCAGGGAGATATGTTGCACCTCAGTGATGGTTAGAATGTGGTCACTCTGTATATTAAGGGCATGCCAACTTCCCATTGTAGACAGTAATTACCAGTCTTCATTTCAGCAGCTGCAGAATAACTAGTCTAAAAGTAGCAATCCATCCAAAAGTACATCTCTGGAGTGAAAATAAAAAGTATCGTCACATTTTTAAACATGCAAGCATCATAAGCATTACTGTTAATTATGGATGTTAATGTCAACATGTTCAATAGGAAAATAATCTAGCAAAGAAAGCAATTTGGTTACACTTGTAATGAGTAGACAATTCCAAAGTAAAATGTGTTGATGAAAGACATAATACTTCACAAATTGTGCCTTGAGTGGAAGCTCAAAGTGGCATAATTAATAGTATAACATAGGCAACCAATGGAAATTATAAATGATATTAATTTAGCAAGTATTTACTACAGGATTTACTCCTTAGACCTCTGCAATACAATAACCTAACTAAACAGATGAATACTATAAATGATAGGAAATATAAGGTAAAACAGTAAATCTCTGTTCGGCAGTCCCTCGGAGTCAAGGATGACTTGCTTCCACACTAAAAATGAGTTCTACAGCCTCTGTCGTAGATGGGGCAGATGGTGGTTCAAGGAATTGGTGGGTGGGGTGCTTGGGTTGCCGTGCGCTCCTTCTGCTGTCTCTGCTTGGATTCAGCTTGCTCTCGGCAAAAAGACTCGAGATGGTTGGCGCCTTCCCGGATGCTTTTCTTCCACTTTGAGCGGTCTTGGGCCAGGGATTCCTAGGTGTCGGTGGTGATGTTGCACTTTTTCAGCAAGGCTTTGAGGGTGTCTATGAAGCGTTTCCTCTGCCCACCTGGGGCTCACTTACCGTGTTGAAGCTTCAAGTTAGAGTGCTTGTTTTGGGAATCTTGTGTCAGGCATACCGGACAATGTAGCTCGTCCAACGGAGCTGAGCGAGGGTGGTCAGTGCTTCGATGCTGGGAATGTTGGCCTGAGTTAGAACACTGACAATAGATTTGCAGGATCTTGCGGAAGTAGCGTTGGTGGTACTTCTCCAGTGTTTTGAGGTGCCTGCTGTACATAGTCCATGTCTCTGAACCATATAGGAGAGCGGGTATCACGACTGCTCTGTAGACCATGAGCTTGGTGCTGGATTTGAGGTCCTGGTCTTCAAACACTCTTCCTCAGGTGACTAAAGGCTACACTGGCACACTGAAGGCAGTGTTAGACAATGGAAAATGGAGGTGGCGGAGGTTGAACAGTTTCTCGTTTGTTCTGTAAATTGGCTCCATTCCAGCGGGGAGCTTACTGAGGGTGAGATGGAGCACTGCAGCAAGGAAGATCGAGAAGAGCATTGGTGCAATGACACAGCCTTGCTTGTCCCTGGTCTGAAGGTGAATTGGGTCTGTTGGATCCATTGGTCAGGATCATGGCTTGCACGTCATTGTGAAGCAGGCGAAGGATGGTGACAAACCTTTGAAGGCAGCTGAATTTGAGGAGGACGCTTCTTAATCCCTCACGGTTGACAGTGTCAAAGGTCTTTGTGAGGTCAAAGAAGGCCATGTACAGGGGTTGGTGCTATTCCCTGCATTTCTCTTGGATTTGCCGCGTGGTGAAGATCATGTCCATTGTGGCCCTTAGTGGGCAGAATCCACATTGCATCTCTGGGAGGAACTCTTCAGCTACAGGGAGAAGGCAAATGAGGAGGATTCTTGCCATGGCTTTCCCTGTGGCAGACAGCAGGGAAACTCTTTGGTAATTACCACAATTGGACTTGTAGGCCTTTCTTGAAGATGGTCATGATTACAACGTTTCTCAGATTCCCTGGCATACTCTCCTCCTTCCAAATAAGAGCAATGAGATCGTGGATTTGCACCAAAATACTTCTCTGCCATGTTTTAGTGCTTCGGCGGGGATTCCGTTTGTCCCCGAGGCCTTGTTGTTCTTCAGTTGTCGGATGGCCTTTTCTACCTCATGCCGGGCTGGTGGTGTGCTGAGATGGTGACGGGTATCATGGAAACATAGAAAAAAGGTGCAGGAGAAGGCCATTCGGCCTTCGAACCTTCACCACCATTCAATATGATCATGGCTGATCATTCACCTCAGTACCACCTTCCTGCTTTCTCTCCATACCCCTTGATCCCATTAGTCGTAAGGGCCACATCTAACTCCCTCTTGAATATATCCAATGAATTGGCATCAACAACTCTCTGCGGTCGGGAATTCCATAGGTTAACAACTCCCCGACTGAAGATGTTTCTCCTTATCTCAGTCCTAAATGGCTTACCCCTTATCCTTAGACTATGTTAGAAGACAGAAACTGTACACAATATTCAAGGTGTGGCCTCACCAAGGCCCTGTACAACTGCAGTAAGACCTCCCTGCTCCTATACACAAATCCTCTCGCTATGAAAGCCAACATGTCATTTGCTGCCTTCACCGCCTGCTGTACTTGCATGCCAACTTTCAATGACTGATGTACCATGACACCCAGGTCTCGTTGCACCTCCCCTTTTCCTAAGCTGTCACCATTCAGATAATAATCTGCCTTCCTGTTTTTGCCACCGAAGTGGATAACCTCACATTTATTTACATTATACTGCATCTGCCATGCATTTGCCCATTCACCTAACCTGTCCAAGTCACCCTGCAGCCTCTTAGCATCCTCCTCACAGCTCGCACTGCCACCCAGCTTAGTGTCATCTGCAAACTTGGAGATATTACATTCCTTCGTTTAAATAATTGATGTATATTGTAAATAGCTGGGATCCCAGCACTGAACCTTGCGGCCCCACTAGTCACTGCCTGCCATTCTGAAAAGGACCTGTTTATTCCTACTCTTTGCTTCCTGCCTGCCAACCAGTTCTCTATCCACGTCAATATGTTACCCCCAATACCATGTGCTTTAATTTTGCACATTAATCTCTTGTGTGGGACCATGTCAAAAGTCTTTTGAAAGTCCAAATACACCACATCCACTGGTTCTCCCTTATCTACTCTATTAGTTACATCCTCAAAAAATTCTAGAAGATTTGTCAAGCATGATTTCACTTTCATAAATCCATGCTGACTTGGACTGATCCAGTCACTGCTTTTTAAATGCGCTGCTATTACATCTTTAATAATTGATTCCAACATTTTCCCCACTACCGATGTCAGGCTAACTGGTCTATAATTCCCTGTTTTCTCTCTCCCTCCTTTTTTAAAAAGTGGTGTTATATTAGCTACCCTCCAATCCAGAGGAACTGATCCAGAATCTATAGAATGTTGGAAAATGACCAACCAATGCATCCACTATTTCTAGGGCCACTTCCTTAAGTACTCTGGGATGCAGACTATCAGACCTTGGGGATTTATCGGCCTTCAATCCCATCAATTTCCCTAATACAATTTCATGCTACGGGATGGAATCAAGGACACTCGCATTGAAGATAGAGTCACGGTTAAGGAGATCTTCAAAGTGCTCCTTCCACTGGGTACTGACTGCCCCTCTGTCCTTGATGAGTACCTTTCCGTTCTTGGCCAACAGTGAGGTCGGGCCTTGGGTGCTTGGGCCTTAGGTAGTCTTGACTGCGCTAAAGAATTCTCGCACGTCATTGCTATTGGCTAGTTGCTGGATCTCCTGCGTTTCTCCACCCACCATCTGTTCTTTAGGCCGCGGGTTTTTTGTTGGACCTCAGATGTCTGTAGAGCTGCTTTCTTGTTCTCGAGTTATGATGCTGTTTCCAGTTCAAGAATGCCTTACATTTGTGGCTTATTGGCTCCTGGATCTCCTGGTCATTCTTGTCGAACCCGTCTTGGTGTTGTCTGGTCGAGTAACCGAGCATCTCTTCACAGGTGCTAATTATAGAGGCCTTGAGGTGTGATCAGGCGCTGTGGACACTCTGCGTTTCTGGGTCACTGGGAGTCGTCAGGGTGGCAGTGAGGCGCTGACTGAATAGGGGTTTCTTAGCAGGATCTTTGAGTGCTCCAGCGCTGCTTTTCCTGCGGCATTGTTTGTGACCGCCACTGTTTTGGGGCTATGGTGATGTCAGAGTGGATTAGGCGGTGGTCCGTCCAGTAGTTGGCCGCTCCTGTCATGGCGCGGGTGATGTGCACGTCCATACGGTCCCTCGCTCGGATGATGATGTGGTCTAGCAGATGCCAGTGCTTGGAGCGAGGGTGTTGCCATGAAGCTTTCTATTTGTCTTTCTGATGGAACAAGGTATTGATTATGATAAGACCATGTTCTAAGCATGTCATTAGGAGGAGGGTACCGTTGTAGAAGGTTTTCTCAGCCCCCTCTCTGCCGATCACACCTCCGCAGAAGCCTGTGTTTTTTCCAACTTTGGCGTGGAAGTCGCCAAGGAGGATCAGCTTGTCGCCTGTTAGGACTCGGGACAGGGACTGTTCGAGGCTGGATAGAATTCCTCTTTGGTCTCGTCTGTAGCATCCAATGTTGGGTTGTAAGTGCTGATGACCATAGCGCATTCGTTCCAGGCAAGGGTGAGCCAAAGAGTCATGAGGCATTTGTTTATCTCTCAAGGTGAGTCTCTGAGATGGCCCACCAGCTCATTTTTTATGGTGAAGCCTACCCCATGGAGGCGGTGTTCTTCTGGTTTACCTTTGCAGAAGAAGGTGTACCACTACCTTGTTCTTTGAGCTGGCCTTCCTCTGCCTGCCCAGTCTCACTTAGGGCGGCGATGTCTACGTGGAAATGTCTGAGTTCCTGGACAACGATAGCAGTGTGACATTCCAGTCTGTCGCTGTTGGAATTGTCCATACACACACGTATACTTCTACTGTCCTCCTTTCTCCTTCCTGCAGGTCCTCACTCCCTGGGATTCATAGGCCGCAGTGGCGACCTTACGATCTCTCTCTTGGCCCATGCTGTTCCTTCCCTGGGCCCTGATCCCGCTGCTGGTCCATGCTGCGCCACTCCTGGGCCCTGACCTCGCCGGCCCCGATCTCCGTTCTTCGCCACTGCCCACCTCCGGGCCTCGCCAATCCCATGCTCCGCTCCTCACCGACTTCTGCTCCTCCATGTAAATACATATTTACTGACTACAAACAAATTGTTCATTTTGTGACATTTCATTGGTTTGTTATAACCGCAAGAAAGTAACTTTGCTGTTAAGAGCAAGAAATAATGTGGGAGCAGGGCATGAAATTAATTTCAAATTATGGCCAAGAGGATGGAGGGAATCGGAAGTGGGGAACCAAGTGTTAGGGTGGCAGGAGCAAAGAAAAAGTTGGTGGAATGGAGCTCAAATATTTTGAAATGATGGATGATTGAAGAATAGGAAGCAGAGGAAAGAAGTAAGCAGAGAACAAGTAGTGGACGAGTGAGCAGGAGAAGTAGGAAACGAAGGAGGTAGTGGAGCGGCCATAAAGAAAAGCAAACGACATACAGAAGGTGGAAACTTGGTGTCCTGTTCAACCCTGCACTAAGCTTTAAACCCTATCACAAAGACCATCTCTGTGACAAAGACCAGTTCTGCCCCTAACTCAGGCCATCTGTTGCTGAAACCATCATCCCTCATCCATGCCTTTATTGCCTCCAGTCTTCATTACTCTAATATTATCCTGGCCGGGCTATCATCCTCCATTTATATAGCACCTCTAAGAAACAAAAACATCCCAAGGTGCTTCATAGACACAGTAACAAACTTCAGTTCATCCAAATATCACCTATATCCTGTCCTACACATACATCACATCTTTCCTTGCTGATGTACATTGGCTCCCACTGCCTCAAATTTAAAATTCTCGTCCTTGTGTTTTAATCCTTCCATGGCTTTGCCTTTTCCTCTCTCTAACTTCCTACATCCACGTTCCCGAAACTCCATTGTCAGCCATTGCTCCATGGTAACACCTTTGCCTCTGAGTCAGAAGGTCTTTCAATCAAGCCCCATTCCAGGACTTGAACACATAATCTCGGCTGATACTGCAGTGCAGTACTAAGGGAATGTTGCACTCTCTTTTGAATGAGACATTAAACCAAGCTCTCATCTGCCTTCTTAGGTGGACATAAAGGTGCCATGGCACCATTCAAAATGCAGCAGGGGAGTATTCTAGTCAACATTTATCCCTCAGCCAACATCACTAAAACAGTTTAATTGTCATTTATCTCATTGCTGTTTGTGGGATCTTACTGTGCACAAATTAGCTGCTGTATTCCTTACATTCGAAAAGTAATTCATGGGTTGTGCAGTGCTTTGGGAAGTCCTGAAGTCGTGAATGCGCTATATAAATACAAGTTAATTCTAATCATGTGACTTTGTCCTCTTGCGCATGCGTCTCTTTCCCCCCCCCCCCCCCCCCCCACCCCATTTCCCTTTGCCCCACTATTGGTGCCTGTACATTCAGCGGCCTGGGCCCTATCCCCTGGAATTCATTCCCCACAGCCCCTACCCCTTGATCCTTAAAATCCAGTCCAAACTTTTAGTCGCCCCTCCTAATATCTCCTTTCGCTCACCGTTTGTTATTGTGTCTGTGAAGCACCTTGGGATTTTTTTTTGTTAAAGGTGCTTATATAAATGGAAGTTGTTGTAGATATAAAAAATGGGAAGAAAGTAATTATCTGAAAACAGAAAGCAGATAGTAACCAGGTTGTCAGACTTTGCAGGGCCACATAGAACATAAGAACATAAAAATTGAGCCTGCTCCTCAATTTAATAAGATCATGGCTGATCTTCTATCTCAACTCCACTTGCCTGCACTATCCCCATATCTCTTGATTCCCTTAATATCCAAAAATCTATCAATCTCTGTCTTGAATATACTTAATGACTGAGCTTCCACAGCCCTCTGGGCTAGAGAATTCCAAAGATTCACAACCCTGCATGAAGAAAGTTTTCTCCTCATCTCCGTCCTAAATGGCTGACCCCTTATTCTGAGACTGTGACCCCTGTTGTATTATGAGTAGTGTTAAGAGCTAATGTGGCCAATGTATTTTCAAGAAAGGTGGAACATATATTGTGTTGATTTGTTACAAAGGAGGTGATAGTAGTATCACTACTGCTTGATCATTTTGAGGCCGGAAAAGTTGAGATCCAAGTAAATATTCTTGGACATATCCATAATATGGTTGGATGCCATTTATCATAAGGATATTAAATTTCATTTTGCATCTCACTGGTTGAAAGAGGCACTTGGTCACATATTTAGTGGGAAAATGTTATGCAAATAGGGTGTTGGTGCAGGAAATATTGTGTATGCAACAAATATTAAGATTACGTGGTGGATTTATTAGCGAATTGAACACAATCTTGCTGCACAAACGATCTTTACATTCAGAGGAGTGCTTCCTATGATTTTCAGGAAATGACGATGCCCATGTTTTATCTATCGTCATCTCGTGTTTCCAGCGTTTTCTGTTTTATTTCAGATTTCCAGCAGCCGCAGTATTCGGAGAGATTAGAATTGTCTATTCCACTGTCTGTCAATCCACATAAATCAAAATTTCAAATAATTTGTTTCAGCAAAACAAACCCTTTTTTAACTTAAGTGATTTCTAATCGAAGGTTTAGATTGGATGTTTCCCATTCAATATGCTGATCAGGTCCAAATGCATGCAGCCAATTTGGAACGTTTTACTAAATTACAGGTGCTATATTATTGCAAGTTGTTGTATTGGTCTCCACTGCCGTAGAAAAATGGAGTTCTCCAACAGTCAGCGAGTTGAAGCCTTTTTAAGATATATTTATGCTATATTGCATCATTCAAAAATAAAATACAGAAATTTGTAACTTTGCTAATGCAGTGTTTTTGTAGAATTAATTCAATCCACTGCATACCACTTCCTTCAAGGTGTGTATTCAAATTTAGAAGTAAATTTTGCGACAATATTTTCATCTATTTATTTAGTTGGAGAGGTATTTCTGTTATTTCTTTCATTACATCTGTTTTCTCACTCTACCTTACTATGCGAGTCCTCCCATCAACAAAAAACCTGAAAATGGTCACTAGTGGAGATTCGCTTAAAGTGTGCAAATAAAAGATTATGTTTATTCCAGGCAAAAGATCTTGAAACGGATAATTATCTGATTTTCTTCGTTGTATCCAATACTTGTCTGGAATATGATATATTTTGATTTGACGAACGATGCCCGACACCTAAAGTTGAGTAGTTTTACCTCTTTAACAGGTAGAAATCAATACCTCACTGGATTAGATCAATCACCCAAGTGCCTAGATTTTCACAACTACAAAGACATTCCATGAAGAGAAAGAGAGTACTGATATAAAGTTGGATGCGCTTATTTGTACTAACAGAATAGCTGCCGTGTCTCTGATTGGCTCTCCATTATCACATGACCTATTACTGTTGGTCCCCTTGGAGGATAAGCCTCACCCTGAAGTTTCTCGGAAATGTGTAACTGGAATGGCCCAGCTCAAGTTCTGACTGACTTTGCAAATTGTAATTTGATCCATTCTGACTTCAGAGGCCAGAGAGGACAGATCGCAAACAACCCAGCAAAAGCTACCAAGTTTCAGCCAAAGTCCCTTACCCCAGCGCAAGTGCATCCTTCCCCAGCCAATGTCCATTATCCCAGTGCATGTGCATGATCTTACACCACCCCCTCCCCCACCATAGATGGGGCATTGTGTGCGGATTGTTAGCAGGTTTATTGGGTATGACGTGAATAATGACAGTTTTCATGACTTCTGAATTTCATCCACTCCAAAGATGTCGCTTGGAAAATATGTACCGAGCTTTCCGGGAAATTGGGGTCCGTCTTCCCTGAGTTCCTTCTAGCCCCTTCAATCGCCCTCACCTGTCTCTCTCACCCCCCTCCCCAGCCCCTCTCTCTCCCCCTTTCTCTCTCCCTCCCTCTCTCTCTCTCTCTCTCCATCCCCCCCCACTCTCTCACTTCTTCCCTCCCCCTCTCTCCCTCCCCCTCTCTCCCTCCCCCTCTCTCTCTCCCTCCCCATCTCTCTCTCTCTCTCCCTCCCCCTCTCCCTCTCTCTCCCCTCCTCCCTCCCTCCCATCTCTCTCTCCCTCTCTCCCCCCTCCTTCCCTCTTTCTCTCCCTCCCCCTCTTTCTCTCCTCCCTCCTCCTCCCCCTCTCTCACCCCTCTTTCTCTCTCGCACCCCCCTCTCTCCCCCTCCCTCCCCTCTCTCTCTCTCTCTCTACCCTCCCCCTCTCTCTCTCCCTCCCTCCCATCCCTCTCTCCCTCCCTCCGTCCCCCTCTCTCCCCAATCCTGCCCTCTTTCTCTCCCTCCCCCCTCTCCCTCCCCCTCCTCTCTCCCTCCCCCTCTTTCTCTCCCTCCCCCCTCTTTCTCTCCCTCCCTCCCCCACTCTCCTCTCTCTCTCGCCCCTCTCTCTCTCTCGACCCCCCCTCTCTCTCCCCCTCCCTCCCACCCCTCCCTCTCTCTCTCCCCCTCTCTCTCTCCCCCTCTCTCCCTACCCCCCAGCTCTCTCTCCCCACCCCCGCACTCTCTCTCCCTCTCTCTTTACCCCTCCGCCCCTCTCTCCCTCTCTCTCTACCCCTCCCTCCACATCTCTCCCCCGTCCCCTCCCCCTCTCTTCCCCCCCGCTCTCTCCCCCCCGCCCTCTCTCTTCCCCTACCCCCTCTCTCTCCCTCCCTCCCCCTCTCCCCACTCAATCCCCCCTCCTTCCTTCCTCCCCCTCTCCCCCTCTCTCTCCCCCCCTCTCTCCCCCTCCCCCTCTCTCTCCCCATCTCCCTCGCCCCCCTTCTCCCCCTCCCCTCCCCTCTCTCTCTCCCTCCCTACACCTCCCCCCGCTCTCTCTCTCCCTCTCCCTCTCCTCTCTCTCTCTCCCCCTCCCTCCCTCTCTCTTTCCCCTCCCCCCTTTCTCACTCCCCTTCCCCCTCTCTCTCTCCCCCTCTCGCTCTATCCCCTCTCTCCCTCCCTCCCATCTCTCTTTCTCCCTCCCCCTCCCTCCCCCTCTCTCTCCCTCTCCCCCCTCCTCCACACCTCTCCCCCCTCTCTCTCCCCCCTCCCCTCTCTCTCTCTGTCCTTACCCCCTCCCCCTCTCCTCCCCCTCTCTCCCCCTCCCCTCCCCCTCCTCCCTCTCTTTCTCTCTCTCTCCCCCTCCTCCCTCTATTTCTCTCTCTCTCCCCCTCCTCCCCTCTCCTCTCTCCCCCTTCTCTCCCCCACCTCCCTCCCCCCCTCTCTCTCTCCCCCCTCACTCTCTCCCCCCCTCCCTCTCCCCCCTCCCTCTCCCCCCTCCCTCTCCCCACTCTCCTCTCTCTCTCCCTCACTCCCCCTCTCTCTCTCCCTCACTCCTCCCCTCTCTCTCCCTCACTCCCCCTCCCCTCTCCCCCGCTCTCTCTCCCTCTCCCCCTCCCTTTCTTCTCTCTCTCTCCCCCTCCCTCCCTCCCTCCCTCTCTCTCTCTCCCCTCCCTCTCTCCCTCCCTCCCTCTCTCTCTCTCCCCCTCCCTCCCTCCCTCTCTCTCCCCTCTCTCTCGCCCCCTCTATCTCTACCCCCCTCTCTCCCTCCCTCCCATCTCTCTCTCTCTCCCTCCCCCTCCCCTCTCTCTCCCCCTCCCGTCTCTCTCACCCCTTCTCTCTCTCCCTCCTCCCCCTCTCCCCCCTCTCTCTCGCCCCCCTTTCTCCCTCTCCGCCTCATCCCCTCTCTCCCCTCTCCTGTAATGTCTGTAAGCTTGTAATGTTTGTAGCTCCACACTATGGATGTGGATGTCTTGTGTACTGCAATTGCACAGTTAATAATTAAACAGAACCAGGCAGATTTCCGGAGGCTTCTGAGAGAGCTGCCTGCCATGTTGGAAACTGTGTGTGCTTGTGCTCTGTGAATATATTACATTTGGCGATTGAGATGGGATTTTTTCAGATGATTTAAAGCTTAAATATTGTTGGTGAAGGATTCAGCCAGCCGAAAGCGAGACTTTGTAAGTTTCTGTCTTTGGAAAAAAGCTACCAAATCTGAGGTAAAATACAGCACATTGTGTGAACAGCTAGAGATTAAAATAGCAGGTGTAATCGGACATTTGGGGGAATATAGACATGACCAGGAACGTTTAAAAGCGTATGTGGATCGGCAAGAAATGTATTTCACTGCAAATAACATCATCGAAGTTCCAGACAATGCAGTCCAGAACCGGTTGTGTTGGAACGTAAGAAAGCGATCTTCTTATCGGAGGCAGGTCCGGCATTATACAAAACCCTTGTAAATCTGATTGTGCCTGACGAGCCAAAGGACACAACGCTTAAAGAGATTTTAATGAAGCTGGAGCAGCACTATGAACCCAAACCATTAGAAATTGTTGAAAGCTATCGTTTTGGGATTCGGAATCAAAAGGCTGATGAAAGTATCAGTGATTACATCATAGCATTAAAAAAGCTATCGATGCACTGTAATTTTGGAAACTTCCAAAACCGAGCATTGTGGGATCATTTTGTTTGTGGGGTGAAAAATGATGCGAGCAGAAGGAAGTTATTGACGACAGATGACTTGACTTTTGAGATTGCTTGTCAGACAGTTAGGTCGATGGGCATAGCCGAACAATATTCCCGAGAATTAAATAATGATTTCAGTCGTCAGTAAACTGAGATAAATCACGTGCAGGTTCAAACTAAAAGACAGTGGGGGCCCAAAGTCTCAGAAACTGGAAATTCTAACAGAGCGTCGAAGTCATGCTATAGGTGCCTGGGACAACACATTGCTCAAAGTTGTCCATACGTGAAGGCAGAGTGTTTCTTCTGCAGAAAGACTGGGCATCTTGCGAAGGCTTGCCAACTGAAGGGTAAACCAGCTTTTAAAGCTATGAGTCCAGCATTCAAAGCTATGAGTGGAAATCCCAAGAGACTACATAGCATGGAAGAACAACAACAGGAGGAGGAGATGTTAGAGTTACACGTCATCAGGAGCACGAGGTTAACGGACAGCGATTCAGAAAGCATCAAAATCCACATAGATGTTGCGGGATTCAAGATACCAATGGAAATCGACACGGGTGCATCCGTGAGTGTAGTACTGGAGTCACTGTACCTTGACAAATTGCATGATTTTCAACTGGAGAAATCCAAGATAGAGCTGCGAGGCTACTCGGGAGAGAAAATTCCTGTGGTAGGTCGTATCACCGTACCGGTGAAATATAAAGATCAGTTTCAGAACTTGCCTCTAATAGTAGTGAAAGGAGACAAGCCTGCTTTACGAGGAAGCAATTGGTTGAGCTCACTGAAGCTGGATTGGAGTAAGATTTTCTGTGTGGAAGTGAGATTTTCATCAACGGATGAGGTTATCAAGAAGTATCGGAAGGTGTTCTGTGAAACGGGCAGTCCGATCCAAGGCTTCAAGGCGCGTGTCAGGGTACAGAAGGACGCTAGATCGGTTTACTACAAGCCACGTTCCGTACCATATGCACTCAAGGAGAAAGTTGAGCACGAACTCAAAAGACTAGAGACTGAGAACATTATTTGTAAGATAGATCGATGTAATTGGGCTACACCCATTGTTGTTGTACCTATGTCTGATGGTAACGTAAGATTGTGTGGTGATTATAAAGTAACCGTAAACCAGGTTCTAGAGGGTAATGTTCCCACTACATTGCCGAATATAGAAGATTTGTTCACAACACTGACAGGTGGTCAGATCTTCTCAAAACTGGATCTTACGAATGCCTACTTACAGCTTGAACTAGATGAGGAGTCCAAGTCATGTTTGACTATAAATACTCATCTAGGTCTATATCAATTTAATAGGCTACCGTTTGGAGTGTCTTCCGCCCCTGCCATATTCCAAGGGGTGATGAGCCAGATTTTGCAAGGTATTGAAGGGGTAGTATGTTATTTGGATGACATACTAATTTCAGCACCAAATAGGCAAATTCATAATAACATTTGAATGAAGTCCTCAAACAGCTAGAGAAGCACAGAGTACGAGTGTCTGCTCGTAAGTGTGAGTTATTTAAAAACTCAGTGGAGTACTTAGGGTACAGAGTAGACAAAGATGGTTTACATCCAACCATGAAAAAATTGCATGCGATCAGAAATGCATCCACACCCAGGAATGTCACTGAACTTCGTTCATTCTTGAGTCTTTTGTACTATTATGGGAAGTTCCTACCAAATTTGGCTACAGTATTATATCCACTGAATTAACTTTTGAAAAAACAGGTCCATTGGAAGTGGTCAAAAGAATGCGATACAGCATTCAAGGAGTGTAAAAGCAAATTGGTAGAGAGCACCATGTTAGTTCACTATGACAAATCTAAAGAGATTAAGCGAGCATGTGATGCCTCTCCGTATGGAGTTGGGACAGTAATCTCTCATGTATTAAGTAGTGGGGAGGAGAGACCAATTGCTTTTACTTCACACACTGTCAGTGCCAGTGAGAGTAATTATGCGCAAATTGAAAGGGAAGCTTTGGCATAAATTTTTGGGGTCAAGAAGTTTCACAAATACTTGTATGGTCATCAGTTTAACATCGTTACGGACCATAAGCCCCAAACAGCAATCCTCCATCCAAAGTCCCCAGTTCCAACATTAGCTGCAGCCCGAATGCAGAGATGGGCTTTGATTTGGTCAGCATATACATATGATATTGAATATAGACGATCAGCTGATCACAGTAATGCTGATGCAATGTCTAGATTGCCTTCCCCATCACAAGTTACACCCGATAGGGAAGGAGTGTTTTATTTTTCATACATTGATGAACTGCCAGTCACAGCTGAAGAGATTGGTAGAGCAACCAAATGTGACTCAGTGATGTCAAAGGTGTATGAGTATATTGCAAATGGTTGGCCAAACCAAGTAACAGACAAAGATACACATCCATTCTTCATTGGTAGGAATGAATTATCAGTCGATAAAGATTGTATCATGCGGCGTGCAAGAGTGGTTATACCAAATAAATTCAGGTCCAAATTATTAGGAGACCTCCATGACCAGCACCTGGGAATGTGCTTAACCAAGAGTTTTGCACGCAGTTACTTATGGTGGCCAGGTCTTGATAAAGATATAGAGTACATCGTGAGTCAGTGTACGACATGTCAATTGGTAAGCAAGCAACTGTCATGTATCTCACACTACTGTATATAACTGTATCTTACCATGCAATACATGACTATAACTAGATATGACCTGTAACCACAAGCATACCTTACCACCAGGGGTGCACTTGCGGGAGACACTGCACATCTGCCCCACACAGGTATATAAAGGCAGGTCTCAGGCAAGTGTGGCATTCCAGAGCTGTGAAATAAAGGTGCAGGACCTGAGTGACCTTGACTTCAGTATGTGCCTCGTGTGAGTCTGTACTGTAGGGACAGGACTTTACAGCAACCACCACCAGTACCAGCCATGGAAATGGCCTCCCAGGGTGTGGCAAAGGCTACATACTGATTTTGCTGAGTTAGAAGGACAACAGTTGTTCATTGTGATTGATAGTGCAATCAAGCAGACGGAACATGGATTCATGAAGGGGAAATCATGTTTAGCTAATTTACTGGAATTCTTTGAGGATATAACGAGCATGATGGATAGAGGTGTACCGATGGATGTGGTGTATTTAGATTTCCAAAAGGCATTCGATAAGGTGCCACATAAAAAGGTTACTGCAGAAGATAGAGGTACGCGGAGTCAGAGGAAATGTATTAGCATGGATAGAGAATTGGCTGGCGAACAGAAAGCAGAGAGTCGGGATAAATGGGTCCTTTTCGGGTTGGAAATCAGTGGTTAGTGGTGTGCCACAGGGATCAGTGCTGGGACCACAACTGTTTACAATATACATAGATGACCTGGAAGAGGGGACGGAGTGTAGTGTAACAAAATTTGCAGATGACACAAAGATTAGTGGGAAAGCGTGTTGTGTAGAGGACACAGAGAGGCTGCAAAGAGATTTAGATAGGTTAAGCGAATGGGCTAAGGTTTGGCAGATGGAATACAATGTCGGAAAATGTGAGGTCATCCACCTTGGAAAAAAAAGCAGCAAAAGGGAATATTATTTGAATGGGGAGAAATTACAACATGCTGCGGTGCAGCGGGACCTGGGGGTCCTTGTGCATGAATCCCAAAAAGTTCGTTTGCAGGTGCAGCAGGTAATCAGGAAGGTGAATGGAATGTTGGCCTTCATTGCGAGAGGGATGGAGTACAAAAGCAGGGAGGTCCTGCTGCAACTGTACAGGGTATTGGTGAGGCTGCACCTGGAGTACTGCGTGCAGTTTTGGTCACCTTACTTAAGGAAGGATATACTAGCTTTGGAGGGGGTACAGAGACGATTCACTAGGCTGATTCCGAAGATGAGGGGGTTACCTTATGATGATAGATTGAGTAGACTTTGTCTTTACTCGTTGGAGTTCAGAAGGATGAGGGGTGATCTTATAGAAACATTTAAAATAATGAAAGGGATAGACAAGATAGAGGCAGAGAGGTTGTTTCCACTGGTCGGGGAGACTAGAACTAGGGGGCACAGCCTCAAAATACGGGGGAGCCAATTTAAAACCGAGTTGAGAAGGAATTTCTTCTCCCAGAGGGTTGTGAATCTGTGGAATTCTCTGCCCAGGGAAGCAGTTGAGGCTAGTTCATTGAATGTATTCAAATCACAGATAGATTTTTAACCAATAAGGGAATTAAGGGTTATGGGGAGCGGGTGGGCAAGTGGAGCTGAGTCCACGGCCAGATCAGCCATGATCTTGTTGAGTGGCGGAGCAGGCTCAAGGGGCTAGATGGCCTACTCCTGTTCCTAATTCTTATGTTGTAATGTTCTTATAGCCATTCGAAGTGGGTCGCGGTGTTTCCAATGCGGAAAATAACAACAAGTAAAACATTGGACATTTTACGAAAATTATTTTCTTCATTTGGCCTCCCTGAAGAGATTGTTTCAGATAATGGACCACAATTGCGTTCAGAAGAATTTGCACAATTCACAAGCAAAAATGGTGTGAAACATACCAAAGTTCCACCATACCATCCTGCTTCGAATGATGCAGCAGAGCGCACTGTACAAATTGTAAAACGTGCCTTCATAAAACAAATGTTAGATCCAAATCCAAGGAAACGACAGTTGTCATTGGATTGCAAATTGGCTAATTTTTTGATTACATATCAAAATACTCCTCATACAACTACTGGTCGAACACCAGCGGAGATGTATCTCAAACGACAGCCACGAACCTGATTCTCGTTGTTAAAGCCAAATTTGGCACAGTCCGTAGAAGAGACACAATTAAGACAGAAAGAGAATCATGATAGGGGTAGAGTAAAAGAGAGAAGTGTGAAATTAAACCAGAAGGTGAGAGTGAAGAACCATCACCATAAATGGGTAAAGTGGTTACCAGGAAGAGTGGTGAAGATATGTGGTCCTCGCACATATTTGGTCAAGATGTTTGATAATGGACAGGTTAGGTTTGTTCATATTGATCTTATTTTACCTGCAGACATGGAAGGAGTTGAAGGTGGGAATGATTCAATTATTTCTGACTCATCAGATAGTTTTGATACACTAGTAGCAAATCCTACATCCAATGTACTGGATACAAATCCAGGAGAAAATCAGAATGAAAGTCTGAGTCCAAGTCAGGAAAACAAAGAGCCTGAAGTTAGAGTGAGTTCAAATGAAAATCAAGGAAATTCCATGGAGGAAAATGTTCCTCAGGATGAGCCTCAAATGAGTTTAGATTCGACACCATGTTTGGAAGGTTCTGTTCGAGAGCGAAGGTATCCTCTTTGAAATAGAAAACAAGTGGTAAAGTTTAATTTGTAAATATGGAACAAGATAAGTTTATATCCTGTGTTATGTATAAACATGAAAATTATGTATGATGTTTGTTGTAATAACATCTTCATTAAGGAGGGAGAAGTGTAATGTCTGTAAGCTTGTAATGTTTGTAGCTCCACACTGTGGATGTGGACGTATTGTGTACTGCAAGTACAGGGTTAATAATTAAACAGAACCGAGAGAGCTGCCTGTCATGTTGGAAGCTGTGTGTGCTTGTGCTCTGTGAAGATATCACACCTCCCCCTCTCCCCCCTACCTCTCCCCCCCCCTTTCTCCCCCTCACCCCCCTCTCTCTCACTCTCCACCTCTCTCTCACTCTCCACCTCTCTCTCACTCTCTCTCTCTCTCCCGCCTTCTCCCTTTCTCCCCTTCTCCCCTTCTCTCACTCCCCCTCCCTCCTCTCTCTCTCTCCCCTCCCCCTCTCTCTCCCCCTCCTCCCTCTACCCCTCACACCTCTCCCCCTCTCTCTCCCCTTCTCCCTCTCCCCCTCCCCCGCTCTCTTTCTCCCCCCTCTCTCCCCCCACTCCCACCCCCCTCTCTCTCCCTCCCTCTCTCCCGCTCTCTCTCTCTCTCACTCTCCACCTCTCTATCTCTCTCTCTCTCTCCCGCCCTCTCCCTTTCTCCCCTTCTCTCTCTCCCCCTCCCCTCTCTCTCCCCTTCTCTCTCTTCCCCCCCTCCCTCCTCTCTCTCCCCCTCCCCCCCAACTCTCTCAACCCTTTAACCCCCCCCTCTCCCCCTCCCCCCTCTCTCCCCCTCCCTCTCCCCCTCACCCCTCTCTCACCCTCTCTCTCTCCCCCCCACCCCCTCTCTCTCCCCCCCACCCCCTCTCTCTCCCCCCTCTCTCCCCCCTCTCTCCCACTCTCCCCCTCTCTCTCCCCCTCTCTCTCCCCTCCCCCCTCTCTCTCCCCTACCACTCTCTCTCCCACTACCCCTCTCTCTCTCCCCCTCCCCTCTCTCTCCCCGTCCCCCTCTCGCTCCCACTTCCCCCTCCCCTCTCTCTCCCCCTCCCTCTCCCCCTTTCTCTCCCCCTCCTCTCTCTCTTTCCCCCTCCCCCTCTCACCCCTCCCCCTCCCCGCTCTCTCTCCTCCGCCCTCTCTCTCCCCCTCTTTCTCACCCTCTCGATCCCCCTCCCCTCTCTCTCTCCCCCTCTTCTCCTTCCCCTCCCCCCTCTCCTCCCCCCTCTCCTCCCCCTCTCCTCACCCCTCTCTCTCCCTCCCTCCCTCCCTCCCTCCCTCTCTCTCCCCCTCCCCCCTCTCCACCCCCTCTCTCTCCTCTCCCCCTCTCTCCCCCTTCTCTCTCCCCCTTAACTCTCTCTCCCTCTCTCTCCCCCTCTCCCGTCTCTCTCCCCTCTCCCTCTCCCTTCTCCCCCCCTCTCTCTCCCCCTCTCCCCCCCTCTCCCCTCTCACTCCCCCTCTCCCCTATCTCCCCCTCCCCCTCTCTCTCCCCTGCCGCTCTCTCCCCCTCCCCCTCTCTCTCTCCCCCTACCTCTCTCTCCCCCCCATCCCCCTCCCCTTTCCCCCTCCCCCCAACTCTCTCCCCCTTTAACCCTCCCCCTCTCTCTTTCCCCCCTTCCCCCCTCTCTCTCCCCCTCACCCCCTCTCCCTCCACCCCCTCCCCATCTCTCTTCCCCCCTCTCTCCGCTCCCCCCTCTTTCTCTCCCCCTCCCCCCTCTCTCTCTCCCTACCTCCTCTCTCTCCCCTCTCCCCTCTCTCTCTCTCCCTTCTCCCTCCCTCTCTCTCTCTTCCCCTCCCCCTCTCTCACCCTCTCTCCCCTCTCCCCTCTCTCTCCCCCTCCCCCACTCGCTCCCTCTCCCATCTCTCTCTCCCTCTACAACCTCTCTCTCCCTCTCCCTCACCACTTCTCCCCCTCTCTCTCTCTCCCCCCTCTCTCTCTCCCCCCTCTCTCTCTCGCCCCGCTCCACCCCCTCTCTCTCCCCTCCCCTGTCATGTATCTTACATTACTATATATAACTGTATCCTAACATGCTATACATGACTGTAATAAGATATGACCTGTAACCACCAGCATACCTTACCATCACGGGTGCACTTGCAAAAGACAGGTATATAAGGACAGGTCTCAGGCAAGTGCAGCATTCCAGAGCTGTGAAATAAAGGTGCAGGTCCAGAGTGACCTTGACTTCACTACATGCCTCGTGTGAATCTGTACTGAGGGGACAGGACTTTACAGTGGCGACGAGTTACGGGATTACAGAATCAACAGAATGGCGAACAACGGATCAGATGAAAAGTACAATGCTGGAGACAATTGGGAGGACTTTATAGAAAGGCTCCAGCAAAGCTTTGCAACCAAAGACTGGTTAGGAGACGACAAAGCAGACAAGAGAAGAGCCCATCTCTTGACCAGCTGTGGCTCGAAAACATACACTTTAATGAAGGATCTGCTGGCACCCGAGAAACCAGCAAGCAAGTCATTTGAAGAATTGAGCACACTGGTAAGAGACCACGTGAAGCCAGCGAGCAGCCTACACATGGCCAGACACAGGTTCTACAACGACAGACGCTGTGTGGGCCAGAGCATACCCGACTTCGTGGTGGAACTTCGGAGGTTGGCTAGTTTATGTGAGTTCTCCGATGAACTGAGGAGAGAAATGCTGAGAGACTTTTCATTGAAGGAATAGGCCATGCAGGCATATTCCGAAAGCTCAAAGAGACCAAGAACCTGACCTTAGAGGCAGCAGCACTGGTTGCAGAGATATTCTTGGCAGGGGAAGAAGAAACGAGGTTGATTTACAATGCAGGTATGACAACTAACGAAATAACGGAACAAGGAGTTCACAACATTAGACAAGCTGCTACCCCTACACACAGACAAAACCGGGAGAACAGGCTCTCGACAGCAGGCAGTGGCGCCAGAAGTCATCAAGGGCCACAGGAACGGCTGTTCACATCCTCATCAACCCACAATGCGAGCAATCAACTACAAACTGAGAGAAGCTCAAGAGAGATCAGCCAGATGCAGCTCATTCTTTGGGAACAATGAAAGCAGTCTGTGCTGGAGGTGTGGGGGTGGGCACTCGTCAAGGGGATGTCGATTTCAGCAGGCTGTTTGCAGGAACTGTGAATATACAGGGCATTTGGCCCGCATGTGCAAAAAAACGGCAGCTCGGCTGGTATACGAATCGGATGGGTCGGAAAGCGGACCAGAAGATGGTGGGGACTGTACCCGGGACACCGATGTACAGCAGGTCAACACGATCAATGGCCGCTGCTCCTACAACAGGATGCCTCCTATAATGATGAGGGTCCTACTTAACGGGATACCTGTCAACATGGAGCTGGATACGGGAGCGAGTCAATCTCTCATGGGCGCTCAACAATTTGAACAGCTGTGGCCGCATAAAAGAGACAGACCAAAACTCACAAGGGTCGACACCAAACTAAGGACTGATACCAAAGAAATCGTACCAGTCCTCAGCAGCGCCATGCTCTCTGTCACACACAAAGGGACAGTGAACCGACTTCCCCTGTGGATAGTCCCCGGAGACCCCCCCAGCACTGCTGGGGAGAAGCTGTCTGGCAAAACTAAACTGGAAATGGGATGATGTCCATGCCATGTCATTAGAGGAACGGACCTCATGCTCAAAAGTTATAAAGTGATTTGAACATCTCTTGCAGCCAGGTGTGGGCACTTTCAAAGGGGCCAAAGTCAAAATCTACATCACACAGGATGCTAGACCGGTCCATCACAAGGTCAAAGCTGTACCCTATGTGATGAGGGAAAAGATTGAACACGAACTAGACAGGCTTCTGCGGGAAAGCATTATATCACCTGTGGAAATTAGCGACTGGGCAAGTCCCATCATCCCAATCATGAAGCCTGATGGATCCGTAAGAATCTGTGGGGACTACAAATCTACCATAAACAGAGTCTCCCCACAGGACCAGTACCCTCTGCCCAGAGCGGAGGACTTATTTGCCACATTGGTTGGAGGTAAACTTTTCTCAAAACTAGACCTCACATCTGCGTATATGACGCAAGAATTGACCGAAGAATCCAAGCTACTCACCACCATCAACACACATCGAGGCCTTTTCATGTACAATCGATGCCCATTCGGCATCAGGTCGGCAGCTGCCATATTCCAGCACAACATGGAGAGTCTGCTCAAGTCCATCCCGGGGACGCTTGTATTTCAAGACGACATACTTATCACGGGCAGGGACACCGACTCCCATCTCCATAATTTGGAGAAAGTACTAAAGCGGTTGGATCGGGTAGGCCTACGAGTCAAGAAATCCAAGTGCCTGTTTCTCGCACACGAGGTTGAATTTTTGGGCAGAAGGATTGCCGCTGATAGAATCCGCCCAACAGAGTCCAAAACAGAAGCAATTCGCCTGGCACCCAGGTCCCGGAATGTCTCAGAACTGCGCGCCTTTCTCGGGCTACTCAATTACTTTGGGAACTTTATGCAGAACTTAAGCACGCTGCTGGAGCCTCTCCACGTGCTACTCAGGAAGGGGTGCGATTGGTTTTGGGGGGACGCCCAGGAACGCGCCTTCAATAAGACACGCAACCTTCTGTGTTCCAACAGTGTTTTGACTTTCTTTGATCCAGGTAAAAAGCTAGTTCTCACATGCGATGCGTCAGCATATGGGGTCGGGTGCGTTTTGCAACATGTCTATAGTGCAGGCAAATTACAACCCATAGCTTATTCCTCCAGGTCACTTTCGCGGGCGGAGCGCGGGTACGGAATGGTAGAGAAGGAGGCGCTCGCGTGCGTGTACCGTGTCAAAAAGATGCACCAATACCTTTTCGGGGCCAAGTTCGCATTAGAAACCGAGCACAAGCCCCTCATGTCCCTCCTATCCGAGAGCAAGGCAATAAACGGCAACGCCTCGGCGCGAATTCAACAGTGGGCACTCATGCTGGCGTCCTATGACTATACCATAAGGCACAGACCAGGCACAGACAACTGTGCCGACGCGCTCAGCAGGCTACCCCTGGCGACCACGGAAGGGTCTGACGAACAGGACTGTGAGATAGTCATGGAAATCAATGCCTTTGAGTCCACAGGTTCGCCCATGGCGGCTCGCCGAATCAGAGCCTGGACGGCCAGCGACCCCACATTATCCTTAGTAAAAAGATGTGTCCTAACCGGTGACTGGGCAGAGGCTCGCGATGCTTGCCCCGAGGAATTAAAATCCTTTCACAGGTGCATGCATGAGCTATCACTACAAGCAGACTGCCTGATGTGGGGCAGCCGAGTAGTCATGCCTCTGCGAGGCAGAGAGGCATTTGTCCGGGAGCTCCACCGCGAGCACCCGGGGATCGTTCTCATGAAGGCCATAGCCAGATCCCACGTCTGGTGGCCTGGTATTGATGCTCTGCGTCCGAAGGTGCACCATTTGTGCCCAACTCAGCAATGCCCCCAGGGAGGCTCCCCTAAGCCCCTGGCCCTGGCCTACCAAACCATGGTCGCGGGTGCACGTAGACTATGCGGGCCCCATTCATGGGCAAAATGTTCCTCGTAGTTGCAGATGCATTTTCAAAGTGGATCGAATGCACCATTTTAAACTCGAGCACAACCTCCACCACTGTGGAGAGCCTCGCAACCATTTTTGCAACGCACGGAATCCCTGACATATTGGTCAGTGACAATGGTCCGTGCTTCACTAGTGCAGAATTCCAAGATTTTATCATTGACCACGGCATAAATCATGTCAAGACGGCACCGTTGAATCCGGCCTCCAACGGCCAGGTGGCGAGATCCATGCAAATCATTAAACAAGGCATGCTTAAAATCCAAGGTCCCACGCTGCAGGGTCACCTGTCGCAACTGATGCTGGCATACAGATCTCGTCCGCACTCATTGACTGGGATCTCCCCTGCACAACTGTTGATGCAAAGGACTTTAAAAACAAGGCTCTCTTTAATCCTTCCAGACATGCACAAAATCGTTGAGGCAAAGCGCCGTAAGCTGACTGAGTACCATGACAGAGATTCGAGGGGGAGATGGAATGAGATCGGGGACAAAGTGTTTGTACTAAACTATGGCAGGGGTCCCAAATGGCTTGCAGGGACAGTAACGGGCAAGGAAGGAAACAGGCTACTGGTAGTACAAATGGACAATGGCAAAACCTGCCGGAGGCATGTAGACCAAGTCAAAAGCAGATTTACCAACAACACTGCGGAACCAGAGGCAGACTACAATGTGGAACTCGCACCACACCTGGTGGACAGACAGAGGGAACAACCTGAGGAAAGGGCAATCCCAACAGACAGCCCAGGCGAGTCAACAACAATCACACCAATCGAAACAGACAGCCCAGGCGAGATACCAGCAATCACATCCAAAGAAAAACAGACACCAAGGCAAACAACTGAACCACAACTCAGACGCTCCACGCGCGAGTGTAGACCACCTGAGAGACTGAACCTATAATGACAATAAGACCTTGGGGGAGAGTGATGTCATGTATCTTATATTATTATATATAACTGTATCCTAACATGCTATACATGGCTGTAATAAGATATGACCTGTAACCACCAGCATACCTTACCACCAGGGGTGCACTTATAAGAGACAGGTATATAAGGACAGTTCTCAGACAAGTGCAGCATTCCAGAGCTGTGAAATAAAGGTACAGGTCCAGAGTGACCTTGACTTCACTACATGCCTCGAATGAATCTGTACGGAGGGGATAGAACTTTACATCCCCCTCTCTCCCCCCTCTCTCTACCCCTCTCTCTCCCCCTCCCCCTTTCTCTCTCCCTCTCTCACTCCCCCCTCTCTCTACCCCTCTCTCTCCCCCTCCCTCGCCCCTCTCTCCCCCTCTCCCCCCTTCTCTCTCCCCCCCTCTCTGTCCCTCCCCCTCCCTCTCCCTCTCCCCACCTCTCCATCCCCCTCCCTCTCTCTGGCTCTCTCTCCCTCCCCCCCTCTCTCTCCCCCTCCCTTCCCCCTTCCCCCCTTCCCCCCTTTTCTTTCTCCCCACACCTCTCTCGCTCTCTCTCCCCCTCCCTTCCCCCATCTTTCTCTCTCTCCATCTCTCTCTCCCTCCCCCCTCTCTCTCTCCATCTCCCTCCCCCCTCTCTCTCTGTCTCTCCCCTCCCCCCCTCTCTCTCCCCCTCCCTTCCCCCTCTGTCTCCCCCTCCCTCTCCCTCCCCCTCTCTCTCCCTCTCCCCCTCTCTCCGCCACACCTCTCTCCCCCTCCCTACCCCCCCCTCTCTATCCTCCCCTCTCACTCCCCCCCTCCTCCTCCCTCTCACTCCCCCTTCCCCTCTCTTTCCCCTCCCCCTCTCTCTCCCCCTCCCCTCTTTCTCCCTCCCCTCTCTCTCCCCCTACCTCTCTCTCCCCCCATCCCCCTCCCCCCAACTCTCTCCCCCTTTAACCCTCCCCCTCTCTCTCCCCCCTTCCCCCCTCACCCCCCTCTCCCTCCACCCCCTCCCCCTCTCTCTCTCCCCATCTCTCTCCCCCCCCCTCTCTACGCTCCCCTCTTTCTCTCTTCCCCTCCCTCTCTCTCCCCTCCCCCTCTCTCTCCCCCTCCCCCTCTCTCTCCCCCTCTTCCCCTCCTTCTCTCTCCCCCTCCTCTCTCTCTCTCCCCCTTCCCCCTCTCTCCCCCTCTCTCTCTCCCCTCCCCCTCTCTCTCTCCTCCTCCTCTCTCTCTCTCCCCCCTCTCTCTCCCCCTCCCCCTCTCTCTTCCCCCTCTCTCTCCCCCTCCTCTCTCTCTCTCCCCCCCTCTCCCTCTCCTCTCCACCTCTCCCCACCCCCACTCTCTCTCTCTCTCTCTGTCCCCACCGTCACTGCCCACCCGCCAGCTCGGAGAAACAGTGTGGTCAATTACAGGGGCCCTACTTCCGGTTTTGGGCGGGGAACGGAGTCCAGAGGATGCAGGCACAGAAGGAATAGAAAAGCATTATAAAGTAATGAAGTGACTATTTGTACTAACGCTTTTCTGTTCCTTCTGCGCCTGCGCCCTCTGGACTCCGCCCTCTGCACGAAAGTGGAACCGGAAGTGGGGCCCCATAATTGACCATGCCGTTTGCACCAGGCGGTGGCTGGGAGAGAGGGAGCGGAGCGGTGGGGTGGAAGAGAGAGAGCCGGCATGGTGGTGGGGCGGAGGGAGGAGGCGGCGGAGGGAGAGAGAGCCGGGGGGGGGGGGGGAAGAGAGAGAGCTGTGGTGGGGGGGTGGGGTGAGAGCGAGCATGGGGGAGGGGGGGGGAGAGAGAGCCTGTGGGGTTGGGGGGACGGGAAGAGGTTGGGTGAGCTGGGGGTGGGGGAGAGAGAGAGAGAGAGTCTGGACGGTGGGGGGGTGGGGGGGTGAAGAGAGAGAGTGACCCTGAGGGGGAGGGAAGAGAGAGATACGGTGGGGGGATCAGAGGGGAGAGAGGCAACTCAGGGAAGACGGATCACGTTCTTCCATCCACCTTTACACCCACACCTGATTTCTCGGAAAGCTCGGTGCGGGTGTTATAAGGGACATCGTCGGAGTGAATGAAATCCAGAAGTCACGACACTGTCACTATTCACCTCATACCCAATAAACCTGTTAACAATCCACACACAATGCCCCATCTATGGCGGGGAGGGGGATGTGTAAGGGACATCAGCTGGGGGAGGCAGCAGTTGCACTGGGGCAAGGGACTTCGGCTGAAACCTAGTGGCTTTTGCTGGGTTGTTCGCGATCTGTCCTCTCTGGCTTCTGAAGTCAGACTGGATCAAATTACAATTTAGAAAGTCAGAACTTGGGCTGGGCCGTTCCAGCTGCACATTCACGAGAAACTTCAGGGTGAAGCTTATCCTCCAAGGGGACCAATCAGCAATAGGTCATGTGATAATGGAGAGCCAATCAGAGACACGGTGGCCATTTTGTTAGTTCAAATAAGTGCATCCATAAAGCTATGTAAAATGGATTTGCAATGCTCTGCGATTTGAACAAGAGGACTGCTGCTGTTAGGGGTGACTCCAAATGAAGTCTTCAGTGTGACAGCAAGGACAATCCTTGTCATTTGGCATATGGGCTTTGTATTTCTACATCAAATCATTCATGAGCAGGGCATGGTATAAAAATTAATTCTGCTTTTTTTAATTGAAGAAACTCAGTCAGTTACCCTGGAGGATTCTGCTCAAGGGCAGAGCTTGAAGTAACGATTATAAAAATCAGATGAGTTGTAGCTGTTCTACTCATGCTATGGAATTACTTATTTACTTCAAACTCATGCTAGTTGCTGGTAATCTACAGTGCAAGCCAATTTATTGAAATACAAGTGTATTGCAAATCTAAAGCCATAAAATACATGGAATCTTTTAAGCTATACAACACAGTTAATTAAATAAGTTCATTTCAAAATCAAGATTATCCTTTTAAATTTACTTCAGTTATACAATTTAAAGGACCAGTTCATCATTTTATAATAGTTCTTGCAAATCAAAAGATCATCTAAGTAATTTAAAAACTCAATTGCTGAATTTAGTTAAGCAGTGTGAGGATTATGTAGACATCTAACTTGGTTTCTCAAAAATACTGGCGGCATTACTAAAACAAGGAAACAGATTTGTTCCCTTGCTGGGAAGTTTCATATAAGATGGAATAGGTAGAATGATTAGATAGACTAGCCATAGATAAGAAAGTAGTAAAAAAGAACTTAAATTTATATAGTGCTGAAAAAAATTGGTGTAATTCAAAGTGGAAAAGGTGCTTGGCCTTTGGATGCTGAGGGAAGTTGAAGAGGAAATAGGCAAGGCTTTGACCATAATCTTTCAAACATCCTCAGATATAGAAATTGTAGCAAAGGACAGGAGGATCACTAGTGTATTGCCTTTGAAAAGGGAGAAAGGAATAAACTAGGAGGCTATAGACCAGTTCGACAGACATTGATAGTGGGTAAGTTTCTAAAGGCCACAATATGGGATAAAATTAATACTCATTTAGAAAGACATGGGTTAATTATAGAGAGTATACTTGGATTTGTTAAATGCAAGTTTTGTTTGAAATTTAGTAGTGATCTTTGAGAAAATAACTGAAGGTATTAATAAAAGAAATGTATTGGATGCTTTGCATAGATATTTGATAAGATTCCACATGGGGGACTTGTTGATAAAATGAATGCATGTGGCATTTAAAAGAACATGGCAGCATAGGTAAGAAATTGATGAAAAAGAAACAAACAGAAAAGACAGGGGAATGGGACTAAGTAGACAGCTCTTTCAGAGAACCAGCATAGGTGCAATAAGTTATGTTTAAAATGATATGATTATATTGATGTCTGTTCTCACCTTTGTTAAACATCTTGGGATGTTTTTGGTATCTTAAAAATATAATATGAATACAAGTTATTATTGTTCTTAGATGCCTTTCAACTGTGTGGGGGGGGGGGGGGGGGTAGAACTGAGTGTAATAATTTCCTCACTCAATAAGTTAAACACACTCACACCAGCATGAGTCACATGAATCACTGGACAGGGAATGAGAGTGGAAATCCTGTTAGTTTCTCCCCTCCCCAGTGTGGAATCATTTGCAGTGCTCCAGTCACTGTCCTGACTGAGTTGGCCTCACTCAGCATATATCGGGTATTGAATCAGGTATCGACCTGCCTGGTCTTTATGGGTGAGTACAATGTTAAGTAATGCATCTATCCACTGTACCACAGGACAAACCTCTGGCAAGATAGGTTTAAGGGACGGTGAAGGAAAGTAAATATTTAAATATGGCTAAAATGGTGCAATACATTTTTTCATGAAGCATTTGGTGTACAATTAGGAATATGTAATCATTTTATGTTAATTTAGTATCTTTTTGCTTATTTAGGAAAAATGTTCCATGTTTGAAGGAAGCAACAATAGCAGATAAGAAATCATTCATCATTCAAACTGGTGCAACATTTAATGAACTAATGACATCACAAAACCAGTAGGTCAGTAATCATTTGAACCATACGAAAGCTTGTGCAAAATACTTGGAGCAACAAAAATGACCATAGATAAGTAGTCATCAGTGATAAACAATACAGTGGAATATATTTCAAATAAACTCTGGTACAAACACAGACAAAAACATTTCAGACACCTAGTCATTGCTGTATACTGTGGTGTGAAACATCTTGGTTAATATTAAATCTCATTCCAACATCAATAATATAATCAGAAATATATCAGCAATTGTTATGAACTACAATCATATTCTATTTCTTTTAAGTGAATGTCAAAACTGAGCTAGGGCTAGAATCCTCACTAAATCCACAGATTTTTACTACAACAGAATTTTCTTTATTTCAGACACTGGCTCATAAGTTTCATACTCATAAAATATGAGGATTTGTGCCTCAAAATTGATCCATGGTAAAATGAGATTGTGCAACCTTAGTCAAGTCACTAAACTAAATTATAAAAGTCTTAAACAAAACTACCTTCAAATTCAGCTCTAATTTGATAACCTCAGTTGGTTAAACCAACTGAATGAAAGAAAACATCAGACTGGTTTAATCAGGGGAGTCATTTTACAATTTAAACTGAAACATTTTGTCAGCATAATGTGGCAAGGGGTTTCTACATTACATTTGATTGGTGTACTAGACCTGAGATTGGATGTGAGTTAACTACAAAGATTATTTTTACTAATAATGTGGAGCTTCATTCTGATCTGCATCCAAAAATACAAATTGCTGAGCCATTTTACTATAATCACAAAATTTGGTGGCATTTTGTTAGTCGATGGGATTCTTAGCATTTTGAGACCATTTCTTTTGTTTGTAATATAATATTTATTTTTTCGGTGGCTGTGGTGGCTGAGGTGGGGGTGGGAAGAGTTGGGGGGATATTATTTTCTCAATGCCCAAGGGTCTTTTGGACCATTGCCAGTTAATGTCTTCAAATGAAATTAATGCTTCACTTCTGTGAGGTGCCAAAGCTCCAGGAACTGGCAAAAAAATCATTCCATCTGTGACTGGTAGACATTCCTGGCAGCGTTCTAGTCCTCAATAGCCGACATTATGTTTCTTTTTGCAGTAATTTATTTTACATTTACTTTAAAATGTAGTATCTTCCAATTATTGGGCGTCAGTGTGGCACAGATGCAGTAAGGATGACAGAGCACTAAGGAAGGAGAACTATGTCCAACACTAAACTATTTAATACTCAAGTATTTATTTGAGATGCAGAATAATATTATGCAGTTCACTGTTTCTTGAGGAATGTATGTCAAAATCATCATCTTGAAGCTATCGTATCTTTCAGCAAACCCTTATGCCCAGTTCTGTGTTCTCCCAGATGAAGGAAAGCTGAAGAAACAATAAAGGGGTTATGGGGACCGGGCAGGGAAGTGGAGCTGAGTCCATGATCTGATCAGCCATGACCTTATGAAATGGCAGAGCAGGCTCGAATGGCCAAATGGCCAACTCCTGCTCCTATTTCTTATGTTCTTCTGTTCTTCTGTAATCAGCCATATGAACAGAGCTGGAGACTAAGATGATTGACACATGTAGAGCTTGTTTTACCTTCCTTTCATTATGTTTTTTTTCCATATTTATTTCTTCGCCATCCCTGGGGCTTCATTCGTTCTTGTACATTTTCTTCCCTCTGATTTTGAGAACACTTGCTATAAAGACTCTCCTTTGAGCATTTTCTTTTTGTGACTGTTACGTTAGTGCTGGGGAGTGGAATAATTCAGCACTCAGTGTCAGCATTCAGCAGTGCAAAATCAGGCATGGTGCACTTGGATGGAGTGTAAGGCTCTGCCCCAACAATGTACTTCAACTCCAACTTCAGAACTGCACCTTCCCCAGCACCAGTGTGGCAGTTTTCCATTCCCCATACAGATTTCTGCAGGGGTTCTCCCGATTGTCCACTGTAATTTCACTAGAAACTCTGGGAAAACAGTATTAATGACTGTACACTATTTCTCCATGGTTTCTGCTGCAGTTACAGTAGGAAATTGGAGAAATTGAAAAAATTATGCCCAAGAAACTTTAACTGAGGCTGGCAAATTAGTGTCATTTTAAGAGTTTTTTGCTATTGGTTCATGCCCATTAAGATTTGGCCAAGCTAATTTCATTAAAAGACTCTCTCGAACAGCAACAGAAAAGACTTCAATTTTTATCAATTTGGGCTGTAATTAAACCCAGGTATAGAGGTAAAGGAGTAGTGTCTAACTCATTTGCACCAACATGTGTCAATCATCTTAGACTCCAGCTCTGTTCGTATGGCTGATTACAGAAGAACATAAGAACATAAGAAATAGGAGCAGGAGTAGGCCATTTGGCCATTTGAGCCTGCTCTGCCATTTCATAAGGTCATGGCTGATCAGATCATGGACTCAGCTCCACTTCCCTGCCCGGTCCCCACAACCCGTTATTCCCTTATCGCTCAAAAATCTGTCTATCCTCGCCTTAAATACATTCAATGACCCAACCTCCACAGCGCTCTGGGGCAAAGAATTCTATCGATTTACAACCCTCTGAGAGAAGAAATTCCTCCTCATCTCAGTTTTAATGGGCGGCCCCATTCTGAGATAAGTTCCACAACTTTAGTTTCCCCTATGGATGGAAATATCCTCTCTGCATCCACCTTGTCAAGCTCCCTCAGTATCTTATATGCTTCTGAACTCCAATAGGTATAGGCCCAACCTACTCAACCTATCTTCATAAGTCAACACCCTCATCTCCAGAATCAACCTAGTGAACTATTGTGTTCCTAATACAGATGAGATTGCATACAGGGAGGTTAAAGTAACAGTGACCTCAGTCTTTATTAAGACACTTCAGAGTGAGGAACAGGCCTTGGGGCCGGTTTATATACAGTGCTCCCAAGGATGCTGGGATCCCTTGGGACTTCAGGGGATGCACTCCCTTGTGGCAGAACATGGGAGTGCATGCTTTACAGATACACAACATCACTCCCCCCCCAAAGTCAAAGTGAAAACTATTTACAAGGTGAGGCGGTCGGAAGCCTTTCTTTCCCTGGTGGACCGCCTCGGTACAAATGTCTGTTCTGGTGTGTTGGCTGTGCCCTCGCTGGGCTGGCGTGTTGTTGGCCCTGCAGGGCTGCTGGGTGAGCCTGGCCCTGCTGGGCTGTTGGGCGTGATGGGTTCGATTTCCTGATCCGGCGTGGTGTCGTTGATCCTTTGGGTGTGTGTTGTGGGCTTAAAAAAGGTGGTGTCTGCTGTGGGTTGTTCAGGGCAGTCTGTGAATCGCAGCCTCTTTTGGTCCAGGTGCTTTCTGCAAATTTGTCCATTGTCTAGTTTGACTACAAACACCCTACTCCCTTCTTTAGCTATCACCATGCCCACGAACCACTTGGGACCATGTCCATAGTTTAGCACATACACAGGGTCATTCAGATCAATTTCCCGTGACACAGTGGCGCGACCATCGTTTGCATTTTGTTGCTGCTGCCTGCTCTCTACCTGATCATGCAGGTTGGGGTGAACCAGCTAGAGTCTGGATTTAAGTGTCCTTTTCATGAGTAGCTCAGCCGGGGGCACCCCTGTGAGCAACTGGGGTCTCGTGCGGTAGCTGAGCAGTACTCGGGACAGGTGGGTTTGGAGTTTGCCTTCTGTGACTCGTTTGAGGCTCTGTTTGATTGTTTGTACTGCCCGCTCTGCCTGCCCATTGGAGGCTGGTTTAAATGGGGCTGAGGTGACATGTTTGATCCCATTGCAGGTCATGAATTCTTTAAATTGGTGAAACATGGCCCGTTGTCACTGACCAGTATGCCAGACAGGCCGTGGGTGACAAACATGGCCCTCAGGCTTTCAATAGTGGCGGTGATGGTGCTTCCCGACATTATTTCACATTCAATCCATTTTGAAAAAGCATCCACCACCACCAGGAACATTTTACCGAGAAACGGGCCCGCATAGTCGACATGGATCCTCGACCATGGTCTGGAGGGCCAGGACCAAAAAATTAGTGGTGCCTCTCTGGGCACGTTGCTCAACTGAGCACACATGCTGCATTGCCGTACACAGGATTCTAAGTCAGAGTCGATACCGGGCCACCACACGTGGGATCTGGCTATCGCTTTCATCATTACTATACCTGGGTGTGTGCTGTGGAGATCCGAGATGAACGTCTCCCTGCCCTTTTTGGGAAGCACTACATGGTTACCCCACGACAGGCAGTCTGCCTGAATGGACAGCTCGTCCTTTCGCCACTGGAACGGTTTGATTAGCTCTTGCATTTCAAGGGGGATGCTGGCCCAGCTCCCATGCAGTTTTTTACTAGGGACAGCAGAGGATCTTGGATGGTCCAAGTCCTATTCTGGCGGACCGTGACAGGTGATTTATCATTTTCAAACGCTTCCATGACCATCAACAAGTCTGCGGGCTGCGCCACCATCAACAAGTTTGCAGGCTGCGCCATTTCCACCCCCGTGGTGGGCAATGGTAGCCGATTGAGAGCATCCGCACGGTTGTCGGTGCCTGGCCTGTGGTGGATGGTATAGTTATACGCTGATAGCGCGAGTGCCCACCTTTGTATGCGGGCTGAGGCATTAGTATTTATCCCCTTGTTTTCAGCGAACAGGGATATGAGGAGCTTGTGATTGGTTTCCAGCTCAAATTTGAGGCCAAACAGGTACTGATGCATTTTCTTTACCCCGAACACACACGCTAATGCCTCTTTCTCAATCATGCTGTAGGCCCTCTCGGCCTTAGACAAGCTCCTGGAAGCATAGGCGACAGGTTGCAACTTCCCCGCAACGTTAACTTGTTGTAATACACACCTGACTCCATTCGACGATGCATCACATGCTAGCACAAGTCTGTTGCACGGGTTATAGAATACAAGTAGTTTGTTGGAGCATAAAATGTTTCTGGCTTTTTCAAAAGCAATTACTTGTTTTTTTTCCCCATACCCAGTTCTCACCTTTACGCAATAACACATGTAGGGGCTCTAAGAGGGTGCTTAACCCCAGTAGGAAGTTACCAAAATAGTTGAGGAGTCCCAGGAATGACCGCAGCTCCGTGACATTCTGTGGCCTGGGCGCGTTCCTGATAGCCTCTGTCTTGGCGTCTGTGGGCCGAATGCCGTCCGCCGCGATCTTTCTCCCCAAAAACTCCACTTCTGTTGCCATGAAGACACATTTCGACCTCTTCAACCGCAGCCCTACGCGATCCAGTCGCTGGAGGACCTCCTCCAAGGATTTGTAGGTGCTCAACGGTGTCCCGACCTGTGACCAATATGTCGTCTTGAAAAACCACCATGCGTGGTACCGACTTGAGTAGGCTCTCCATGTTTCTCTGAAAGATCGCTGCAGCCGACCGAATTCCAAACGGGCATCTGTTGTAGATGAACAGTCCCTTGTGCGTGTTGATGCAGGTGAGGCCCTTCGAAGACTCCTCCAGCTCCTGCGTCATGTAGGTTGAAGTCAGGTCGAGCTTGGTGAACGTTTTGCCTCCTGCCAGCATCGCAAATAGATCGTCTGCCTTAGGTAGCGGGTATTGGTCCTGTAGCGAGAAACGATTAATAGTTACTTTATAATCACCGCAAATCCTGACCGTGCCATCACTTTTGAATACTGGAACAATTGGGCTGGCCCACTCACTGAATTCCACTGCGGAGATGATGCCCTCGTGTTGCAGCCTGTCCGGCTCGATTTCCACTCTCTCCCTCATCATGTGAGGTATCGCTCGCGCCTTTGTGGTGGATGGGTCATGCCTCTGGGACCAAGTGTATCCGCACCTTTGCCCCGGAAAAGTTTCCAATGCCTGGCTCAAAAAGGGAAGGAAATTTCTTAAGAACCTAGGTACATGAGGCCTCATCGACATGTGATAGTGCTCGGATGTCATCCAGTTCCAGCGGATTTTGCCCAGCTAGCTCCTTCCAAGCAGTGTGGGGCCATTGCCCGGGACAATGCAGAGTGGCAGTTCATGCACTGTGCCCTCGTTGGTGACCTTGACTACGGCGCTACCCAGGACAGTGATAAGCTCTTTGGTGTACGTTCTCAGTTTCGTGTGGATGGGCCTCAGGGCTCGTCTGAGTGCCTTGTTGCACCACAGTCTCTCAAACATCTTTTTAGTCATGATGGATTGGCTAGCGCCAGTGACCAGTTCCATGGCTACGGGTAAGCCATTCAATTTTACATTTAGCATTACAGGTGGACATTTCGTCGAAAATGTGTGCACCCCGTGTACTTCAGCATCTGCCTCCTCACTGTGAGGCTCGAAATTGCTTTGATCCACCATGGACCGATCTTCCTCTGCCACGTGGTGGTTAGCAGGTTTTGCAGAGCTTGCAGCTCATCTGCAAGCTCGTTGGAAGTGCCCCAGTGTTCCACAGCTCTTGCAAACATACCCTTTGAAGCGGCATGAATAGGCTGAATAGAAGCCTCCACAACGCCAACAAGGTGTGACTTGCCTTGCATTCATCCTTTGTTGCGGACTCTGAGTCTTCTGAGTCACCTGAGGCCTGCTGGCAGTTGCAGACTCGTGGTTTCTGCCCTGTACATTTCTGCTCACAAACACAGTTCCAATTAATTTATGAACATTGCTAGCACTTGTGTGCTGAGAGATTTGTTTGGTGTTATCACTGGTGGAGAGAAACGCCTGTGCTGTCACAATGGCCTTACTGAGGGTCGGTGTCTCTACAGTCACAAGTTTTCATAGGATGGTCTCGTGACCAATGCCCAGTACAAAAAATTCACTGAGCATTTGCTCCAGGTAGCCATCAAACTCACATTGTCCTGCAAGTCGCCTTAGCTCGGCAACATAGCTCGCCACTTCCTGACCTATAGAACCGATACCTCGCCATCAGCACGCTCCCCCTCGGGTTAAGATGCTCCCGAACCAGTGTACACAACCCCTCATACAACTTATCTGTGGGTTTCACTGGAGCCAGAAGATTCTTCATGAGGCTTTAGGTCGGTGCCCTGCAGACCGTGAGGAGAACCGCTCTGCTTTTTTCAGCGTTTCCTTCTCCTTCCTCGTCGCCAGTTATTGTGTTCCTAACACAGATGAGATTGCACACAGGGAGGTTAAAGTAACAGTGACCTCCGTCTTTATTAAGACACTCCAGAGTGAGGAACAAGCCTTAGGGGCTGGCTTATTTACAGTGATCCCGAGGGATGCTGGGATCCCTTGGTACTTCAGGGGATGCGCTCCCTGGTGGTGGAACATAGGAGTGCATACTTCACAGATACACAACATAACCATCTCTGAAAAGCTTCCCTTATCTGACACCACCCCTCATCCGGCATAATTCTGGTAGCTGGGGTTGCATGTGCAGAACGCGGCTGACCTCCACCCCGACTTTGGGTCCGCATCGACAATTGGCTCGCCGGGGGCCCGCTGACACTCAGCCCGCTGGAGCTGCGCCGATATGTGGCCCGGCGACACTCGACCCGCTGAGGCCGTGCCGACACTCGACCCGCTGAGGCTGTGCCGACACTTGGCCCGTTGGGACCGCGCCGACACTCGACCCGCTGGTGTCGCACTGACATTCGGCCCCCTGGGGCCACACCGACACTTTGGGCCCGCCCGGGGCACCAATCCTCCACCCCCTTCCCGACCTCGGGCTGCATCCACCCACCTCGGGCTGACCACCCTTTATCCGGCAAAATCCCTTATTCGGCATAGACCAGGTCCCAAGGGTGCCATATAAGGGAGGTTCAACCTGTTTTTCCTTCCTTAAATAAGGAGACCAATACTGTATGCAGTACTCTAAGTGTGGCCTCATCAATACCCTTAAAGTTGTAGCAGGACCTCTCTGCTTTTATACTCTGTACCCCTTGCAAGAAAGGCCAACATTACATTTGCCTTCCTGATTACTTGCTGTACCTGCATACTAACCTTTTGTGTTTCATGCACATGGACCCCCAGGTCCCTCTGTGCTGCAGCACTATGCAATTTTTCTCCATTTAAATTATAATTTGCTTTTCTATTTTTTCTGCCAAAATGGATAACCTCACATTTTCCCACATTTTATTCCATCTGCTCAATTTTTGCCCACTCACTTAATCTGTCTATATCCCTTCGCAGGTTTTTTGTGTCCTCCTCACAATTTGCTTTCCCACCCATCTTTGTATCGTCAGCAAATTGGCTACATTACACTCGGTTCCTTCATCCAAGTCATTAATATAGATTGTAAATAGTTGAGGACCCAGCACTGATCCCTGCGGCACCCCACTGTCACTGTTCACCAACTGGAAAATTACCCCTTTCTTCCAACTCTCTGTTTTCTGTTAGTTAGCCAATTCTCTATCCATGTTAATATATTACCCCCAACCCAGTGAACTTTTATCTTGTGCAGTAACCTTTGATGTGACACCTTATCGACTGCCTTCTGGAAATCCAAATACACTACATCCACTGGTACCCTTTTATCTACCCTGTTTGTTATATCCTCAAAGAACTCCAGGAAATTTGTTGTCATGTATGTATGCTTGGGTTTACTAGCCACCAGGTGGCGCCACTGTCAGAAGCCATTAGGCTGTGCGCACATGTGTGCGGCCCAGGTATAAAAGGCCAGCCATCTTGAAATGTAATCACTTTGGCCCCAAATAAAGTAGAGCCAGGTTTGTACCTGTTCGGAGTTTACAGTTTTCAGTCTGTCATGTATGTACATGCTATTTGTAGCCACCATATGGTGTCATTGTTGGAGGCCACTTAGCAGCACGCACATGGTGCTGCTTTGGTATAAAAGGCCAGCCATTTTGTGAATCAGGCACTTTGGGCCGTAATAAAGCAGAGTCAAGGTCTCTGTTCAGTTAAACAGTACTCAGTTTGTACCTTTATTGCATACATAATATTTGGCGATGAGAAAGAACCTATGTTTGCAAAATGAGCACGATTGGATTTTTAGAGTGATTCATAGAGGGAGAAGATTGGGCAGACTTTATGAGCTGTTTGAACCAGTACTTCGTGGCCAACAAAATGAAGCGGGTCGATGATGCAGATCGGCCCCGGGTCGTGTTCCTCACTGTGTGCGGTTCAAAAATGTATGGTCTGATAAAGAATCTACTCAATCCTAGTGATCCAACAGAGAAAACGTACGAGGAGTTGTATACATTGGTACGGGAGCACCTCAAGCCAGACGACGGCATCATCAACTCGAGATACAGGTTTTATACACATGTTCAATCGGAGGGCCAGAGTGCGACAGAATTCATTGCCGACCTGAGACGTCTAGTGGGACCATGCAAGTTCGGGATGGTTTTGGCAGACATGCTGCGGGACTTCTTTGTTATCGGTATCAACCATGAGGTGATCCTGTGCAAACCTCTGGCGGCGGCGGAGGAGTTGGATTTAAAAAGGGCCATTCAGATCGCTCAATCATATATGATGATGCACAGGAGTTTAAAGCAAATATCGGTGAAGAACGAAACCTCGGCAAGTACTGTAAATGCGATTGATTCGGCATTTGGCAGAGCTGCACATGGCAGGGTCTATCCGGCTGCATTCGCGAAACCTGTGGCTGCCCAAAGTCCACCAGCGGGAATGTATCCGACTTCTCCATGTTGGCGTTGTGGGGGAAATCATCGGCACCAGCAGTGACGATTTAAGCAATATAGTTGCAAAGGCTGTCTGAGAGTCGGGCAGCTTCAGCGCAAGTGTCCGCTGATGAGCAAGCGTGCTGCGACACGCCACGTGGAGGATGATGGTCAGACTAGCGCGGATCTGGATACGCAATCCGAGAGGAGGAAGTGTATGGATTGTACTCTTTCATAACCAAGAGTAAACCAATTTTGATTAACATGAAGTTTGATGGGATACCGTTATCGATGGAACTGGACACAGAGGCGAGTCAATCGATCATGTATAAGAGGGCATTTAATAAGCTATGGGACACTAAGACTGTGAGGCCTAGGCTGCGCCCTGTTAATGTCAAGCTGCGCACGTACACCAAAGAACTGATAAAGGTGATTGGCAGTGCACAAATGAATGTGTTGTATAACAGTGCGGTTCACGAGTTACCGCTGTGGATTGTTCCAGGCAATGGCCCAACGCTGCTCGGCAGGAGCTGGTTGGAGAAAATCAGATGCGACTGGAACGACATAAAGGCATTGTCGTCGGAGAAAGATACATGTGCCCATGTATTGAGCAAGTTCACTGCTCGAACCAGATATCGGCAACTTAACGGGAGCCAAGGTGTAGATCCACGTGGACTCAGATGCAAGACCCATCCATCATAAAGCTCGGGCAGTGTCGTATATGATGAGGGAGAAGGTTGAAATTGAACTGGACAGACTCCAGCATGAAGGGATCATATCACCGGTCGAATTTAATGAATGGGCCAGCCTCATTGTTCTTGTGCTGAAAAATGATGGCACAGTCAGAATCTGTGGAGACTACAAAGCTACGATCAACAGGGTTTCGAAACAAGATCAGTACCCGTTACCGAAGGCTAATGATTTGTTTGCGACGCTAGCCGGAGGGAAGTCGTTCACAAAACTGGACTTGACATCAGCCTATATGTCGCAGGAGTTGGTCGAGATGTCAAAGAGACTTACGTGCATTAACACGCACAAAGGACGGTTTATTTACCACAGGTGCCCGTTTGGAATTCGCTCGGCTGCATCAATATTCCAGAGGAATATGGAAAGTCTACTGAAGTCCGTTCCCAGAACTGTCGTGTTCCAAGATAACATCCTGATCACCGGTCGTGACTCCAAGGAACATCTGAACAATCTGGAAGAGGTTCTACTGCGTTTGGACAGAGTGGGACTCAGACTTAAACGCTCGAAGTACCTCTTCATGGCACCGGAGGTCGAATTCCTCGGGAGGGAAATCGCCGCTGATGGCATCAGACCTACTGACGTGAAGATCAAAGCCATCAAGAATGCACCCAAGCCACAGAACCTATGGAATTGGTTGCGTGTTACAACAAGCCAATGAGTCGGGGAAACTTCAACCTGTCGCGTAAGCATCCAAAAGTTTGTCTAAAGCAGAAAGAGCCTACAGTACGGTTGAAAAAGAAGCTTTAGCATGTGTGTACGGTGTTAAAAAGTTGCATCAATACCTGTTTGGTCTGAGGTTTGAATTAGAGACCGATCACAAGCCGCTCATTTCGTTGTTTTCCGAGAGCAAAGGTATCAATACCAACGCTTCATCCCGCATCCAAAGGTGGGGCGCTGACATTATCGGCCTATGATTATGTCATTCACCACAGACCTGGCACAGGGAATAGTGCCAATGCTTTGAGCCGGTTGCCGTTGCCCACACCGGAGGTGGAAACGCCACAACTGGCAGATTTAATGTTAATCATGTATGTTTTTGAGAGTGAAGGTACCCCTGTCACAGCTCAACACATTAAGACCTGGACCAGCCAGGACCCAATATTATCGATGGTAAAGGGTTGCATCCTCAAAGGGGATTGGTCTGCCATACCTAAGCAAATGTGCGAGGAGGCCAAACCGTACACTCGTCGCAAGGACGAACTGTGCATTCAAGCAGATTGTATATTATGGGACAATCGAGTTGTAATGCCGAAGAAAGGGAGAGAGAACTTTGTGCATGAGTTACACAGCACACATCCTAGTGTAGTGATGATGAAGGCCATTGCCAGGTCCCACGTATGGTGGCTAGGAATTGATTCTGAGCTGGAAGCATGCGTGCATCAGTGCAACACTTGCATGTAGCTCAGCAAAGCACCAGCGGAATCGCCGCTGAGTCTGTGGTCATGGCCATCCAAACCTTGGTCCAGGATCCATGTAGATTTTGCAGGTCCCTTCCTGGGCAACATGTTTTTAGTGGTGGTGGATGCTTATTCGGTGGATAGAATGCATAATCATGCACAACCATAGAGAATCTCAATGTCATGTTCGCGACACATGGTCTGCCTGACATCGTGGTGAGCAACAATGGGTCGTGTTTCACCAGTCAGGAGTTTCAGGAGTTTGTAAAACTTAACGACATAAAACATGTAAGGTCAGCACCGTTCAAGCCTGCATCCAATGGGCAAGCAGAGTGTGCAGTACAAATGATCAAGCAAAACATAAGGAGAGTAACCCAAGGGTCACTGCAGACCCGCTTGTCTTGCATACTGCTGAGTTACAGGACAAGACTCCACACACTCACAGGGGTCTTGCCTGCTGAACTCATGATGAAAAGAGGTCTTAAGATCAAGTTATCTCTTGTACACCCAGATTTAAGTAATGTCGAATACAGAAGACAGTCAACAAGGGTACCACGATCGCACAACTGTGTCACGCGAGATTTCTGTTAATGATCCTGTATATGTGTTGAATTATGGTCAGGGTCCTAAGTGGATCTCTGGTACAGTCATGGCCAAGGAGGGCAACAGAGTATTTGTTATTAAGCTCAAGAATAAGCAAACTTGCAGGAAACGCATGGATCAAACAAAGCTGAGGCACACAGATGAACCAGAGCAGTCGGACGAAGAAACCGTCGACGACCAACCAACCTACCAGCAGCCTTCAGTGGACTCAAGGGTCATCAGTGAACCTGGAATTTCCATCACGGGCTTGTTCAATAAAAATGGACTTGCAATTCCTGACATGGCCACAGCCACCCCCAACCAGTCAACCATCTAGCCACCAGCAACAGCAGACTCCACACATTCACCCAAGGCCGGAATCGAACTGAGACGGTCAACCCGGGAGCATAAAGCACTGGACCGTCTCAACCTGTGAAACACTGGAATAAGATCTCAGAGGAGGGTATTGTCATGTATGTACATGCTGTTTGAAGCCACCAGATGGTGTCACTGTTGGAGGCCATTGAGCAGCACGCACATGGTGCTGCTCTGGTAAAAAGGCCAGCTATTTTGTGAGTCAGGCACTTTGGGCTGTAATAAAGCAGAGCCACTGTCATACCTTGTTCAGTTAAACAATACTCAGTTTGTACCTTTATTGCATACATAACACAGTCTATTGAGTTATTGCATGCACAACATTTGGCGACGAGGTAATCAGAACCTTCGCATGCAAAAATGAGCACAATTGGAATTCTGGAGCAATTTGTGAAGAGAGAAGATTGGGCAGACTTTGTAGCCCTCTTGAACCAGTACTTCGTGGCCAACAAAATGGAGAAAGAGGCAGATACAGTTCGGCGCCGGGTGGTCCTCACGGTTTGCGGTCCGAAAATCTATGGAGTCATAAAGGATCTCCTCTCACCCTTAAGTCTAATGGACAAGGACTAGGAAACATTGTGTGTTCTGGTACGTGACCATCTCAAACTAGATGAAGGCATCATCTCAAGATATCGATTCTTTAAGCACCTTTGTTCTGAGGGCCAGGATGTATCGGAATTTGTTGCCGACCTAAGACATCTAGCTGGACCGTGTAAGTTCGAAACTGCTTTGGCAGATATGCTGCGGGACTTCTTTGTTATTGGCATCAACTACGAGGTGATCCTGCGTAAGCTACTGGCGGCAGAGACGTTGTATTTGAGCAAGGCCATCACGATTGCCCAATCATGCATGATGATGGACAAACGTTTAAAGCAGATATCATTGAAAAATCAGAACTCGGCGAGTACTGTCAACAAGATAGTATCATCATTTGGCAGAGCTGCATATGGCAGGGCCTACCCGACTGCGTACGCAAAATCTGTGGCTGCTCAAAATCCGCCAACGGGAATGAATCCGATATCACCGTGTTAGCGTTGTGGGGGAAATCATCGGCATCATCAGTGTCAGTTTAAACAGTATATTTGTAAAGGCTGTTCGAGAGTGGGGCATCTCCAGCGCATGTGTCCGCAACTGAGCAAGCATGCTGCGACACATCACATGGAGGATGATGACCAGTCTAATGAGAATCCTGATATGCAATCCGAGATGCCAGAGGTGGAAGTGTATGGACTGTATTCGTTCCTAACAAAGAGCCAACCAATAATGATTAATGTAAAACTTAATGGTGTGCTGGTATCGATGGAATTGGACACGGGTGCGAGTCAATCAATAATGACCCTGAAGACATTCAACAGGCTGTGGGATACTAAGGCTGTAAGGCCTAAGCTGAGTCCAGTCAATGCCAAATTGCGTACGTACACTAAAGAACTCATAACGGTGATTGACAGTGCAGTAATCAAGGTGTTGTATGATGGTGCGGTTCACAATTTACCATTATGGATTGTTCCAGGCAATGGTCCAATGCTGTTCAGCAGGAACTGCTTAGAAAAAATCAAATGTAACTGGAACGAGATCAAACAACAACGTTGTCGTTGTCATCGGATACTCCACATGCTCAAGTGCTGAGCAAGTTCCCCTCACTGTTTGAACCAGGCATCGGCAATTTCACGGGAGCCAAGGTGCAGATCCACGTGGCCTCGGATGCAAGACCTGTCCATCATAAAGCTCGGGCAGTTCCGAGCATGATGAGGGAGAAGCTCGAAATCGAGCTGAACAGACTCCAGCGTGAAGGGATCATATCACCGGTCGAATTTAATGAATGGGCCAGCTCCATTATTCCCGTGTTGAAAAGGGATGGCACTGTCAGGATTTGTGGAGACTACAAGGTTATGATCACCCGAGTTTCGAAACAGGATCAATATCCATTACCGAAGGCTGATGACCTGTTTGCAACGCTAGCCGGGGGGGAAGTCGTTCACAAAACTGGATCTGACGTCGGCCTACATGACACAGGAGCTGGTCGACACTTCGAAGAAACTTACTTGCATCAACACTCAAAAAGGACTGTTTATCAACAACTTGTGCCCTTTTGGAATTCGCTCAGCTGCAGCCATATTTCAGAGGAACATGGAGAGTCTACTGAAGTCTGTCCCCAGAACCGTTGTGTTCCAAGATGACATAGATCATGACTCTGACAAACATCTGAACAACCTGGAAGAGGTTCTACATCATCTGGACAAAATGGGACGCAGACTGAAATGCTCGAAGTGCGTCTTCATGGCACCGGAAGTCGAATTCCTGGGGAGGAAAATTGCTGCTGACGGTATCAGGCCTACGGACTCGAAAACCAAGGCTATCAAAAATGCACCCAAGCCTCAGAATATGATGGAGCTGCGTTCATTCCTTGGTCTACTCAGATACTTCGGTAATTTTTAACTAGGTTGAGCACCTTATTAGAGCCACTACACATGCTGCTAAGAAAAGGCGACAACTGGGTTTGAGGTGCGTCTCAAGATAGAGCTTTTGAGAAAGCTACTAATCTGCTTTGCTCTAACAAGCTGCTGGTACATTATGTACCGTGTAAATGTTAAGTATTGGCCTGTGATGCTTCGTCTTATGGAGTTGGTTGAGTGCTCCAACAAGCTAATGAGTCGGTCAAATTACAACCTGTTGCATCTGCTTCAAAAAGTTTGTAAAGGTGGAAAGAGCCTACAGCATAGAAACATAGAAACATAGAAAATAGGTGCAGGAGTAGGCCATTCGGCCCTTCGAGCCTGCACCGCCATTCAATGAGTTCATGGCTGAACATGCAACTTCAGTACCCCATTCCTGCTTTATCGCCATACCCATTGATCCCCCTAGTAGTAAGGACTAAATCTAACTCCTTTTTGAATATATCTAGTGAATTGGCCTCAACAACTTTCTGTGGTAGAGAATTCCACAGGTTCACCACTCTCTGGGTGAAGAAGTTTCTCCTCATCTCGGTCCTAAATGGCTTACCCCTTATCCTTAGACTGTGACCTCTGGTTCTGGACTTCCCCAACATTGGGAACATTCTTCCTGCATCTAACCTGTCGAAACCCATCAGAATTTTAAATGTTTCTATGAGATCCCCTCTCATTCTTCTGAACTCCAGTGAATACAAGCCCAGTTGATCCAGTCTTTCTTGATATGTCAGTCCTGCCATCCCGGGAATCAGTCTGGTGAACCTTCGCTGCACTCCCTCAATAGCAAGAATGTCCTTCCTCAAGTTAGGAGACCAAAGCTGTACACAAAACTGTACAATTGTAGCAACACCTCCCTGCCCCTGTACTCAAATCCCCTCACTATGAAGGCCAACATACCATTTCCTTTCTTAACCGCCTGCTGTACCTGCATGCCAACCTTCAATGACTGATGTACCAAGACACCCAGGTCTCGTTGCACCTCCCCTTTTCCTAATCTGTCACCCATTCAGATAATAGTCTGTCTCTCTGTTTTTACCACCAAAGTGGATAACCTCACATTTATCCACATTATACTTCATCTGCCATGCATTTGCCCACTCACCTAACCTATCCAAGTCACTCTGCACCCTCATAGCATCCTCCTCGCAGCTCACACTGCCACCCAACTTAGTGTCATCCGCAAATTTGGAGATACTACATTTAATCCCCTCGTCCAAATCATTAATGTACAGTGTAAACAGCTGGGGCCCCAGCACAGAACCTTGCGGTACCCCACTAGTCACTGCCTGCCATTCTGAAAAGTACCCATTTACTCCTACTCTTTGCTTCCTGTCTGACAACCAGTTCTCAATCCATGTCAGCACACTACCCCCAATCCCATGTGCTTTAACTTTGCACATTAATCTCTTGTGTGGGACCTTGTTGAAAGCCTTCTGAAAGTCCAAATATACCACATCAACTGGTTCTCCCTTGTCCACTCTACTGGAAACATCCTCTCAAAATTCCAGAAGATTTGTCAAGCATGATTTCCCTTTCACAAATCCATGCTGACTTGGACCTATCATGTCACCTCTTTCCAAATGCGTTGCTATGACATCCTTAATAATTGATTCCATCATTTTACCCACTACCGATGTCAGGCTGACCGGTCTATAATTCCCTGTTTTCTCTCTCCCTCCTTTTTTAAAAAGTGGTGTTACATTGGCTACCCTCCACTCCATAGGAACTGATCCAGAGTCAATGGAATGTTGGAAAATGACTGTCAATGCATCGGCTATTTCCCGACTAATAAGGATTTCCCTCAGTTCCTCCTTCTTACCAGACCCGCTGACCCCTTTTATATCCGGAAGGTTGTTTGTGTCCTCCTTAGTGAATACCGAACCAAAGTACTTGTTCAATTGGTCTGCCATTTCTTTGTTCCCCGTTATGACTTCCCCTGATTCTGACTGCAGGGGACCTACGTTTGTCTTTACTAACCTTTTTCTCTTTACATATCTATAGAAACTTTTGCAGTCCGTCTTAATGTTCCCTGCAAGCTTCCTTTCGTACTCTATTTTCCCTGCCCAAATCAAACCCTTTGTCCTCCTCTGCTGAATTCTAAATTTCTCCCAGTCCCCAGGTTCACTGCTATTTCTGGCCAATTTGTATGCCACTTCCTTGGCTTTATTGATCATGGTAGAGAAAGAAGCACTAGCCTATGTGTATGGGGTTAAATAGATGCATCAGTACCTGTTTGGTTTTCGGTTTGAACTGGAAACAGATCACAAGCCACTCATTTCATTGTTTTCGGAAAACAAAGGTATCAATACCAATGCATTGTCCCGCATCTAGAGGTGGGCTCTGACATTATCTGCCTATGATTATGTCATTCGCCATACACCTGGCACTGAGAATTGTGCCAATGCATTGAGCCATCTGCCGTTGCCCACACCGGAGGTGGAAATGCCACAACCGGCAGACCTACTGTTAGTCATGCATGCTTTTGAAAGTGAAGGAACCCCTGTCACGGCCCAACAAGTTAAGACCTGGATCAGCTAGGACCTGATATTATCGGTTGTGAAACGTTGTATCCTTAGTGGTGATTGGTCTGCCATACCCAAGCAAATGTGTGAGGAGACCAAACCTTACATCCATCGCAAAGACAAACTATCCATTCAATCAGATTGTATACTGTGGGGTAATCGTGTTGTTATGCCCAAGAAAGGCAGAGAGAAATTTGTGCATAATCTACATAGCACGCATCCCATGATGAAAGCCATTGCCAGGTCTCATGTATGGTGGCCTGGAATTGAGTTTGATCTGAAATCATGTGTGCATCAGTGCAACACTTGCATGCAGCTTAGTAAAGCACCAGCGGAATCGTCACCGTGTCTGTGGTATTGGCCATCTAAACCATGGTCCAGGATCCACATCGACTTTGCAGGTCCCTTCCTGGGAAAGATGTTCTTAGTTGTGGTGGATGCTTATTCCAAGTGGATAGAGTGTACAATCATGTCATCCAACACATCCGCAGCTACCATTGAGAGCCTTCGTGTCATGTTTGCTACGCATGGTCTGCCTGACATCGTTGTAAGCGACAACGGATCTTGCTTCACCAGTATGGAGTTTCAAGAGTTCATGAAACTCAATGGTATCAAACATGTGAGGTCAGCACCATTCAAACCCACATCCAATGGACAAGCAGAGCGTGCGGTCCAAACCATCAAGCAGAGTATGAAACATGTAACTCAAGGTTCACTGCAAACTCGCTTGTCACGCATATTGCTTAGTTACAGGACAAGACACCATACACTTACCGGGGTCTCCCCTGCTGAACTATTGATGAAGTAAGGTCTCAAGACCAGGCTCTCTCTTGTCCACCCTAAGTTGAATAATCGTGTTGAATACAGACGTCAAAGTCAGCAAGGGTATCATGATCATGCTACTGTGTCACGTGACATTTCTATCAATGATCCTGTGTATGTACTGAATTATGGTCAAGGTCCCAAATGGATCACCGGTACTGTTATGGCCAAGGAGAGTAACAGAGTGTTTATTGTTAAGCTAAAGAATGGGCAGACATGCAGAAAACATGTCGATCAAATAAAGCTGTGGCACACGGATGAACCGGAACAGTCTGAGGAAGACACAATCAGTGACCAACTGACTTACCCTCAGTCATCAGAGGTCTCCGCTGTCATCAATGAATCTGGACTTTCAATCACTGACATGGTCATTGCCATTCCCATCAGATCGGCTACCCAGCCCCCAGTCATAACAGACTCAGAACGCTCGCCCAAGGCTGGAGTTAAACTGAGACGTTCAACTCGGGAGCGGAAAGCCCCGGACTGTCTCAATTTGTAAAAAGACCGTTACTAATATCTTAATTGTCATGTATGTATGCTTGGATTTACTAGCCATCAGGTGGCGCCACTGTCGGAGGTCATTGGGCTGTGCGCATGTGTGTGTGACCCAGATATAAAAGGCCAGCCATCTTGTAATGTAATCACTTTGGGCCCTAATAAAGTAGAACCAGGTTTGTACCTGTTCGGAGTTTACAGTATTCAGTCTATTGAGTTATTGCATACACAACATTTGTCAAACATGATTTCTCTTTCATAAAGCCATGCTGACTCTGCTTGATTGAATTATGCTTTTGCAAATGTCCCACTACTGCTTCCTTAATAATGGACTCCAGCATTTTCCCAACGACAGATGTTAGGCTAACTGGTCTATAGTTTCCTGCTTTTTGCCTGCCTCCTTTTTTAAATAGGGGTGTTAGATTTGCAATTTTCCAATCCACTGGGCCCGCCCCAGAATCCAGGGAATTTTGGTAGATTACAACCAAAGCATCCACTGTCTCTGCAGCCACTTCTTTTAAGACGTTAGGATATAAACCATCAGGTGACTTGTCTGCCTTTAGTCCCAAAATTTTACAGAGTACTACTTCATTAGTGATAGTGATTGTATTAAGTTCCTCCCTCCCTATAGCCCCTTGATTATCCACTATTGGTCTGCCGTGAAGACCAATACAAAATATTTGTTCAACACCGCTGCCATTTCCCTGTTTTCCATTATTAATTCCCCAGTCTCATCCTCCAGGGGACCAACATTTTACTTTAGCCACTCTTTTTCTTTTTATGTACCTGTAGAAACTCTTACTATCTGTTTTTATATTTCATGCTAGTTTACTTTCTTAATCTATCTTTCCTCTCTTAATCATTTTTTGTCGTTTTCTGCTGGCTTTAAAAAATGTCCCAATCCTCTGGCCTCCCACTAGTCTTGGCCACTTTGTGTGCCCTTCTTTTCAATTTGATACCATCCGTTATTTTCTTAGTTAGCCACGAATGGTTATCACTTCTCTTAGAGTCTTTCCTTCTCATTGGAATATATTTTTGTTGCGAGTTATGAAATACCTCCTTAAATGTCTGCCACTGCTCATTAACCATCCCACACTTTAATCTATTTTCCCAGTCCATTTTCGCCAACTCTGACTTCATACCTTTGTAGTCTCCTTTGTTTAAGCTTAGGACACTGCTTTGAGATCCAACTTTCTCACCCTCCAACTGAATTTGAAATTCAACCATATTATGGTCACTCATTCCTAGAGAATTATTTATGAGGAGATTGTTTATTTATCTTGTCTCAGTACACAGGACCAGATCTAAAATAGCCTGCTCCCTGGTTGGTTCAGCACGTACATACATTTGAATAAGTATCGATAGCAGGCGCATTATCAAAATGTTGAAGAGGCTGTAGCTAAAGGTGTACTTTGATCTAGTGCTGCCTCTTATTTGCTTACTCTGGACTTCAATCTGGAAGGCCAGAGAGAGCATGACAAGCATCAGAATCCTTGTAAATCCAAGGCTATACCTGCTAGGCCTACCACCTAGGGACTGAGTCTCTTCTGAAACTTGCACAAATGTCAAGAGTAGTTGCAAGAAGATGACCACCAACTGTGCTGGAGCAAATGTCTGTGGGACAAATGGCAGCCAGGAAGGATGAAGTATGGACTCCACCTTCAGCTTGTAAAATACCAAGCAGTTCGGTACTCCTTCCTGGAAATCCACTCGACCCAGGTTCCTTTCAAACAGACCCATAACACCCCCCAAAAAAGTCAGAGTGGATCAGCAAACCAACAACTCACTTGTGCTCCACAAAGTTCCAATGCATAAACCCTAGGTCACATAAGCATATCTGTAAGTTTCTTGACATCCCTGGCCTAAGCAAACTTCAGGGACTGTTTCCAAGTTATCCTGATCCCCAGACAGTATGCTGTCCCCAACATCTGCACTTTGTACTGACTATTTCAATATGCCTCTGACTACCTCTGTAAATACTGTGACAAAGTGCATAATAACATAAGATATGTATTTTTTTTTCCCTTTGGGAAAATTAATTTACTGTGGGAAATCTCATGTAGCAAAAATATTAACAAAAAATATCCTCTCTACTTCATTATAATTAAATTTTCATCTCATATATATGTTGCCCAAGGTTACGGCACTTTGCGTTGGAAGATAATACAATTTCTAAAGACTGGAAAAACTAACAAAATGAACATTAATAGCAAGTTTATTTTTTTTAGAAATAGGAGGGATTATATTCAGTTTTAATATTTTTCTCTCAATAAAATTTCTCACTGTGACACCTTAGTTTAAAATGAGATGCGAAGGGACAATGCAGTAGAATTTGATCCTGAAAGCAAAGTGACAGGAAAACACGGTAGCATGGGGCAGTCATCAGTCTGCCGAATTTAACAGCCATAAAGTGGAACAGCCAGCAAGGGACTTCCGGCAAAAAAAAGAAGATAATAGTTAGTACAATTTTTCAGAATAGAGTGGCTGCAGAGAAGACTAAGGAGGCATTTCACATCTCTAATATGTCACACTTCTGTGTTTTATTCTGCCCAGCAAGCAACTGTTTTATGCTTTGACTGGCATTCATCAGTCAAAGCTAGCCATATCTATGAATGTGGGCAGTTAGTCTTTGCACAGCAAGTTAATGGCGGATAATACCGGGGCCTTGATTTCCATTGTTGTGGTGTGATTACTGTGAAAGCTGGTTTAGGTGTAGAAGATTTCAGCTTAGTTGATAGTTTATTAAAGGGAAGGGAACAGATTGAGCTAAAAGTATAAATCCAAATAAAATGGTCAAGCACCCTTAATAGTAAATTATTTTATCTTCTGTTTTGATTTCAAATTTCACTGTGCCATTAACTAATTGTAAACTTAATAAATAATTATTTATTGTGTTAAATCATTCCAGGTATATTAATTTTTTGAATCCACTAACTTCCTTGAAAAAGGTTGAATGTTAGGAAGAGAAACTTGCAGGTATATAACATTATAATCATTGTTTCAGAAATGTTTCAAAGCACTTCAGTACAACAAATGACTTTGGTGTTCAGTGATGTGTGTCATGTAAGCATGGTAGCAGACAAGGAAGATCCAAGAAACACCAACACCATGAATGGCCAATGTATCTGTTTCTGGTGCTATTGAGTGAAGGAAGAATGTTGGCTAAGACTTTGGGACAATTCCTTTGTCCCCTTCTAATAGTGTTTTGTCCACTTGAACAACTGGAATAAGCAGGCAGAGCCTTGGTTTAATAAGGTACCAAAGGGCAGTACCTCTAACAGTGCAGCACTCCCTCAGTACTGCATTGATGTGTTAGCCTAGATTATGTTTTTCAGGCCTGGAATGGTGCTTGTAGGCACAACATAAAAGCATTAAATTCTTGACTATAATTTCCCAATAGCTCAACTAATTAAACAGTGAGGTGGTACTCTTGTCTCAAAAAACTGCTCACTATTCCAGGATCATTCTGGAATGCAAAGATAACACCCGGCTACTATTCTCTACTGCTAACAGTCTTCTTAAACTCCTCTCCCCTGTCTTCACCCCACTCACTTCCAACAACAAGTGTGAGGAGCTCATGCACTTCTTTGTCTTAAAGATTGAGACCATCCGATCAGCTGCCTCTGCGAGTTCCCTTCCTTCTCCTCGCCCACTGGACCAAACTTCCTCTGAGGCTTCCCCCTGCCCTAGCCCTAAACTTGCATCTTTCTCTAGTTTCTCTTTGATCTTCTCTCTTGACCTCTCCACGCTCATTTTGTCGATGAGAACCACTTCCTGCTCCCTTGATCCTATTCCCACTAAACTGTTGACCACCCATCTTCCTTTTCTGGCTCCCATGTTAGCCGACATTGTTAACGATTCTCTGTTCACCTCTCCCTCAAATCTGCGGTCATCACCCCTCTCAAAAAAACCAACCCTTGACCCCACTGTGCTTGCTAGCTACCGTCCCATCTCCAACCTCCCTTTCCACTCCAAAGTCCTTGATCGTGTTGTTGCCTCCAGGAACTCCATGTTTGAATCCCTTCAATCTGGTTCCGCCCCTGCCACAGTACTGAAACGGTTCTCATCAAAGTCACAAATGACATCCTTTGTGACTGTGACAAAGGTAAACTATCCCTCCTCATTCTCCTGGACCTGTCTGCAGTCTTTGACACAGTTGACCACTCTATACTCCTCCAAAGCCTCTCCACCATTGTCCAGCTGGATGGGACTGCACTCGCCTGATTCCATTCTTATCTATCTAATCATAGCCAGAAAATCTCCTGCGATGGCTTCTCTTCCCACACCCGCAACATTACCTCTGATGTTTACCAATGATCTATCCTTGGCCACCTCCTATTTCTCATCTATATGCTGCCCCTTGGCGATATCTTCCGAAAACATGGAGTCAGTTTCCACATGTACGCTGACGACACCCAGCTCTACCTCTCCACCACTTCTCTCGAACCCTCCATGGTCTCTAAATTGTCAGACTGCTTGTCTGACATCCAGTACTGGATGAAAATTAATTTTCTCCAATTAAATATTGGGACGACCGAAACCATTGTCTTTGGTCCCCGCTACAAACTGCGTTCCCTAGCCACTGACTCCATCTCTCTCCCTAGCATCTATCTGAGGCTGAGCCAGACTGTTCACAGCCTTGGCGTCATATTTGACCCCTTAATGAGCTTCCAGCCACATATCCACGGCATAACTAAAACCGCCTATTTCCACTTCTGTAACATTGCCTACCTCCTCCCCTGCCTCAGCTCATCTACTGTTGAAACCCTCATCCATGTCTTTGTTGCCTCTAGACTTGATTACTCCAACGCACTCCTGGCTAGCCTCCCACATTCTACCCTACGTAAACTTGAGGTCATGCAAAACTCAGCAGCCCGGGTCCTAACTCGCACCAAGTCCCACTCACCCATCACCCCTGTGCTCGCTGACCTACATTGGCTCCTGGTTAAGCAACGCTTCAATTACAAAATTCTCATCCTTGTTTACAAATCACTCCATGGCCTTTCCCCTCCCTATCTCTGTAATCTCTTTCAGCCTCACAATCCCACGAGATGTCTGCACACCTCAAATTATGCCCTCTTGAACATCCTGATTATAACTGCTCAACCATCAGTGGCCATGCCTTCAGCTGCTTGGACCCGAAGCTCTGGAACTCCCGTCCTAAACCTCTCAGCCTCTCCACTTCTCTTTCCTCCTTTAAGATGCTCCTTAAAACCTACCTCTTTGACCAAGTCAACTGCTGTAATTTCTTCTTATGTGGCTCGGTGTCAAATTTATCTGTTTTGTCTTATAACACTGCTGTGAAGCATCTTGGGTCGTTTTACTATGTTAAAGGCACTAAATAAATAAAAGATGTTGTTGTTGCTGAGCCATGTGGACTAGGAAAGTCCAATGTTGATCTGCATCTTAGCTCATTTCAGCTGGGACAACATCAAGGGCTCCAATTGGTCTTTGTTGTAGGCATTAGGCACCTGCTGAATATATCAAAACACTAGGCATTAGGCACCTGCTAAATATATCTAAACTCATATAGGTTTAAAGTGGCCACATATAAAATGGCTGCCCAAGCATGATGGGAACTCAGTTAGTCAAGCAATGAACTATTGACTGAGGCTGACCAAGCAATGACCTAGTGAGGCCCACTACTGGGAATGCCTTGGATCATCCACTTGAGACAAGATAACTATAACGAACCATTATAGTACCTGGTGTGGAATGTCCTTAATTAAGGACTTCGCACAGCAAAGCCCCGAGGAACAGAGATAAGGGGAGGCCTACTTCACATAACGAGGTCATTAATCAGCCCGAGCTGGTATCAGGGGAATTCTATTGGGTTAAAGAAACCTATATGTAATCTATAATCATTATGATTGGATTGTGTCCAGTCGAAGTGGGCTGAGTAACTGTAATGAACTATTGTAAAACATATAAATATCGATGAATTTCTTTGTTCGTCGGAGAGAGGTGCCTGGATCTAGACCAGAGGCTTCCTCCTCGCCGGCATAATAAAAGGCCGCTTTGGCATTGGAACCGACTCTGAGTGTTGAGTGATTCTTCCGAGAAAACATTCACGCTAACAGTGGTGTCACGAACAGGATTTCCCGGAGTCGCTGGATGCCCTTGGAAAAACCCGGGTGAGTATAAAAAATGTTTAATTATAAAGGGTGTGGGAGGTGGAAGCCGGTTGATTGACACGAGGAGATGGTCTAATATCTCAAACGCCTAGCCTGAGCCTGAATTAAGAGGACTTTAGTCCCACGTGACGGCCAGGAACTAAGTAGGCGTAGGGAACACACTTAGACCGTGGGATCGTGATACCGAGCGACACTTCCCAGACCCAGTAGTGTGATTTGAAAGTATACCCCAGAGACCAGGCGGTGCACAGCGACCAACGGAAACCAAACCTGTGAACAGGGTCGGTCCAACAGACAAAACGGTGGTAGGTAGTCGTTAAGGAGGCGTGGGGCACTGCGGGAATTGCTTAAACGCATTTTAAGACTTGTATAAGTTTGTGTAACAGCAGAACTTGTGAACTGACAGTAGCCAGGAGACGGTCTACTACAAGTTACGTTAGGTAGAAAGCGGACCTCTGAGAGTAGATTCCTAATGGTTCTAGTCCTACCCAGGAATGGCCAATAAAACAAATAACCTTGAGTGGGGACCAGAAGGGTCCCATACCCACCACCTGGCGGAAAAACAAAATAAACTAATTGAGAAGATGATTAAGTCAGGATGGGACCCCCAGGACCTGCCAGCAAATCAGCGGGAATGGTGGGAGAAGGAAAAGAAAGATAAAAATGAAAAGGCTGTGGTCTTGATACTGCGAGCCCACGTAAAAATTAACAGAGGAAGTAAATCAATATGTAAGAAATAAAAAAAAAAACCTGATAGTGATTATCTTACGTGAAGTATGGATCCAAGAATAGAGCCGGCCAAAAAAAATTAATAAGCTTTGTTGAATGAAGAGAGACTTTTATGAATGACTGTCGTTGAGAGTCCTTGTGTGATTTTTTTGACTGCGGAATGAATTTTTTTTGTGTTTTCATGTTTCCGAAAGCCTGTTTGGAAGAGGAGTGCAGCTGTCTGTTTATTTTAGCTCTACCCACTTTTCCAAACAGAGTGAACGTTTTTTTTAACCCTTTGTAGTGTTGTCTTGTATGTGGGAAGTTTTAAGATTTTAAGTTAGAAACGCAGGTGTGGATTTATTCGGATGATAAGTTATGGAGCTAGGAAATGCACAATGGATTGATTATATTGGGTTGAAAGACATAAATTTAGTCTAGGAATGAGATAAAGAATGCCTTTTAAAAAAAAAAAGCTTCAAACAAAATTTGAATTGGGATTTTGAGATATTAAGAGAAGGCACAGCAAAATACTGAGATGGATTCAACTAAAAAAAAAAAATTAATTATTAAATGAAATCTTTTAAAGAAAAAAGGAGAAATAAAACTAAAAGGTTTGGAAACAATCTAGAAATATCTTCACGGATCAGATCAAACTCCTGGGCGAGTGGCGAGCTATCTGCGAAGGTGTAAAAGGGACTTTTGAAAATTGTTGGAACAGCAAGCTTTAGCAGTTTAGAAAAAACATTGTAACGACCTCAAAACTGGAATTTGAGATAACGAAAAGCAGCCCTCAAAGCCTACGTGCTAGACTCCATTATAGTTATGGAGAAAAGAAAAAGATAAAGATGCAATTTTTAAAGTAAACAAATTGAACGAATTTGAAAGAAAAAGTGTCTTCAATTGTCTGATGATTTTAAATTAACAAATTTACGGAGTCACGAGCCCTCCATGTAAAATACTATTTGAAGAAAGGTGATCTGAAAAAAAAAATGTAACGCACTAATTAGGTGTTGAAAAAAAAAGGGGGATGTTTGTGATGGAAAAAGACATAACTTACTAAATACTAGTTGATATTGACTGTGAAAAAGATATTGGTTTAATTGAAAAAAAAATTGGAGGAGGTAAAAGACACTCTACATTGAAAATGATTTTAAATTACGAGAAAGTTTCACTGCAGTTTGAAAAGATTTTCAAAGTGGACTTGTTTATCAAGAAAAGTCCCGAACAGTCTAAACAGGTAGGAAGGTTTTGAAAATAACCAAGGAGAAAAGATCTAAGCTATGCGAACTCAGCAGAGAGAGAAATAATACACAAGATTTGCCCAGTGAACGGAACCGTTAAAAAGAACCGAAATGTTGGAATGTATACAGCTTGTGTGAAAATTGGATTTCAGTCTCTCATTTAAAAAAAAATCTTTGGCAAGTACTTGAATTAGAAGTTTAGAAAATTTGGTGTTTAATCTAAAATGCTGTCTTTCCTGATGAGAAGAGTTTTATTATGACCACTTTACTAATGATTTCTGCTGTTTTAACGGATTCCTAATTTCTAAGCAAGTTTTGGAGGCACAAAGACTTAAAAAAAACAAAATTCGGATGATTACGCAAAGTCACGTAATGACATCAGGCCTTCTTGCAAATCTGTAAAGGAGTTAACCCTTTCCATTGACAGCTGTTTTACACTGGACCTTACTAATTTGAATTTCTTAATAAAATAAAGAAGACTCACCTGACAGACAGAGGAAATGGTGGGATATTCAGAATAAAAATAAAACAGAACTAGCTGGTCAAGAGTTAAAAGCTAAGATAAACAGGCTGGAAGAGATGTTTAAAAAAACGGGACTAGACGGATAGTGCAGTGCGCAGCCATAGCACCATCACCTATGGCAATAGAGCCAATGTACCCCATGGTGGGTAGGCGTAGTCCACAAACCCAACCTAACAGTAAAGCAGACTGGGATGTTTGGAGGAATAATGGTGGCATTGGTGTTGATTGGAGTTTGGATAATATTTAGATGGGTCATCGTGCAGGCGCGAGCACAGCAGGCTCAAACGCAAAACCGACGGCAGCCCAGACAGGGACATGAAGTGATAGAGATGGTACGACTATAAAGAATATGGTTAACCAAATCCTTACCTCCGATTCCACAGAGTGACCGCGACACAAGTAGACCAGAACCTAACACCTGGTGACGACCAGGCTGTCTGTTTAAAATTGCAGATAAAACTCACCGAGATGGGACCGCGGCAACTGATTCAACTCATAATATTGGGAACCTTAAGACCCACGCAAACACTGGATGATACCAACGGATTGCAGCACACTCAGGAAATAAACAACTACATGAACTATGGAGTCTTGTTTAATTTAACGGATGGAATGTGCATCCTAGCAGCCAAGGACTGGAGCAAGGACAGGACTTATTTTAATGCATGGCTGCAAGTGAACCTGAATAAGGACAAAGTATGCGTGCAATGCTCCACAGGTACAAGGAGCAGTTGCATTGGGCGAAGGGAGGCCAGGGGGGCTCGATAAATGTATTTGGGATAATTTGTGCGCCCCCTGCCCAACCACAACCGTTAGTCACCCACAAAAAGGGGGTGGGGCTGTGTGGATACTACGAGGAGGTAGAGGCTGCCGCAATATCGTTGTATGTATGCTTCTCACCCCCTCCGACACCGCGCCCCATAAGAACCACCACACAGCCTGAGGAATTGCCATGCCCCATAACTACTAAGGGACCAGAAAATGGGATTGTACTGTTCAACGAGGGTGAACTATTATATGATAATGTCAAACATGAAATTGTGCCTGTCCTGATCAATGTCTCAGGCATATGAATGCCGGAATATTGTACAGAGCAGGCAAGAAATATGTATAAAGTGTTGAGTAAAGTAGTAATGCAGCAGGTTGCCGATGCCATGGGTGCCAGTAGATTCTGAGGACAAGAGCCAGTTCATAGAACTAAGAGGGGAATAGGTAATGATGTCGCTACTGGCTTTAATACTGGAACCTCCGTGGTAAACTCGATAGACATACAAGGGTTAAACGAGAGGGTGGAACAGCTTAGAGGGGTGATGAAGGGGTTATTAGAAAGGGTGGAGCAAAACCAGGAAGACCAAGCCAACCTAGGAAAGGAGGGTGCCGAAATCCAGTTGGATGGCATCTCAGTCCTGGAAGCTCACACCAAAACCATCAATCACCTCATTGATAGAGAAAGAGAAGATACCGGAAAGCAAATACAGGGGCAACTCTGTCACGCTTATGGTCTGTGGATGGTGGGACAGATCCGCCACAATCTCGACCAGATCCAATGTGGGGAGGTACCTGATTGGATAGACAGTTCACATTTAGCTCAGTTGGCTAAACAGAGGGGGACACTGGATAATTGTACTCTGAAGGGACTGACCCGAGTATACCCAGCGATTCCAGATTGCCAGATGGGTAGGAATACTGGGATAGGGATAGTCCTGATGATCCCTATAGCCACGCCGGACTCAGGGCCGTTCCCCCTGTACCAATTCGAGAATATCGGAGTAATACGGGAAAATGTCTCCATCCGTTACTATCTGACCACCACCTCCGCCGTTCGCCGAAACGACATACTTACCGGGATTTCCCTAACAGAATGCAAGCAAAGGGGGGAGATCACAGTATGTCCTCACCCAGTGGGCCGAGGGGAGCTAGACGAGTGCGGGTTTAACCGAACCGACGGATGTGTACTAGAAATAGTGTCCGCACACAGGCACTTCGCGAGGGCAGGCTACGGAGGGAAGGGAAGATACTGCGTTTCTACTACCGAGCGTTCATACCAGTATAATGACCTGCAGTGCCCGATACCACAGCCGAACTTTTGCTTTACGCCGCTACGATCTGTCACGATCGGGCAAGTGCATATCACCCAGGTTAGGCGCCGGAAGCCCGAAGTTATTGATGTAACCGATCAGCTCCACGATCATTTGCAGGATTATGACGAGCCAGATCAGGTCCCTATCCCACATCTAACCGAAGTATTACGAGAATTGAGGCTCAGGATGGGTCAATCCATAAAGCTCTATCACCAACTGCAAACTAAAATCAAAGTACTGGAAGAAGATATCAATGTAGACTTACAAAGTCAGAGTTGGTGGAGAAAGGTCTGGGACTGGGGAATAAATGTGAACATCCATCCTTGGATTCGAATAATTTCACACATACTGGTCGGGATACAATTGATCTTAGCGATAACTTGGGGCATAATGGCCTGCCAGGCATGCAGGCACCATGAACAACGAAGAGGGACCCATGACCGGTCCCCGGATACTAAACAAGCCTGTCTAATAAAGGGGCAGGAGGATTTGGCCTTTGTCAATTTGATTTAAGCAACCGGGACTCCTGAAACCGTGTGACTGGCCAGCACGTTGAGGCAGGGAGTACCGGGCCGTGCACAAAAACTAATAAAGGTAGGGCGGTCAGTTAAAGGGGGACTAGGACTAGTCCCTTTACTGAAAGGGGGGAATTGTTGTAGGCATTAGGCACCTGCTGAATATATCAAAACACTAGGCATTAGGCACCTGCTAAATATATCTAAACTCATATAAGTTTAAAGTGGCCACATATAAAATGGCTGCCCAAGCATGATGGGAACTCAGTTAGTCAAGCAATGAACTATTGACTGAGGCTGACCGAGCAATGACCCTGTGAGGCCCACTACCGGGAATGCCTTGGATCATCCACTTGAGACGAGATAACTATAGTGAACCATTATAGTACCTGGTGTGGAATGTCCTTAATTAAGGACTTCGCACAGCAAAGCCCCGAGGAACAGAGATAAGGGGAGGCCTACTTCACATAATGAGGTCATTAATCAACCCGAGCTGACAAAAACCGAACATACAGCCCCTGAGGTATCAGGGGAATTCTATTGGGTTAAAGAAACCTATATGTAATCTATAATCGTTATGATTGGATTGTGTCCAGCCGAAGTGGACTGAGTAACTGTAATGAACTATTGTAAAACATATAAATATCGATGAATTTCTTTGTTCGTCGGAGAGAGGTGCCTGGATCTAGACCAAAGGCTTCCTCCCCGCCGGCGTAATAAAAGGCCGCTTTGGCGTTGGAACCGACTCTGAGTGTTGAGTGATTCTTCCGAGAAAGCATTCACGCTAACAGTCTTAGCACCCTGCATAATGGAGTAGATATTAGCTAGGTATCCCCATGCTGGACATAAGCTTATTTGGATATCAGAGGAGTGGTGTTAGGCTTAAATGTAGTGTGCACTGCATTCAAGTAGCTTGTTGAATGAACTATTTGGGGACACAAATGGGGCTAGTTATTTGGGCAGGTTGTTGGATGTGCGACTGGTGCCCATGGAACAATGGCTCTGGCAAGGAGTCCATCTTCAGAATCGGCAAGTGAGGAAAAAAATAAAGGTAAAAGAAAGGCTCTTGACTGAGAGCTGATTCAAATTCCAGCCTTGACTGATATTCACATTATAACTTTGCTTGCAATGTGAGTTTAGGTAAGATAATCATCTTTTTCCAAGTCCAAAATAAGAAAAAGGCAGTGGGACCGTTCCTTCAGTTCGTCTGTTTGATCTACTGATGCTGAAAAATGATTGAAAACCTTCATAACATTAATAATTAATGCTTCCACATTACCAGGCATAGTATCAAAGGGCAAAAATTGATTTACATTTTAAGATAGATATATTTATACTTTGGTACCCATTTTACAATTTAGACATTTCTAAATATCACGCTTGAAAACCATACTATCTGGTTCAAAATCTAACAGGTGGCAACCCTAGTGTGCGGTGGGAGAGGGCAGATAATTAGGCCAGGTGATTTTTTTTCCCACATTATTCAAATGTATTTATTGGTATAATGTAATTGAATTTATTTGTAGAGTTGCCCATTACATAAGAACATAAGAAATAGGAGTAGGAATAGGCCATACGGCCCCTCAAGCCTGCTCCGCCATTTAATATGATCATGGACACAGGTCCACTTCCCTGCCTGCTCCCCATAACCCCTTATTCCCTTATCGGTTAAGAAACTGTCCATCTCTGTCTTAAATGAATTCAATGACCCAGCTTCCCCAGCTCTCTGAGGCAGCGAATTCCACAGATTTACAACCCTCTGAGAGAAGAAATTCCTCCTCATCTCAGTTTTAAATGGGCAGCCACTTATTCTAAGATTATGCCCCTTAGTTCTAGTCTCCCCTATCAGTGGAAATATTAGAGTTAGACTATCTTGCTCACACAGGAGGGAGAGCATGGATGTGAAAGAAAAATTAGAGGGAAATTGAAAAACTTTTTTTTAAAGTTCATTCAACTTTTCATGTAAAGAAATAAATGCAGAGCATTCTCATTGAGTTTATTATACAGTAACATTGATTGGTACCAACGTTATAAGATTTTTCTCTCTCTTGCAAAAACAAATCAACTTTTTCATCACCCTGCCGCCAATTTTGTTGCTACAGCTAATTGCTACATGCAAAATGGTTAGAAAATAATGTAGCAAGTATGCGTTGTGCTGATAATGGTGCTGGCATGACATCATAACAAGGGATGAATAGAGCAATACCCTATTTGTTCCTGCAATGTGTTGGTGAATAATAGACATTCAACTGATTATATAATGAGGTTATTTATATGGACAAAGTCTGTTCTATATTGAATTTTGTGGCAGTAAACAAAGGTAATATGATAAAAGAAGAGAGGAATTGTGCAACATTGGAATACTGTAAATAATGTTAAGCTTATAGTAGCTGTATTGAATTTGCTAATAAATGAACTACATTATCAGTACATCCCACTCTGATTGAACAAAATGCTTTAGGCATGGTACTGATCTATATTAATTAGCTCTGTTAACTTTACTCTCAGTATTCTTGCTCAGATTTGCAATAACAATTTCATGAACTAGACAAAATTCAGTCGCATTTTAGCAAAATTATAAAGTGATCATTAGAAATAAAATATAAGGCAAAAGCAACATTCAAAAATCTACTAAATATTAATCAGAACAGTGCTGTGCTTACTATCAGTGGAGCTCCAGGTTTACTTAAATGTTACAAAGAAATTTACTGATAAATCCATTCAACCAAGCCTTGTAGTTCATTAACCAGTTAAAGGATTAATTCAGATATCTGGGTTGTATACACTCAGACTCATTTGTGCTTTTTTGAAACATGTGCTTATATAAACTTCTATCTGGCAAAATGCAGTGTAGCTTTGGAAAATGAAATTGATTTGTTTTGAGTTTTTGAAGTTAATTGATGTAGATTAACAAGAGTAATTTCTCTATAAATCTTGTTTTATTTCACTTGAATATTTCATCAAAAAACTATTTTTTGGAGGAAGATATCTTTATCAAATAAGATGAACAATTTAATAAAAATGTTTAAAATTAAAATATTACGTCTTTATTAGGGTTTGTAACTAAATTATTCAGTCCCTAAGTCTGCAGGGTTCAATGATAAATCTCTTTATATTAAATTTCTAATATATATTTATTCTGACCCCAAAAACTGAATCAGTTAGAATGTCAAAAGAATGTTGATTTTATTTCAAATGTCACATTTAGATCAGTACAGAAGATTGGACAATTAAAAAAATAAAATATTAATGTCAAGTATAAAATATTCAAAAATGTATTTATTCCTCCTAGCCTAACACCTACAACCACGATATGACCAATGATGAGATTATACTGCCAATTTTGTGCCAATTTTTTTGTGCATCAACACAAAAGTGGCAACCTGACTCTAGAATCAGATCATGATTTCATGCCTGAATGTGGCAATGTGAGAGTCATTCAGTGAGTTTAACATTACGTGAACAATGCCAGCTCCTCTTAAAGGGATGCTGGTGGTCACTGTAAAAGCTATTTTGTTACTCAAGAGAGGTCAAGATGGCTGGTGAGCTCACAAATCCAAAGTGCTCCATTTAACAAACACAGGTGCTTCAAAGAAGGGTGGTCCTTTTTGGAAATGAGGGCCATCATCCAGTCAAGAGCAATGTTCGAGCAGCCTGGTGGAGGTGGCTGAACGAGTGAATTCTCTCTCACCTGCACCCTATCCCTGGGAGGATCCAAGGAAGAAATTTGCTAGTCTCAGCAAGTTTGCCATGGTAAGTATGCTCATATGTTGTGTCAATTATCAATTCATTTCAATGTTGCTTCACCATGCATTTTAACAGCAATTCACTACAATTTAGTAGAGGATCACAGGGAAAGAATGCATAGCAGTCTGGCAACTATTCCTGTTCTTTCCAAAAGCGTAAATATGTCCATGTTTCATTAAGGCACTATGTATTGCTGTCAAGACAATTTGTCCTCCGGTCCATTAAATGTAGCCAACATAAAATACCAAGCATGCTGTCAGTGTTATGTACCTACATGCTGCATGTTCACAGAGTCACATGGGACAGTTGCTGAGCTGAGCACTTGGTTGACACATATCTTCTCTCATGTTCCTTATTCCAAAATATATACCCTTTTTTACCTGTTTGCAGGAGAAGGCCACACAGAAGGAGAAAGTACAGCACTTGCAGGTAGAGGTCAACTCATCTAATGGTTCCTTACAAGATGACGACTCTGGAGATGTTGGACCTGGAGGCGAGGGAGTGGGGAAGGGGGAGGTCAGAGCCTCCCCCAATCTCATTACTAGTGTTGTCCTTTGTTTTTCATTCTTTAACGCTTTACTTGCTCACTGTTTCACTCCCTCATGCACGGGCATACACTGCACCTTAATACACTCGAATTTCTTGCCATGTAAGATCTGTTTCAAGGGGTGTCGTATTGCCAGAGTTCTAAAATATGCTATCCTTCTACATCTCTCGGTACCCGAGAAGTATAGGTGGCAGTGCCCTCAGCTGAGCACCTCACAGGACCCAGCACCACCCACTTCTACAGTCCTGATGTATCCCACTCCAGGAGGGTGGTTTAGTGAGTTGCAGGGGGGATCATTGGGTGAAACTCAGAGTATAAGTAAGGAAGGGCAAGTGCGGGTGGAAAATATAGTGCTGCAACCTGCTGGCTGGAGGGCCAGCTTATGTTCTGCTTCAGCAATTGAGCACAGGAATTTCAACTTCACATAGGCTGTCTGCCAACACAATCTCAGCAGTTCATACAGTAATTTGAGAGTGTTCCAAGTGCTCTGTAGCTCTCCACAATCTGCATCTGTGCAATGCTGCAAGACTGCCTCACTAAATTGCAGACCACTATGGTAAACACGATCACTCCAATGGAGCCTCGTTGGCCATGTTCCTAATTGGATACAGTTTCAATATCACGTGCTCTGACTGGGGCTTTAGAGAACTTTGGGTCCAAGTTAGAGCAATCTGCCTTGTCTGGATTTATTATTTTGCAGAATCAAATTGCAACAAGCATGATGCAGAACATTATCAATCTCATTGCTGAAAAAAATACTGCCCCCATGCTCATCTGAGGGGAATGGCAGGAACTGTCACCCTCGACTTGTAGTGAGGGCTTCTCAACATCAGGTATGGCATTCTCTATGACCATAGCCTTGCGTGCTGTTATCATGTAAGAGAGGATCACATGATGGAGCAGAGCCTTGAGCAGCATTTACTGCAAGAGGCATCACAGCACATCTCATCACTGGTCTTCACTTCTGTGGAACAGTCTACCTTTGACTCCAGAGCCTTGATTCCAGAACCTTGCCTCCTTCACCACTCCTTTCAAATAAAGGGACATTCCCTCAAACCGTACCCATCCTACAACATGACAAACATCAGCCCTTTTTACCCCTACATGAGCATGCCAATAATCATCACCGACATGAAGATATCAGCACCAAATAAATGCACCCTTTCCTGTATGACTCCAACTTCTGTAAGTATTAAAGCACAATGTCAGTGCACATTTGATTTTCTTATAGTAAATCCCAAAGTGAGCAGGAGTCAACCTACTCTTTCCTAGCAATGTGCTGCCCCTGGGTGGCAGCATGTGCCTTTCTTTCATCTCCTTGGTGCATCCTGAGGGCCAGTATCACAAGAGGTGGTTAGTTGCTCATGCTCTGAAAACGGGCCATGGGATTGAACTGGCCTTCGCCCCATGTCAGCTTGCTCCTGGCATTGGGCTTCTGCTTTCTGCATCTCTGGAGCTTGGCATCATCTCCCATGTTTCACTGGCATGATACTTTGAGGAAGAAGCTTAGAGGCCTGGCATGTGCTGCTGTCCTGAAAGATGAGGAGTAGCAGGCAGGTGAACTCCACCTGTCGCCATTCCACTGGATCCATGACCTGTGAGTCTACTGATCAGTGGAACAGCTATTCTAATAACAGCTGTCAGGCCCTGAAAGCCCTGAGAGACAGCAGCATGCATCTTGGCCAGCAAGATCTGGAAGCCATGCTCCATTCTGTCCTGTATTGCCTCCAAAGCTGTGGATGTGTGAGCACTGGCTGGTCCCTGGCCACTTCTTAGCTGATGATCGACTGCAGATTCCAGTGAAGTTGTCATGAGCTTCATTGGTCCCTGCAATGAAAAGAAAGCTTCTGTGACATTGCCACAAAGGAGAGACACACCTGTCAGTTGTTGCAAATCATCGGAGATTGACCTCAGAGCCTGCACATAAGTATGATGTTACTTTAATATTAAATAAAAACAGAAAATGCTGGAAATACTCAATAGGTCAGGCAGCATCTGTGGAGAGAAAAACAGTGTTAACTCTTGCCCTAGTGAGTCTAGCATATATGTGGTATACAGATCCCGAGTATCACAGGTGCTGCCCCAACAGATTAAGGCATGCTGTATACCTAAAAACATGGTGCCCGATAATATGAGTTGCCTACATCTGATGCGCTTCAATGCTACATTTAAACAGCATTCCATTATTGGCCCATGTAATTCCAGTGTGGCATGCAGCCAGATTATCAAATGTGCTCAGACAATCTGTTGAAACTTTTGAGCATTTGATAACCAAAGTCTTTCAAATACTTTGAGTAAGTATGCTCCTGCCTGTGCACTTAAAGCATTAAAAATTTACTAGCCGGAAGCAGAGCACTGACACACATGCACTGAGCTTTGTCCTAACAGACTATCTGTGTTTCACAGGGAGGCACTGTAACTAATGAGTTGGCAACTGTACTTCACACTTTACAGCTATGATCTCAAACCAGTACTGCAATATAACTGCAGCCTTAAAATTGCTGTGCATTATATTCAAATTAAATTCTAAATGTCAGATTACGGCCATCTTGTAACTTTGGACAATGTTATACAATGTTATATGCCAACCAGCTTCACTTGAACAGTCCAGACCAATTAGCCCAAGTCCTGCCTACCGGCATCCTTAGGGCTCAAGTTTCGACCTGAGTTGCTCCTATTTTTTTGAGGCAACTAGTTTAGAATGGAGCATCTTAGAAATTATAATTCTCGGCATTTAGTTTGCTCCAGTTCTAGTGAGTTAGAATAGTTTCATTTTAGAACAGATTTTTTTTTTCAAAAAGGGGTGTGTCCAGCCACTTACACCTGTTTTGCAAGTTTAGGCAGCTAAAACTTCCTCCAAACTAACTTAGAATGGAGTAAGTGTAGATTTTTGTACGCTCAGAAAAACCTTGCCTACACTTTAGAAATTAGGCGTAGAGAACGAGAGATGGGTGGGGGGGAGTTTACAAACATTAAACACTTCACTTTTACAAATAAAGAGCAAACAATCTCTATCTTACCTTCAATAATAAATGGTAAATAAATCAATAAATCAACCAATAAATCAATCAAAAAAAATAAAAAAATAAAAAAATAACAAAAAAATCAATCAATAAACAAAAAATTAAGTTTCTACTCACCTACTGCAGCACCAGGAGCCCTCCAACAGCGTGCTTGGATGAGCTCCCCAGGAGATGCCAGTAAGGCGGGCCCTGCCACTTCAGGTGGGACCCACACCCAGCAGATGATCACCGCCGCGGAGGACTTTGGGTGGGGCCCGGTCCAGCGAGATGCCAAGCGGGCAGGCCCCGCCAACAACAACAAAGCCGGACCGCCGCGGTGGACTTCGGGTGGGCCCTGCCCCAGTGAGATGCCGAGCGGACGGGCCTCGGCAACGACGACGCAGATGCCTGGCCGCTGCCGAGGACTTCGGGTGGGGCCCGCCCACAGCAAGATGCCCAGTGGGCCCCGCCGCCGACGAGGTAAGAGGTGTCAGGTCACTCGGCCAGGGATAGAGGCAACGTCCCTTTGGCCAGGGATAGGGTCGTCGCCCAGAGACAGGACGCGCTGGGAGGGTCAGGAGTTAATGTGCATGCGCGCAGCCTCTACTGTGCATGCGCGCAGCTGCCGGCACTGTTTTTGGCGCAGGGCTGTAGCTCCACCCCCAGCAGCTCCTGCTGCGCCGCGCCGAGCTGGAAACCGGCCTACAGATATCGGAGAATTGCGAGGTAAGTATTTGCCGCAATTTCTGTTCTACAAATCAGGCGGGCCTCTCCAATGTGCGCCATTCTAGTGGGGGTCCGAAACTTGAGCCCTTAGAATCTATTCACATCTCATGTTCAGATTAAACAGAGGAACGGTGCTTTCTTGATTTCGATGTTGACTGCATAAATAATTTCATAACTGGATTTTTATCTGTCATTTTTCATCTCTATCTTACCTTTTTAAATTATTTTTATTGCGATTGTTACAGAATATTACATTCATAGTATACTACGTACATGGTACATTAAACATTGTGGCCTGGAGTTTCCACTAGATTGCGCTGGTTTATTTTAGCGCAAATCGCTCAAAAATTTCAAACGCAAATTATGTCCAATGCAAATCGTGTTTCTGCGATCTTTTGCACTAGTTTAAAAATATCATGTTCGAAGCTGACCTCGCTCACAAAACTGGTCACACCACCAGATCAAATTAATCACCATAGTGCGTTTCCACTAATTGTGCTCGTTTGCCAGCCTTCGAGTAGACTCTTAAAATTAATCTTTTTTTAGGCACATGGATACTAATAGGCAAGTTTTAAAAGCTTGTAATTTTTTTTGTAATTCAGTAATCAGGTTACACACAGGTAGTGGACTAGACACTCTGACTAAAAATACTTATTTTTTTGGTGATAAATCCATTTTCAGCTGTATTAATAAAACTGCACCAAGTTACCACTCTTAAATATATCGAGGGATATTTTTTAATGCTACAATTATTTTTAAAATTATTGCATTCTAAAATGCTGCCCAATTACGCTGGTTCATGGCAGATTTTACATTCGGTGCTTATGCAAATGAGCTTGAGCGGAAACTTGAACAAAAAAAAAACACTTCTTAAAACTAGCTCAATTTTGAGTGTAATTTGTGCCCAGATTGCTGATTGCCCCGAAAGCGGAAACTCTTTGATTGTACATGTTGGTAGTGAGTGATGCTTGCTGAGTGGCTGGAGTTGTGAAAACCCTGTAAGCTTATTCTGCAACAACAAAGCCAACAACTTGCATTTATATAGCGATTTTAACATGGAAACACATCCCAAAGGCATAAAGAAAAATAATGTACTCCGGCCAAAAAAGGAAATTATAGGAGGAGTGATTCAAAGTCATGCCGGTGATGCTATAATGTATACTTCTATGCTCACTCACACTGTCAATGCCTGATCAATTTTGGATATTAGAGCAGGTTTTGACATTAAACCTATTTAGCTGGGATGGAGTGGCCGCCAGTTGCTTTTCCCTGTTTCCAAGTCTCTAGCCTTTGCATCATTAAAATAAACTAGTTAAGTGGCTGAGTGAGTCTGCAGATTCCTCCATATTTTTGATATAATGCCATTGGTTTGCGATAAGTGACTTGAAAGATGACGAGGTTGGGTGGAGGTGAGTTGAGATGTCAGGAAAACCATTCTATTCTCAATTCACTGGATACTTACAGCATCCTATTAATTTTCTCACGTGATTTCCAAAGCTGAGTCTTTTCTACAAGCGGTTGGATCTTGCGAGACTGTGTGGACTTTTTACCACACAGCCCCAGACAAGCCTATTACTCCAGCACTCTGGACAGCTCTCAAGGCCTCTCAGGCGGTTATCCTCAATGAGCTGCTCACTCCAGCTATTCTGTTTCCTTTATTGGGAATTCTCCTAATGCAAGATTAGGTATTTCCACTAAGGTCATGGCCTAGGTTTTCTATCACCCACGGATCTCTCCTGTGCTCTCTTTCCTGTATCCAAGGTACTCTTCAGGAACTAGTTCTTGCACCCAGGGCTCTCTCCAAACACTCTTGCTGATTATGTGCCTGTGCGGCTCTATCTTTCAACCTCCACTGCTTTCACTTAATTATTCTTATTTCCCACATTACAACAGTAACTACACCCCAAGGCCCCAAATACTCTTATCTAGACTAACCTTTTTCTAACTTCTCTCATTACCATTTCAATTCGCCCATCATCCCTTTTGTCTCTTTAACCTCTCCTGCCTTCCACCCTATCACAGACCTTCCCTTTTGTTCTTTCTTCTGCTCCCCCTTTCAGTGCTCCTTAAGAATCTGTTCTTTTCGAACATTCGTCAGTTCTGCCGAAGGGTCATCGACCTGAAACGTTAACTCTGTTTTTCTCTCCACAGATGCTGCCTGAGCTGTTGAGATTTCCAGCATTTACTCCAAAGGTACTTATTTGTCTGTAAAGAGCTGAGAGCACAGATAGACATGGCTGAAAGAAGGGCAGGTATGGCAGCTCGACAATCCTGGTTACAGGGTTTTCAGAAGGGTTAGAGAGGGGGGTATAAAAGGAGGGAGGGGTTTGCAGTATTGATTAATGAAACAATTACAGCTGTGAGGAGGGATGATATGTTAGAAGGATCATCAAATGAGGCCATATGAGTTGAATTGAAGAACAAAAAAATGGGGGATCACATTGCTGAGAGTGTACTATAGACCCCCAAACAGAGGGAGATAGAAGAGCAAATATGTAAGCAAATTTCTGAGAAGTGCAAAAATTATAGTGCAGTAATAGTAGGGAATTTCAAGTACCCTAATATTAACTGGGATAGAATTAGTATGAATGATATAGAGAGGGTGTAGAATTCCTGAAATATATTCAGGCGAACTTTTTTAGCCAGTATGTAGTAAGCACAACAAAGGAGGGGGCGGTTCAGGACTTAATTTTAGAGAATGAAGCTGGGCAGGTGGAAGGGGTATAAATGGGAGAGCATTTATGTGCTAGTGATCATAATTCAGTTAGATTTAGGGAAGTTATGGAAAAGGACAAAGATAAACCAGGAATAAAAGTTCTCAATTGGGGGAAAGCCAGTTTTATTAAGTTGAGGTGTGATTTGCCAAAGTGGACTAGAAACAGCTACTAGAAGGTAAATCAGTGTGGGAGGCATTCAAGGAGGAGACCCTGAAGGTTCAGAGCAAGTATGTTCCCTTCAAAAAAAGGGTGGGACTAACAAATCTAGAGCCCCTTGTATGTCAAGGGGCATACAGGATAGGATAAAGAAAAAAAGGGAGGGATTATAACAGGGCCCAATACTGCAGAAACCCTAGAGGAGTATAGAAAGTGCAGGGGTGAAATTAAAAAAGAAATTAAGAAAGCAAAGAGATGGCATTAATAAATATTGACAAGTAAAATCAAGGAAAACCCAAAGATATTTTATGAATACATTAAGAGCAAGAGTAGGGCCTATTGGTCAAACTTAAGTTCCGCCCATGTACCGTTGAAAGACCACTAAGATCCTGATGGTATTTTGGGCAAAGTAACACCGAGGATAGATTCGGGCCCAGGGAAGGGGGGGAAGGGGAATTTTTTTTTTAACAAATTAAAAAAAAAAAATTACAAATCCTACAGAGGACCCTATCCAACAAAATCGCTGAAAAAGAAATGAAGAAAACAAGTGCACTAACCTTTTCTTGCCGGTCTTCATACTTACCGTTCAGGTAAGACCTGCCTCCACGCGATGGTCTTGTCTGCTGCTGGAGCGGAGGAATGCCTGGACCAATCTCGGGAGGGAATGGGTGGGAGGACTTTTGTCGGTGATGCATGCCGGTGCCTGCCAGCAGATGCTCCCCAGCAGTCTTCTCTCCCGGCCGGCGTGAGGGCCTCACCAAACTCGGAGGAGAGAGCGCCCAAAAACAGGGAGACTGAGAAGTGTAGAGGAACAAAGGGACCTTGGAATGCATGTCCACAGAGCCCTGAAGGTAGCAGGCCAGGTAGATAAGGTGGTTAAGAAGGCATACAGAATACTTGCCTTTATTAGCCAAGGCATAGAATACAAGAGCAGGGAGATTATGCTTGAACTGTATTAAACACTAGTTAGGCCACAGCTAGAGTACTGTGTGCAGTTTTGGTTACCACATTAGAGAAAATGTATGATTGCACCAGAGAGGAGACACAGGAGATTTACGAGGATGTTGCCTGGACTGGTGAATTTTAGCTATGACGAAAGTTTGAATAGACTGGGGTTGTTTTCTTTGGAACAGGGGAGCCGAGGGGAGTCCTTATTGAGGTGTATAAAAATTATGAGGGGCAGAGAGTGGATAGGCAGGACTTATTTCAATTAGCAAAGGGGTCAACAACCAGGGGGCATAAAGTAATTGGTAGGAGGTTTAGAGCGGATTTGAGGGGAAATTTCTTCACCCAGAAGGTGGTGGGGGTCTGGAACTCACTGCCTGAAAGGGTGCTAAAGGCAGAAACCCTGATCGCATTTAAAAAATACTTGGATGTGCATTTGAAGTGCAGTAATCTACAAGGCTACGGACCAGGAGCTGGAAAATGGGATTAGGCTGGATAGCTCTTTGTCGGCCGGTATGGACACGAAGCATTGAAATGGCTTACTTCCATGCTGTAAATTTCTATGAAAGTGCTTTGAGATGTCTGATGGTCGTGAAAGGTGCTATTTCAATGCAAATTTCTTCTCTTTCAGCCACAGCCAACCTCTCAGTCCATTATCTGCGCTTTAGCTCACGAGCAGTCTCGATCCCAGGCTCTTGCTGGCTTGTGGCTAATTTCTTGTGCTCTGTCTTTTTGCCTCTCTCTCTGGTTTCTATTCTCCTACACTCAGCTTTGTCTCCCAGTTTCCATGGATTCCCTTCTGTACTTTGTTTACATATCTCTGAATGCTCTCCCACCCTTCTTAACTATTAATTCCTCCAGCTTTCCCTGCTGCCCTCTTTTCCCTACACCCATTTTCCTACTTTCTGTTTCTTACATTTGCCTCACATGCTCCAAAGACATGCAACAACTGGTTACATTCCAGCTCAGCAGACTGCTGAACTCTGCAATCTTCCCATCTGCTGGATTTTTCTCTTGTCAGCTTTTCTAAGTTACACACCCACCTACTGAGTGCTTGGAGCGATCATTATAATTTATCAAGCTGCGGGAGAAATCGGAGGGAAGCCCATTTGGTTAAGATCCAATTCATACCAAGGAAGTCTTTCCAATATGGCGTGATCGCCTGTGGTCCAAATGCATGCTGGTTCTACATGCGGCAGATCTGGAGATTGGTGTAACACCGGAACAATTGCTCGAGTGCAACATTTGTAACACCGGTCACAAACATAAACTAATGTTAGGGAAAGCAACGGGGAAATGGCATCATTGACCTGTGTAAAAGTTACGTTCGATTGACATTTGCCACCAGCATTAATTTGCTCTCCCCAACTCTCGGAGTCATGAAACAAAACATTATGGGATGGTGTCTCTGCCTCTGTGGGTATGAATTAATTGCAGTGCTGCATCGAAAGGCAGTTACACCTTTATAAATGGGGTATTAGAGACATTTCTTGTCTCACCTCTTTTGTTTGTTTGCTCTCTGTTCAGCTTTCTTTGGTGAGTGTCCTTTTTTTTTAATAATCCACACACCTTAGGGGAAACATTCAATGTAATTCAGTTACTATTTTAAAGTAATTAATCTGTCATCACTTGTGAAATATTTCCTATTATGAAAATCTCTGATCGCTTTAGCTGATCTCATTACAGATTTATTATAAATATTTTTTCAGCTCACTACAACAATAATCTTTGTGAGAAAAAAATAAATACACTTTATTGAAAATATATACTTTCACGTGATATTTTTCCTCCTGAAACTTGTGTTGATTTTCCCTACTTCATGGAAATCATTTACCAGCACAGCAGGCAGATTTGACGAGAACTGACCGACTCACACCTTTATAAAAAGCAGGCTGGAAGTTCAGCACTGGGTGTCAAATTGACACGTCACTGCTTGTTATACTGTCTGATCATTCATTGGTTCTAATCAAATGCACACCATCAGCTATAATTGCTTTGAAACAGACCTGTGTTTATATGGACTTATTTGTTTGACATTTGTGAGGTCCTATTTTGTTAAAGCTTTATTTTATTATAGTGCCTTGTGAGGACTGAATGGCACATCAACTTATTTATAGGTAGAAGCTCCGAGCTTGCAAAAATCTTTCACATTAAAATTACTACGATGTCAGTACATTTTCACAAACATACTTCTTAATGATCTTTGCACAGTAAAAAAAATGCCTGTCATCACTTGCTGGACTCATAAAAATCCTTCATCTGCTAGTTGGTTGCTTGACATGAAACTTTAGTTTTATATATGTAGAGCTCATAAAATTCAGGTTGTTAATAGTCAAGGCACATAAAAACACGAGATAAGAATTGCAGAAATACTTAATATTTCTTTCTTTGGCTTGGCCTGTCAAATGTTAGTAAATGTGGTGTAACATCAACACTTTTCAGAATTTGCATTAAGAAATGCATTGAAAACATTAGCAAATTGCTGTCAGGTGGACCTGCTATGTACGCACTCATCCTGTCAACTTTCTATTATAAATTTGTACATCTGCAATTATAATACTGCAATACCACCACTAGTAGGCATGTGTAATTACAGTGTGACAAGTTTACAGTCACATTATAAATGTAGACATAAGAATTTATAATGTTGACATGCAACTAAAATGGGAACTGAATTACATCCAATGTTCCCCCTAAGGTGCGTGGCCCCATGTCCATGCACCAATCGGGAGATCCCGCGCAGGACGCTCACCAGCTGCTGCCGCTGAAAATGATATCGCACATGTGTGGCCGTGCAGCAAATTTAAAGGAACCGAGCACCAAAACAAAATTAGTGAGACGATTGATTACATTTATATGTCCTAGTTCAATTATCACCCTCTCAATAACCATCTTTCACCTGAAGACAACACTTGGTCTTGACCCTGTGTGCATCACCATGGGGAATTGACCAGTAATAGGTTAAAGACTTAATGCTTACTGTCAACTGTTCCCATTATAAATACCTATGTGCCTAATTTTAATAGAAACTGCCTATGTAAATTTGTCAGTCGTGTCTATTTGCAACACCAAATTTCTGAATGGCCCCCTTGGAGGACAAGACCAGATTTCTGATTGGTCCCCTTGGAGGACAAGACCAGATTTCTGATTGGTCCCCTTGGAGGACAAGACCAGATTTCTGATTGGTCCCCTTGGAGGACAAGACCAGATTTCTGATTGGTCCCCTTGGAGGACAAGACCAGATTTCTGATTGGTCCCCTTGGAGGACAAGGCCAGATTTCTGATTGGTCCCCTTGGAGGACAAAACCAGATTTCTGATTGGTCCCCTTGGAGGACAAGACCAGATTTCTGATTGGTCCCCTTGGAGGACAAGACCAGATTTCTGATTGGTCCCCTTGGAGGACAAGACCAAATTTCTGATTGGTGTCTGATTGGCCCCCTTGGAGGACAAGACCAAATTTCTGATTGTTCCCCTTGGAGGACAAGACCAGATTTCTGATTGGCCCCCTTGGAGGACAAGACATACCCAACTGTTTGTGTGAACTGTACAAGTTGATCCTGCTTGCTGGAGAGTGATCAAGATCTTTGCAATGTGTAATTTGATCCATTCATTGTGACAGCCAGGCTCCAGAGCTCACAGTGCTAACACTATTGCTTTCTTTCAGAGAATAGACAGGGCTTGCCCTCCCAAGTTAGGAGCACTCACAGCACTCACACTGCCGAGATCAGACAGGAGGGAGATGAGGCCATTGAAGGATTTTAACATGAGGATTAGAATTTTAAAATAATGGTGTTGTCGGGCAATGTTCCCCCTAATTTTGGGGCGGCGATGGGGGGGGGTGCGGTCCCTATAATGGGCTGTGTGGCCCATTCAAAATTTTACGCATGCGCAATATCTCCCATTCAAAACCGCTAACCAGCCCATGCGGGGCCTCCAGACAGTTGTGGGGCCTAGCGGGAATGTTGCTGGTGGACCATGAGCCAATGTAGGTCAGCGAGCACAGGGGTAATGGGTGAATGAGACTTGTTGCGTGTTAGGATATGTGCAGCAGAGTTTTGGATGAGTTCAAGTTCATTGAGGGTGGAAGATGGGAGGCTGGCCAGGAGAATATTGGAATAGTCAAGTCCGGCAAATCACACATAAATGTAATGCATTGCCTGTTGTAGGACCAACGCAGAATACGGTCTCATTTTTAAAATGTATTTATTTATTGCCCATCTCTAGTTGCCCTTGAGAGGGTGGCAGTGTGCTGCCTTCTTGAACCGCTGCAGTCTGAGAAGGGATTTGGGGTTGGGGGGGGAGGGTGGTGGGGTTGGGCGGGGTGGGGGAAGGAGAGGGAGAACATGGTGAAGGTGTAAAGGGAGTGGAGGTGGAAGAACATGATCCAGGTGTAACAGAAGGTGGGAGAACGTGATCTATCTTCCCATCTGGATCACATTCTTGCTCCATTCCACCCCCCTCCTTTAGACCGGGACCATGTTCTTCTCCTACACCCTCCCCACTGTTCTTACTGTGCTCCCCCCCACACTCCCAAGAAGTTCCTGACCTTCTCTTCCCGAGTTCCTAATCTTCTCCCGCGCCCCCCCTCAACCGAGCTCCTGATCTTCTTCCCTTCTCCGAGCTCCTCTCTCCCCCTTCGATCCCCTCTCTTCCCTCCTCCCCTTAGAGCTGATCTGTCGCCCCTTTGATCCCCTCTCCTCTCACCTCCCCCCATCTGATTCTCTGCCCTTCTCTGCACGGAGAGGAGGAATGGCTGCCAGTGCAGGCTGCAGCCTGAGGATCGAGTGCACATGTGCAGTACCAAATGGGGGCACATGCACAAGGGAACGAGAATCACTGAAATTTGTCACATTACAATTACACTCACCCTCCTGCAGAAGTACAGCAGCACCACCATTACTAGGATAGTGTAATTACACTGTGACAATTTTACATATGCAGTTCCCATTATAAATGTGAAAATAGGAATTTATAATGTAAATATAAAAATTTGGACAGAATTCTGGCAGATCTCTTCCTTGCGTTGCCTCCCGCTGCCTTAGCTCTTCACACTTTATTGTTTCTCTAATATATTTAATGCTTCTTTTTATTGTCGAATGTATGAAACAACAACAACTTGTATTTATATAGCACCTTTAATGTAAAACGTCCCAAGGCATTTCACATGAGTATTATAAGACAAAAAATTTGACACTGAGCCACATAAGGAGAAATTAGGTCAGATGACTAGAAGCTTGGTCAAAGAGGTAGGTTTTAAGCAGTATCTTAAAGGAAGAAAGAGAGGTAGAGAGGCGGAGAGGTTTAGGCAAGAATGGACCGAGTGTAACGTAGCCAAGTTTGCTGACAATACAAAGATGGGAGGAAAAGCAATGTGTGAGGAGGACACAAAAAATCTGCAAAAGGACATAGACAGGCTAAGTGAGTGGGCAAAAATGTGGCAGATGGTGTATAGTATTGGAAAGTGTGAGGTCATGCACTTTGGCAGAAAAAAATCAAAGAGCAAGTTATTATTTAAATGGAGAAAGATTGCAAAGTGCCGCAGTACAGCGGGACCTGGGGGTACTTGTGCATGAAACACAAAAGGTTAGTATGCAGTTACAGCAATTGATCAGGAAGGCCAATGGTATCTTTGCCTTTATTGCAAAGGAGATGGAGTATAAAAGCGGGGAAGTCTTACTACAGCTATACAAGGTATTGGTGAGGCCACTCCTGGAATACTGCATGCTGTTTTGGTTTCCATATTTACGAAAGGATATACTTGCTTTGGGGGCAGTTCAGAAAAGGTTCTGGGGAGGAGGGGGTTGACTTATGAGGAAATGTTGAGTAGGTTGAGCCCTTACTCATTGGAATTCAGAAGAATGAAACATAGAAACATAGAAACATAGAAAATAGGTGCAGGAGTAGGCCATTTGGCCCTTCGAGCTTGCACCGCCATTCAATGAGTTCATGGCTGAACATGCAACTTCAGTACCCCATTCCTGCTTTCTTGCCATACCCCTTGATCCCCCTAGTAGTAAAGACTACATCTAACTCTTTTTTGAATATATTTAGTGAATTGGCCTCAACAACTTTCTGTGGTAGAGAATTCCACTGGTTCACCACTCTCTGGGTGAAGAAGTTTCTCCTCATCTCGGTCCTAAATGGCTTACCCCTTATCCTTAGACTGTAACCCCTGGTTCTGGACTTCCCCAACGTTGGGAACATTCTTCCTGCATCTAACCTGTCTAAACCCGTCAGAATTTTAAACGTTTCTATGAGATCCCCTCTCATTCTTCTGAACTCCAGTGAATACAAGCCCAGTTGATCCAGTCTTTCTTGATATGTCAGTCCCGCCATCCTGGGAATCAGTCTGGTGAACCTTCGCTGCACTCCCTCAATAGCAAGAATGTCCTTCCTCAAGTTAGGAGACCAAAACTGTACACAATACTCCAGGTGTGGCCTCACCAAGGCCCTGTACAACTGTAGTAACACCTCCCTGCCCCTGTACTCAAATCCCCTCGCTTTGAAGGCCAACATGCCATTTGCTTTCTTAACCGCCTGCTGTACCTGCATGCCAACCTTCAATGACTGATGTACCATGACACCCAGGTCTCGTTGCACCTCCCCTTTTCCTAATCTGTCACCATTCAGATAATGAGAGGTGATCTTATCGAAACGCATAAGATTATGAGGGGACTTGACAAGGTGGATGCAGAGAGGATCTTTCCACTGATGGGGGAGACTAGAACTAGGGGACATGATCTTAGAATAAGGGGCCGCCCATTTAAAACAGAGATGAGGAGCAATTTCTTCTTTCAGTGGGTTGTAAATCTGTGGAATTCGCTGCCTCAGAGAGCTGTGGAAGCTGGGACATTGAATACATTTAAGACACAAATGGACAGTTTCTTAGATGATAAGGGAATAAGGGGTTATGGGGAGCGGGCAGGGAAGTGGAGCTGAGTCCATGCTCAGATCAGCCATGATCTTATTGAATGGCAGAGCAGGCTCGAGGGGCTGTATGGCCTACTCTTGTTCCTATTTCTTATGTTCTTATATTCTTATGAAATTCCAGAGCTTAGGGCCTAGGCAACAGAAAGCATGGCCACCAATGGTTGAGTGATTTATAATCAGGGATGCTCAAGTGGGCAGAATTAGAGGAGCACAGATATTCCGGGTTGGGGACGTGGGGTGAGTTGTGGGTCTGGAGGAGATTACAGAGATAGGGAGGGACAAGGTCATGGAGGGATTTTAAACAAGGATGAGAATTTTGAAATCGAGGTGTTGCTGAACTGGGAGCCATTGTAGGTCAGCGAGCACAGGTGTGATGGGTGAAGGGGACTTGGTGCGAGTTAGGACACGGGCTGCCAGGTTTTGGATGACCTCAAGTTTATATAGGGTAGAATATAGGAGGCCAGCCAGGAGTGTGTTGGAATACTCAAGTCTAGAAGTAACAAAGTATACATCTCAGCCATCAAACAATTTCCTATTTTTCTTTTAAGCAGGTTATAGATAGTTGATTCCACTGATACTTTCTCTCGTAATCTCCCCAGCCCTTCTCCCTCCCCTTTGTTCTGGTTGTATAATATGCTTGGTCATCTGTCATTCCTTCAGTACTGATAAAGGGCAGTATATCCCAAAACATTAACTTTTGTGTTTTCTCAGATGTTGACTAACTTGCTCTGTGTTTCTAGCATTTTATGTTTTTATTCTCCTGATTTATTTTGACCTGAAGCTGGTGATTTACCAACAGCTGCCAACCCACAAGCTTCCCTCGAGACTTCGGTGCCTAAAAGGGATAGATCACCTTAGCAGCAGAACTGTACAATGTGCTTTGCATAGTATAATGCTCCTATCATCTTAAAACAGCAGATCCTCTGACTTGTGAGCAATGCCACAGTAAAGCTCCCCCACTCCTGCCGAGCCCATAGGCTAAAGGTATCAGGCTTGATTTTTGATTCTGTGTTTAGTTAGTTAATATCAGTTGGGACAGCAGTTGGAGAATTACAATTGGCTTCAGCACCCCATTCTGCTATGGATGGGAAAAGATCAGCCAGAGTTGCTGCTCCTGATTGCTATCTGATGATCCCTGCTAGAAAGCTTGTGTGGACATCAGATGAGGACAAAATTGGCCATGATGGTTTCCATGACCTTCAGTTTCTAGGCTTACACTTGAAGTATGGACACTTGGGTGAGATACTAAGGAGAGCCAGAAAAGAAATTCTGGAATTATTTAAGAAATAGCTACATGCAGTGATGAGGGCCCTGAGGACGTTTATGGTTGGATGAGGTAGGATAAGCTGAATAGTCTACCTCATTTAAGGAAGAAAGAAAGACTTGCTTAAAGCACCTTTCTCGAACAATGGACGTCCCAAAGTGCGTAAGAGCCAATAAAGTACTTTTTGAAGTGTAGTCACTGTTGTAATATAGGGAACACAGCAGCCAATTTCTACACAGCAAGCTCCCACAAACAGCAATGTGATAATGACCAGATAATCTGTTTTCTTTTAGTGAAGTTGATTGAGGTATAAATATTGGCTAGGACACTGGGGATAACTCCCCTGCTCTTCTTTAAAATTGTGCCATGAGATCTTTTACATCCACCTTAGCGAGCAGATGGGGCCTCGGTTTAACGTCTCATCCAAAAAACAGCACCTCTGACAATGCTGCACTCCCTCAGTCCTGCACTGGAGTGTCAGCCTAGATTTTGTGCTCAAGTCTCTGGAGTGGGACTTGAACCCACAACCTTCTGACTCAGAGGCGAGACTGACTGAGTCACGGCTGACACTTAAATCTGTATCTATTCTGTGTTGCATTGATATATTAATGATCTCTTTACTGCTATTATTCTACTGCTAGATGTAATCCTGCCTTGACTAATAAAAATATTGGTTTGCATATTAAAGAAAAAAACATTAACGCCGATATATAAGACTTCATTGCATTCACATTTGCCGTAATTTATACTGAATTATTCATCCTCTGATGTTAGCGTCTTTTATCAGCCTGCTGTTAAATTATGAAGAAGCCTGTGACTTAAGTTTTAAATTCTTATTTTCTTTTAACTTTTCGTATGCCAGTTATTACACACTGATGGTTTGAGCTGTTAACTCAAGTTGCTTTTCTATTGTCTGATACCCGTGTAATGATGTCCACTGCTGATGTGCGGCTGTAACCCAGAAGTGAACTTGGTAGCTAAAACAAATCTGGCATGCTTACATTTGGGTAGCCGTCAGCTGCACAAGATGTTTGTGTGCGTGTGTGTGTGTGTGTGTGAGGCGTCACGCAATATAAAAAAGCAGCTTGGTTGAGGTTTTGGCTGTGTTGGCAGGAAATGGTGAAATTTAGCAGTTTGAGTCCTGTAGTTTTTTTAAAGACTCTCATGTTGCACTGGTTTGTAGCAGTTTGAAATGGCTTGCTTACTAGCCATTTCAGAGTCCACCACATCGGTGTGGGACAGGAGTCACGTAGGGTATTGAGTAAAGGCAGCACAGTTTCATGGACATGTTCACTGATACAAGATCTAAAAAAAAACTGAAATAAAATTCTTAAACTGCCTTGGTGGGATTTTGAACTGATGTTCTAACTGGATCATTAGTCCAGGCCTCTGGATTACTGGTCCAGTAACATAACCACTGCACTATTGTACTCAATTGTGAGTGGCTGTCTGTCACTCAGTCACCTATTTGTGGTACAAGGAACATTCATTCAGATTATTTTTAATTGAGAAATCAAAGTTACAGACCAAAGGGCTATTTTGCAGGACACCATCAAGTTTACAAAAAGTGAAGGACAAGAAATAGCTCTTGGATGGTGCTGAGCATGGATTTTAAAAGCCCAAAGGAGGAAAGGAATTCCACAGTGTTAAAATTATGAGATTACTTTTGATTTGGACCAATAAATATCTTGTGAGGAACAGGATTAAGGATTATAAACAGAGCTACAAGAAAATTACAGAAGATTGTGACAAAATTTGCAGGTTATTATGGATATAGTTTGATATTCACTTTTGCTGAATCTGACTCTAAGTTGCTTTAAAATTGTCTATTAATCCACCTCCTTTCCCAGTTTATCGAGCTACTTTACTTTTCCCTGCATCCCCTGCTTACACTAGCATTCTTCTCCTACTTCTCTCTCTTCTCCTCATTGATGCTGGCATTCTTCCAGTTCTTATCGGCTTTGTTTGCCCCTCTCTTCACTGCTCTGCTCTGCTTGTGGAGAATCTTCCCTGGCCTTCACTGCCACACATGGCTGTTATTTGCTCCTGCTGTTTTGGGGGAATCAAATCTTGCCACAAGCTATGGGTGAAAATTCCTGATCTCACACTATTTATTTTTGCAGGATCAGGAATTCCTGCTTAATGTGAGCAGCTCCTGGATAGCAGTAGCACCTAGCAGTAGCCAAAAGCGATTGTGCAAGGCAAGTTGGGAAGTAGAGCAGAACAATTTTTGTGGATTCCATGCTAAAAGTATGGGCGCAATTTTCCAATAGATGAAGATAGCTCTGTGGAATATGACTTTTCCAGAAGAACAGAGCCATAAAAATATGTCAATAATTTCAATATTCTAGGACCTATTCTACGGGATGTAAGATTTTGATATGGTTTCAGTAATTTTGATTGATTTATCACTGGCGGAATTCGCTGCCACCTCTCTTCCATCAATGCCGACCTTAAAGAACTCCTGCTCTTCTCTTCGATGGGAGTTTTATTTATCTCTTTTACCCTGCTATCTTTTACCCTTCTTGTGTTTGATCATGTGTTCACTAAAACTTGCTTTCACAGCCACAGCCTCTTTTCTCAGCAACATTCTCTGGCTCTGACTCATTCCAGCTTAAATTCTACCCTTTCTCTTTTGGATCGAACTTGTTTTGATGAAAGTTCAGCAACCTGAAAAGTTAACCCTATGATTCTCTTGCCACAGTCGCTGAATGTTTCCAGTATTTTATTTTATTACAATGTTTCAAGTATTGTTTGTGGCAACATCACTTTTCATAACAACATGATGACATTGTTTAACTAACGGAGTATTGTTTACACTGTCAATTGCTTAACAGTGTAAATTTAGTTCTCTTCCAAGGATACTTAGTAATTTTCTTATCCCTCTTCCTATGCCTTTTTGCATTTAACTTCAAAACATTCATACCTCAAAAGTGATTTTATTCTCAATAGCATTGTAATCCTATTACCACTGATTACATCTGCAACTCCAAATGAAACAGTAGGTGATATGGAACACAATTTCGATGATGGTCTTTCTTCAATTACATTCTTTTATTCATGTGTATATCAAAGTCAATTGCTTGTGAACAAAATACTGTTCCACTTTGCACCCATTGTCAGCATCAGGCATTTTCCAAGTCTGTATCGGCAAGAATCCATAAGTAATGTAAAGCTCTGCTGCTATCCTTCAACTTGACTCTCGAGAGAGCACCCAACAACATAAGTCTGATATTGCCATTTTTCATAGTTTGTGGCCCTTTACCTCCCTGACTGAGACTGAAAAACTTTATATCTGAACTGATTATGTTGCTGTGAACTGATGTCCATTGGGAACTTCACCAAAACTGCTGAATCCATTTCACTCACAACAAGCCTGAAAATCTTTGGAGCAATAAAACCGTCATTGCTTGGTAAATTAATAGATTTCTATCCAACATACTGAAATGCAAAATCTCTGGCTGTTCCCTTCCATCAGACTGTGTAACTACACAAATAGCAGCTATTAAAAAAAAATTGTCATAAGCTAGTAGCTTATTTTGACTTGTCATTATACAATTATATACACACATTGGCTTTCAAAATGTGGCCACCCTGTCAAGCAAATGGCTCATTTGATTCATGTGTCCCAAAAATCTGAACAAAATTCATGGTAACTTATATCGTACCTGATGTGAAGTGGGACTCTTGAGAGTGTACTGTTGAAAATATATCTCCAGTAATATTGGGATCCGAATATTTCCTTTGATCATTTCATCATGCTGTGGTTGATGCTTTTGACAACTGATAAAATTCTTACTAAATAATTTTTCGGATGAGATATTGGGCTTAGAATTATGACTCATTTTTGGGAGCATAACTGATGTAGAGCTACCAATGGGCACCTGAACAGGTAGGCCTAAGTTTGGACAGAAGTACTATTACTGGAGAGTTGTGGGTGTCTGCCACGCCAACAGAGGCAGCTCACTGGTCCCCACTGCTGCATCACCCACAGAGGTGCTCAGATAAGTGCTGGGGGTGGGAGGGGGGGCAGGGCAGAGGAAAACCCTAAGGGGGCCGAGTAGGGAGGAGCACTCCTGGCTTCACAGGGAGACAAATAAAAGTAACAAATGTTTACCTATCTTTTTATTTGGTGACCTCCAGTGGTCTCTTTCAGGTGAGGCTGCTGTCGAACTGGAAAAACGAGTCGGAAGACCCATTGCTCTCTGGAAGGGGCTAAAATGCATTAGGCCCCACTTTTTGCAGATGCAAGGATCCAAGCACTTGTTTCTGACGTGGGCCATTGACACCTAAGAACCCACATTTACCAAGATGGCAACACTAATACCCCAGGTGCAGATCGGACGTGGAACATTGAGCCCAAAATTGGTCCTAGTTGTGCCTATTGTACGCTCGGTAAACAGAGTGCCAATTTCCCCCCTAATGTGTTTCAAATGTAACTTAGATTCATGCAAAAAAAGACTTGAGATCAAGAGGATTTGCAAACTTGTTACATCAATATTGATGTAGATACAGATTTCACTCAGATTTAATGTCATGGGTTAACATCTCTGCGGTAGGGAATTCCACAGGTTAACAACTCTCTGAGTGAAGAAGTTTTTCCTCATCTCAGTCCTAAATGGCTTACCCCTTATCCTAAGACTATGTCCCCTGGTTCTGGATTTCCCCAACATTGGGAACATTCTTCCTGCATCTAACCTGTCCAGTCCCGTCAGAATTTTATATGTTTCTATGAGATTCCCTCTCATCCTTCTAAACTCCAGTGAATACAGGCCTAGTCGATCCAGTCTCTCCTCATATGTCAGTCCTGCCATCCTGGGAATCAGTCTTGTGAACCTTTGCTGCACTCCCTCAATAGCAAGAAAGTCCTTCCTCAGATTAGGAGACCAAAACTGAACATAATATTCCAGGTGAGGCCTCACCAAGGCCCTGTACAACTGCAGTAAGACCTCCCTGCTCCTATACTCAAATCCCCTAGCTATGAAGGCCAACATACCATTTGCCTTCTTCACCGCCTGCTGTACCTGCATGTCAACTTTCAATGACTGATGTACCATGACACCCAGGTCTCGTTGCACCTCCCCTTTTCCTAATCTGTCACCAATCAGATAATATTCTGCCTTCCTGTTTTTGCCACCAAAGTGGATAACCTCACATTTATCCTCATTATACTGCATCTGTCATGCATTTGCTCACTCACCTAACCTGTCCAAGTCACCCTGCAGCCTCTTAGCATCCTCCTCACAGCTCACACCGCCACCCAGCTCAGTGTCATCTGAAAACTTGGAGATATTACACTCAATTCCTTCATCTAAATCATTAATCTATATTGTAAATAGCTGGTGTCCCAGCACTGAGCCCTGCGGCACCCCACTAGTCACTGCCTCCCATTCTGAAAAGGACCTGTTTATCCCAACTCTCTGCTTCCTGTCTGCCAACTAGTTCTCTATCCACGTCAGTATATTACCCCCAATACCATGTGCTTTAATTTTGCACACCAATCTCTTGTGTGGGACCTTGTCAAAAGACTTTTGAAAGTCCAAATACACCACATCCACTGGTTCTCCCTTGTCCACTCTACCAGTTACATCCTCAAAAAATTCTAGAAGATTTGTCAAGCATGATTTCCCTTTCATAAATCCATGCTGACATGGACCGATCCTGTCACTGCTTTCTAAATGCGCTACTATTTCATCTTTAATAATTAATTCCAACATTTTCCCCACTACTGTTGTCAGGCTAACCGGTCTATAATTACCATTTTCTCTCTCCCTCCTTTCTTAAAAAGTGGTGTTATATTAGCTACCCTCCCGTTCATAGGAACTGATCCAGAGTCGATAGACTGTTGGAAAATGATTATCAATGCATCCACTATTTCTAGGGCCATTTCCTTAAGTACTCTGGGATGCAGACTATCAGGCCCTGGGGATTTTTCGGCCTTCAATCCCATCAATTTCCCTAATACAATTTCCTGCCTAATAAGGATTTCCTTCAGTTTCTCCTTCTTACTAGACCCTCGGTCTCCTAGTATTTCCAGCAGGTTATTTGTGTCTTCCTTCGTGAAGACAGAACCAAAGTATTTTTTTAACTGCTCTGCCATTTCTTTGTTCCCCATTATAAATTCACCTGAATCTGACTGCAAGGGTCCTACGTTTGTCCTCACTAATCTTTTTCTCTTCATATATCTATAGAAGCTTTTGCAGTCAGTTTTTATGTTCCCGGCAAGCTTCCTCTCATACTCTATTTTCCCTCTCCTAAATAAACCCTTTGTCCTCCTCTGCTAAATTATAAAATTCTCCCAGTCCTCAGGTTTGCTGCTTTTTCTCGCCAATTTATATGCCTCTTCCTTGGATTTAACAATATCGTTAATTTCCCTTGTTAGTCACGGTTGAGTCACCTTTCCCGTTTTATTTTTTACTCCAGACAGGGATGTATAATTGTTGAAGTTCATCCATGTGACCTTTAAATGTTTGCTATTGCCTATCCACCGTCAATCCTTTAAGTATCACTTGGCAGTCTATTCTAGCCAATTCACGTCTCATACCATCAAAGTTATCTTTCCTTAAGTTCAGGACCCTAGTCTCTGAATTAACTGTGCAATTCTCCATCTTAATAAAGAATTCTACCATATTATGGTCACTCTTCCCCAAGGGGCCTCGCTGTTCCGGTTCGTCTGTGTGCCGCAATTTCGTCTGATCAATGTGCCTCCTGCATGTTTGCCTATTAGTGAGCCTGACAATAAGCACCCTGTTACCCTCCTTGGCCGTAACAGTGCCAGTGACCCACTTGGAGCCTTGACCATAATTTAGCACATACACAGGATCATTAATAGAGATGTCGCGTGACACGGCAGTGCGATCATGATACCGCTGCTGATGTTGACGTCTGTTTTCAAAGTGATCGTTAAGATCATGGTAGTCAAGCAAGACCCTGGTCTTGAGTGACCTCTCTTCATCAGCAGTTCAGCGGAGGGGGACCCCGGTAAGCGTGTGGAGTCTCATCCTGTAACTAAGCAGTATGCGTGATAAGTGAGTCCGCAAAGAACCGTGAGTTATGTGTTTCAGGCTCTGCTTGATGGTTTGGACAGCCCGCTCTGCTTGACCATTGGACATGGGTTTGAATGGTGCTGACCTTACGTGCTTGATTCCATTGCGTCTCATAAACTCTTGAAGCTCCAAACTTGTGAAGCATGATCCGTTGTCGCTCACAACGATGTTGGGCAGACCATGAGTGGCAACATGACACGAAGGCTCTCAATAGTGACTGTGGATGTGCTGGATGACATGATTATACATTGTATCCATTTGGAATACGCATCCTCCACCAGCAAAAATATTTCGCCCAGGAAAGGACCCGCATAGTCGATGTGGATCCTCGACCATGGTTTGGATGGCAACGACCACAGACTTAGAGGAGATTCCACTGGTGTATTGCTTAACTGCATGCAAGTGTTGCACTGATGCACACATGACTCCAAATCAGAGTCAATGCCAGGCCACCAAATGTGAGAGCTGGCAATGGCCTTCATCATCACAATACCGGGATGGATACTGTGTAAATCCCGTACAAATCTCTCCCTGCCTTTCTTGGGCATAACAACACAATTACCCTGTAGCAAACAATCAGATTGAATGTTTGGTCTCATCACACACTTCCCTGGGAATAGCCAACCAATCACCAATCACAACCGATAAGATCGGACCCTGGCTGGTCCAGGTCCTAACTTGTTGAGCAGTGACAGGGGACCCTTCACTCTCAAAGGCATCCATGACCAACAGTAGGTCTGCAGGCTGTGGCGTTTCCACCTCCGGTGTGGGCAACAGTAAACAGCTCAATGCATCGGCACAATTCTCGGTGCCAGGTCTATGGTGAATGACATAAGCATAGGCAGATAATGTCAGTGCCCACCTCTGGATGTGGGACGACGCATTGGTATTGATACCTCTATGCTCTGAAAACAAAGATATGAGCGGCTTGTGATCAGTTTCAAGCTCGAAACGAAGCCCAAACAGATACTGGTGCATCTTTTTAACTCCATATACGCAGGATAAAGCTTCTTTCTTTACCATGCTGTCGGCTCTTTCCGCTTTAGACATGCTTCTCGACATGTACGCAATGGGTTGTAGTTTTCCCAATTCACTGGATTGTTGGAGCACGCAACCAACCCCATGTGATGAAGTGTCACAGGCCAATTCTAAACGCTTGCATGGGTCATAAAGTACCAGCAATTTGTTGGAACAAAGCAGATTTCTAGCCTTCTCGAAGGCCCTGTCTTGAGATACACCCCAAACCCAGTTGTCACCTTTTCTGAGCAGCATGTGCAATGGCTCTAATAATGTGCTTAATTTAGGTAAGAAATTACTGAAGTAGTTGAGAAGACCAAGGAATGAACGCAGCTCCATCACATTCTGGGGTCTGGGTATATTTTTGATGGCCTCTGTTTTCAAGTCCGTAGGCCTGATTCCGTCTGCAGCAATCTGCCTTCCCAGGAATTCAACTTCCAGTGCCATAAAGATGCACTTTGAACGTTTCAGCCTGAGCCCCACTTTGTCCAGATGACGTAGAACCCCTTCCAGGTTGTGTAGGTGTTCGGCAGCGTCACGACCTGTGACCAGAATGTCGTCTTGGAATACCACGGTTCTAGGGACGGACTTCAATAAACTCTCCATGTTTCTCTGAAATATGGCTGCAGCCGAACAAATTCCGAAAGGACACCGGTTGTAAATGCACAGACCTTTATGCGTATTGATGCATGCAAGTTTCTTCGACGATTTGACAAGCTCCTGTGTCATATAGGCTGACGTCAGATCCAATTTGGTGAATGACTTTCCCCCGGTTAGCGTTGCAAACAGGTCATCAGCCTTTGGTAACAGGTACTGATCCTGTTTCCAAACTTGGTTGATCGTAACCTTGTAGTCTCCACAAATCCTGACAGTGCCACCACTCTTCAGCACAGGAACAATGGGACTAGCCCATTTGTTAAATTGAACCGGTGAAATGACCCCTTCACATTGGAGTCTGTCCAGTTCGATTTCGACCTTCTCCCGCATCATGTACGGCACCGCCCGGGCTTTGTGATGGACGGGTCTTGCATCTGAGTGCAGGTGGATCTGCACCTTGGCTCCCATGAAGTTGCCGATGCCCAGTTCAAACAGCGAGGGAAATTTGCTCAGCACTTGAGCACACGAAGCGTCCTTCACTGATGACAAAGCTTTAATATCGTTCCAGTTCCACTTTATTTTTTCGAACCAACTCTTGCCGAACAACGTTGGACCATTGCCTGGAATGATCCACAGCGATAGATCATGAACCGCCCCATCGTACGACACCTTGACTGCTGCACTGCCAATCACTGGTATGAGCTCTTTGGTGTAGGTACACAATTTTGCATTTACTGGACTCAGCTTGGGTTTCACGGCCTTGGTGTCCCACAGATTTTCGAAAGTCCTCTGGCTCATAATTGACTGACTCGTACCCGTGTCTAATTCCATAGATACCCGCACGCCGTTCAATTTTACTTCAATCATTATCGGTTGGCTCTTTGTCAGGAACGAATGTACACTATATACTTCCTTCTTGGGTATCTCGGTTTGCATTGCTGGATCCGCTCCGGATCCGTCATCATCATCCAAGTGGTGTGTCGCAGCACGCTTGCTGAGCTGCTGACACATCCGCTGAAGGTGCCCCATTTTCGCACATCCTCTACAAATATACTGCCTGAAACGGCACTGATGAGGCCGATGATTGCCCCCACAACGCCAACAGGGTAAAATCGAATTCGTGCAGCTACAGATTTCGGAAACACAGTCGGGTAGGCTCTGCCAGGTGCAGCTCTCCCAACCAACGATACAATCTGGTGCACAGTACTTGCCGTGGAGTTCCAACTCTGCGAGGATATCTGCTTTGTACTATTGACCGTGGTCAGACAAGCCTGGGCGATCGTGATGGCCCTGCTCAGATCTAGCGTCTCTGCAGCCAGCAGCTTCCGCAGGATCACCTTGTGGTTTATGCCTATTACAAAGATGCCAAGCAGTATGTCTTCCAAGTGGTTCCAAACTTACATGGCCCAGCGAGACGTCTAAGGTCAGCAACAAATTCTGCCACGTCCTGGCCCTCAGAACGAACTTGCTTGTGAAAGCGATACCTCGAGATAATGATACCTTCTTTAGGTTTGAGATGGTGCCAAATCAGAGCACACAATTCCTCATAGGTCTTTACCATTGGATGTGCAGGTGAGAGCAGATTCTTTATGAGGCAATAGATTTTTGGACCACAAACCGTGAGAAAAATCGCCCTGCGCCTAACTGCGCCAGCGTTTTCATCCATCTTGTTGGCCACAAGTACTGGTCAAGGTGATCTGTAAAATCCTCCCAGTCTTCTCCCTCCACGAATCATTCCAGGATTCCAACGGTGCTCATTTTTTTTTGTGCATGAAAGTTCGTATTGTGCCTCGTCGCCAAATGTTGCGTATGCAATAACTCAATAGGCTTCGTACCGTGAACTCAATCAGGTGCGACCTGACTCTACTTTCTTTATATGCAAGGGCTGCACGTGTGTGTCTGTGGCCCAACGACCTCCGACAGTTGCTCCCCCTGGTGGCAGGTAAACTCAGGCATACATACATTACAGCCATTACGATTGCCCAATCATTCATGACGATGGACAAAAGGTTCTACATCATCTGAACAAAGTGGGACTCAGGCTGAAACATTCGAAGTGCGTCTTCATGGCACCAGAAGTCAAATTCCTGGTGAGGAAAATTGCTGCTGATGGCATCAGGCCTACGGACTCGAAAACCAAGACCATCAAAAATGTACTCACGCCTCAGAATGTGATGGAGCTGCATTCGTTCCTTGGTCTACTCAACTACTTCGGTAATTTCCTACCTAGATTGAGCACTTCATTAGAGCCACTGCACATGCTGCTAAGAAAAGGCGACAACTGGGTTTGGGGTGCGTCTCAAAATAGAGCTTTTGAGAAAGCTACTAACCTGTTTTGCTCTAACAAGCTGCTGGTACATTATGATCTGTGTAAGCGTCTAGTATTGACCTGTGATGCTTCGTCATATGGAGTTGGTTGCATGCTCCAACAAGCTAATGAGTTGGGTAAACTACAACCTGTTGCGTATGCTTCTAAAATGTTGTCAAAGACGGAAAGAGCCTACAGCATGGTAGAAAAAGAAGCATTAGCCTGTGTGTATGGGGTTAAAAAGATGCATCCGTACCTGTTTGATCTTCGGTTTGAACTGGAAACTGATCACAAGCCACTCATTTCATTGTTTTCGGAAAACAAAGATATCAATGCCAATGCATTATCCTGTATCCAGAGGTGGGTGCTGACATTATCTGCCTATGATTATGTCATTCGTCATAGACCTGGCACCAAGAATTGTGCCAATGCACTGAGCAGCCTGCCGTTGTCCACACTGGAGTTGAGACGCCACAGCCTGCAGACCTACTGTTCGTTATCGATGCTTTTGGAAATGAAGGAAGCCCTGTCACGGCTTAACAATTTAAGACCCGGACCAGCCAGGTCCCGATATTATCAGTTGTGAAATGTTGTGTCCTTAGTAGTGATTGATCTGCCATACCCAAGCAAATGGGTGATGAGACCAAACCTTACAACCGTCGCAAAGACCAACTATCCATTCAGTCAGCTTGTCTACTGTGGGGTAATCATGTTGTTTTGCCTAAGAAAGGCAAAGAGAAATTTATACATGATCTACATAGCACTGATCCCGGTATTGTCATGATGAAAGTCATTGCCAGATCTCATGTATTGTGGCCTGGAATTGACTCTGATCTGGAATCATGTGTGCATCAGTGCAACACTTGCATGCAGCTAAGTAAAGCATTAGCGGAATCGCCGCTGAGTCTATGGTCGTGGCCAGCTAAACCATGGTCCAGGATCCACATCGACTTTGCAGGTCCCGTCCTGGTAAAGATATTTTTAGTTGTGGTGGATGCATATTCCAAGTGGATAGAATGTATAATCATGTCACCCAGTACATCCACAGCTACCATTGAGAGCCTTTGTGTCATGTTTGCCACTCATGGTCTGCCCGACATCATTGTAAGCGACAACAGGCCTTGCTTCACTAGTCTGGAGTTTCAAGAGTTCATGAAACTCAATGTTATCAAACATGTCAGGTCAGCACCATTGAAACCCGCATCTAATGGTCAAGCAGAGCGTGCTGTCCAAACCATCAAGCAGAGTATGAAACGTGTAACTCAAGGTTCACTGCAGACTCGCTTGTCATGCATATTGCTTAGTTACAGGACAAGACTCCACACGCTTACCGGGGTCCCCCCTGCTGAACTATTGATGAAACACAGAAACATAGAAAATAGGTGCAGGAGCTGGCCATTTGGCCCTTCGAGCCCGCACCGCCATTCAATATGATTATGACTGATGATGCACTCTCAGTATCCCACGTCTGCCTTCTCTCCATACCCCTTGATCCCTTTAGTTGTAAGGGCCACATCTAACTCCCTTTTGAATATGTCCAACGAACTGGACTCAACAACTTTCTGTGTCAGAGAATTGCACAGGCTCACAACTCTCTGGGTGAAAAAGTTTCTCTTCATCTCGGTCCTATATGGCTTACCCCTTATCTTTAGACTGTGACCCCTGGTTCTGGACTTCCCCAACATCGGAAACATTCTACCTGCATCTAACCTGTCCAGTTCTGTCAGAAGTTTATAAGTTCCTATGAGATTCCCCTCCCATTCTTCGAAATTCCAGTGAGTATAAGCCTAGCCAATCCAGTCTTTCCTCATATGTCAGTCCTGCCATCCCGGGAATCAGTCTGGTGAACCTTCGCTGCACTCCCTCAATAGCAAAAATGTCCTTCCTCAGATTAGGAGACCAAAACTGCACACAATACTCAAGGTGTGGTCTCACCAAGGTCCTGTACAACTGCAGTAAGACCTCCCTGCTCCTATACTCAAATCCTCTCGCTATGAAGGTCAGCATACCATTTGCTTTCTTTACTGCCTGCTGTACCTGCATGCCTACTTTCAATGACTGATGTACCATGACGCCCAGGTCTCTTTGCACCTCCCCTTTTACTAATCTGTCACCATTCAGATAATGATCTGCCTTCGTGTTTTTGTCACCAAAGTGGATAACCTCACATTTATCCACATTATACTGCATCTGGCATGCATTTGCCCACTCACCTAATCTGTCCAAGTCCCCCTGCAGCCTCTTGCACTGCCACCCAGCTTAGTGTCATCTGCAAACTTGAAGATATTACATTCAATTCCTTCATCTAAATCATTAATGTTTATTGTAAATAGCTGGGGTCCCAGCACTGAACCTTGCAGAACCCTACTAGTCACTGCCTGCCATTCTGAAAAGGACCCGTTTATTCCCACTCTTTGCTTCCTGTCTGCCAACCAGTTCTCTATCCACGTCAATAAATTATCTCCAGTTCCATGTGCCTTAATTTTGCACACTAATCTCTTGTGTGGGACCTTGTTAAAAGCCTTTTGAAAGTCCAAATGCACCACATCCACTGGTTCTTCCTTATCCACTCTACTAATTACATCCTCAAAAAACTCTAGAAGATTTGTCAAGCATGATTTCCCTTTCATAAATCCATGTTGACTTGGACCGATCCTGTCACTGCTTTCCAGATGCGCTGCTATTACATCTTTAATAATTGATTCCAGCATTTTCCCCACCTAACTGGTCTACAATTACCTGTTTTCTCTCTCCCTCCTTTTTTAAAAGTAGGGTTACATTAGGTACTCTCCAATCCACAGAAACTGATCCAGAATGTTGGAAAATGACCTCCAGTGCATCTACTATTTCTAGGGCCACTTCCTTAAGTACTCTGGGATGCAGACTATTAGGCCCTGGTGATTTATCGGCCTTCAGTCCCTTCAATTTCCCTAACACCATTTCCTGACTGATAAGGATTTCCCTCAGTTCCCCCTTCTCGCTAGACCCTCGGTCCCCTAGTATTTTCAGGAGGTTATTCGTGTCTTCTTTAGTGAAGGCAGAACCAAAGTATTTGTTCAAGTTGTCTGCCATTTCCTTGTTCCCTTTGGTCTCAAGACCAAGCTTTCTCTTGTCCACCCTGACTTGAATGATCATGTTGAATATAGACATCAAAGTCAGTAGTGGTATTATGATCGCACTGCTGTATCACACGACATTTCTGTTAACGATCCTGTGTATGTAATAAATTATGGTCAAGGTCCCAAGTGGATCGCCGGTACTGTTATGGCCAAGGAGGGTAACAAAGTGTTTATTGTCAAGCTCAAGAATGGGCAAACATGCAGGAAACATGTTGATCAGATAAGGCTGTGGCACACGGATGAACCGGAACAATCTGAGGAAGACACAATCAGTGACCAACCAACTTACCCTCAGTCATCAGAGGACTCCGTTGTCATCAATGAATCTGGACTTTCAAATCCCTGACATGTTCATTGCCACTCCGATCAGATTGGCTACCCAGTCCCCAGTCATAACAGACTCAGAACGCTCGGCCAAGGCTGGAGTTGAACTGAGACGATCAACTCGGGAGCGGAAAGCCCCGGACCGTCTCAATTTGTAAAAAGACTGTTACTAATATCTTAAAGGGGGATATTGTCATGTATGTATGCTTGGAATTACGAGCCGCCAGGTGGCGCCAATGTTGGAGGTCACTGGGCTGTATGCACGTGTGTGCGGCCCAGGTATAAAAAGCAAGCCATCATGTAGTATAATCACTTTGGGCCTTAATAAAGCAGAGCCAGGTTTGTACCTGTGTTAGTTTACAGTATTCAGTCTATCGAGTTATTACATACATAACAGAGCTGAGTCCATGATCACATCAGCCCTGATCTTATTGAATGGTGGAGCAGGCTCGAGGGACCAGGTGGCCTACTCCTGCTTCTATTTCTTATGTTCTTATGTTCTAAGAAGGTCACTGCCTCCATGGGGTAGGCTTTGCCATAAAAAATGAACTAGTTGGCAGTCTCAAAGTCTCCCCTTACGGGATAAACGAACGCCTCATGACTCTTTGGATTACCCTAGCCCGGAACCAGGTGCTGTGGTCTTCAGCACATATACTCCAACACTGGAAACACAAAAAGTTTGCATGCAGGTACAACAATTAATTAGGAAAGCATATGGGTCTATGGGTCATAGTCTTCCCAATTCCTGCGCTGACTTAAAATAAGATAAAGGGAAAAAAGAGAAATTTGATTGTTATGAGACTCTTTTAGATGCCACTAAATAAAAGTTTTATCAATTGGAATCCATAGTATATTCAGATTTAAATAAAATAGCAATTTCAACTAAACAAAATTAAAATCAAAGATCTATCCACTTCAGAATTTGTGGTTAATATACAAAAGTTCATCTTTAATGTTTGAGGTTTGTTTTACATCCAGGAGAGTACTTTTTTGATGGGGGAGCAAAATTCATTCAAAGACTATTCAAATAGCTCCAGTAGCCTCCTGTATCCTTGTACAGTACTCTTGGCCTTTATTGCAAGGGGGATGGAGTATAAAAGTAGGAACGTCTTGCTACAACTGTATAGGGCGTTGGTGAGACCACACCTGGAGTACTGTGTACAATTTTGGTCTCCTTATTTAAGGTGGGATATACTTGCATTGGAAGCAATTCAGAGAAGGTTCACTAGGTTGATTCCTGAGAAGAAGGGGTTGTCTTATGAGGAAAGGTTGAGCAGGTTGGGCCTATACTCATTGGAGTTCAGAAAAATGAGAGGTGATTTTATTGAAACGTATAAGTTTATGAGGGTTCTTGACAGGATAGATGCAGAGAGGACATTTCCCCTCGTGGGGGAATCTAAATCTGGGGGGCATAGTTTCTGAATAAGGGGTCGCCCATTTAAAGCGGAGATGAGGGGGAATTTCTTCTCTCAGAGGGTCATGAATCTTTGGAATTCTCTATCCCAGAGAGCTGTGGAGGCTAGGTCATTGAATATATAACGATCAGGGAGTCAAGGGTTATGGGGAGCGGGCAGGGAAATGGAGTTGAGGCCAAGAACAACAACATCACAACAACAGCAATACTTTGCCTTCAGCTGCCTATGCCCAAGTTCTGGAATTCCCTCCCTAAGCCTCTCTGCATCTCTGCGATTGATTGCAGAAGCTTTTTGATCTCTTAAACTTTAACTCTGCCTCTGCTATGTATAGTAACGAGCTCTTTGCTCCCAGTGCAGTTACAGCATAAATAGTGGAAAATAAATTGAATCCAGTATTTCTGTTATTTGAATAAGATAAATGAGTGGATGTATCATACATCACGCGTTTCTTCCATCATTATATTGACTGATCATAAAAATAGGGCAGAAGATCTAGTGTAACATGTCCCTGACCAATTTTTTTGCTGCTACCCATTCCCACTCCATTGAAAAATCAGCAGATGGACAGAAAATCCAGGTCGCTGATGTTTTTACGAAGATGTGTAAAATTGCTATTTAAAATTAAGCAAAAACAAGAAATATTACAGACAAAAATTAATTTGAATTGGAGAAAATATTTATGTTGAGCTTAAGCTAATGTCGAAAGCCCTGATTTACATGTATCTTGCAGACAATATTTATTTTTATATAACAGTGAAGTGCTTCGTGAGAGTTTAAATTTGGTTGTGAAATTAGTAGATTCAGTGGGCTGAAGATCAATGATTTATTGTACTTATGGTGGTAATTTGTATCTGTGGTTTATAAAATTGTAGAATGGGTTTAACGACACTGAATAAGATGAGTAAAAACTACAATGATAAGAGACAGCCTTGACAGACAGCAGCTTCCAGAGTGTTGTAACTGTACCAATAATTCAGAGGTCAGAGAAAGAAACTGTTTGTCATAACTATTTGCACACCACTAACCCTTAAAATGGAAGTTTGAATTCTGTATTCATTCTCCACCTCCGCAGTGGCTCATCTCTCTTCCTATTTATTGATCTGGTGCCCGTGCTGGCCAGTGAGTCGTACTGACCTATAAATCCCTGAACTACCAGAGTAACTGTGAAGTTTGGTGTAATCAAGATTCATGTCACATTACACACAAGGGGATGAGAGAAGGAGAGAAGCTTGACCTATTTATATTCAGGAAACATCTGGCTACAGAACTGTCAAAAAAAAAACAGAATATGACACAATGGTAACCTAGCATGTTAATGGACAATAATGTCCACCACTTGCGATATCTACGAAATGCTAATGCTGACACAATGTACACCTGCCCTGTATTTCCTTATTCCATCAATTACCAAGTCAAATAGTTTAGTCTGCTCCCTTGCAGACCCCATACTTAGCGAGCGGTCTTGAGAGACGGCATTCATTTTACATCCAGCCCGTTCAAAAAATAATGTAATGAATGAATAAAGGAACGAATATACATTACCACGATCTAGTAATCAAAAATAGATGGAACTTGCTCCATCACAGTCCCTTCAACTGAATTTGAATGTTGATCAGGAGGCGATCAGGATCAGGACAGTCCACTGACAGAAACTGTCTCATTTGCAAACCTGTGGCTTCAGTGATTATGTCAAAAATAGTACTGGTGTTCTGTATTTTATTTTGATCCCTGAATTTTGCAAATTTTCCCAAATTTTTCTGTCTTTCTCAACATATTTGAAGAAAGTCAATACAATAATCTTATGTAAGTGAAGTGAAAATAGGGGTTTCCCTATTTTAAATTGCCATGCTCTTTACAGACTTTAATTTGAATATATTACACTGAGTAAAGATTACAAAATGGGCTTTTCCCAACATCTCTTTTCTCCTGTGAATAGCGTGAATTCTGTAAGACTAAGTAACCCAGGTTTTACAATTAACCCCGATCATGGTAAATTGATTAATCACCTAGAATGCTCACGACATACCTTGTCAGTTTGGAAGAAGGAAAATATCACACTGATAAGCTACTTTGTTCAATATCTAGATTTATCTTTGCAAATAAAATGATTCACAGGAACAATATAAACACAGTCAGTAATAGAAATTACATATAACTATGTTGACTATTTAAAAATGTCCATGCCACACTCAACCACTTCAGCTAAATTCTTAGAATGACAATTTCTAGTAGAACCTGGATATGTGCTCCAGTCTGAAGGGGTGGATCTTTTCACTGTATACTGGCTAGGAGGGTCCTGTGTGGAATGTATTTGGACAATCTCAATCCACACAGCACAAAACTGTCCCTAACTTGGCATTAATTGGCACTGTATTGGCAATCTCACTCATAGAGGCCACAGGACGCTGGTGTGGAATATTCTGAAGTGGAGGAAGCACAGTGTTGCGACAGAACAGAGGAAGTTATACCCTTTGTTCTCAAGCTAGTTCTCTCTCAATAGTTTTAAAGCAGTTCCTGTGAATGGACTTTCCCCCTGTGATCTGGAAACTACACATTTTCCATAATCTGTGCGGTCCTGAATGATTAACAATTACTCTATTTACAGTAATCTATATTCTGCATTAACTGCAGTCCCGTGCTGCAATATTACTCTCTTTGAACTGGCAAAATTTCAAATGAACACCACAGCTTTTATAGGGTAAATTACAAAGTATTTATTTGTATTGAAATGGGAAAAAATAAAGAATAACAGAATTTGGCAGACACACAAAATACGACACAGACACAACCATGAAGACAATCCATAAGAGTTTAATTTACCCTTTCCAATAACTTCTCCGAGAATAGTATATACGTTCTTTTTGTTTCAAACATCAGTGCTTTATTATATTACCATGACAATCTCCTTTCTCCACCTCAGAGATATATTTTTAGTTATTTGGATTTGAATTGTGATGGAGTCCTATGTTATGGAGTCCACTCAATCAGACTGCAGAACTATGGCAAGTTCCTGTTCTTATCCATCCAAACTCCCTTGAAGTCAGTTTTCCAATCAAATTTGACAAGAGCACAGCTTGCAAATAAATTTAACTACAAAGTTGATCAGCCAGACAAAACATGAAGAAATCACACCCGAAATAAATTGCCAGCACCTAATGATATTACTGATATTACATTTCAAATGGATTCCTGTGAAAATGTAATCTCTCACCTGTAAAGTACTTACTCTACAGCATGAAACCACACAAGGCACATTCCAGGGACAAGGCCACTCAGTGACCTTAACTCTTTATTACAGCACTCCAGAAGTGATGACTCTGCGTGGGACCTCCCTTTATATACCTGAGTGATCAGGTAAGGAGTGTCTCCCACAAGTTCATCCCCTGTGGTCAAGGTGTGCATCTGAGTTAAGTGTATACAGTAATACAGTGATGTTACATTGTAATTACAAACATGACATCACTCTCCCTCCCAAAGTCTTATTGGGATCATAGGTTTAGTCTTTCAGGTGGTCTGCGCTCCCTCGCGGAGCGCCGCAGTTGGGGCTCTGGTTGTTGGACACTGACGTGAGTGTCTGTCACCTGTGGTGATTCCGGCCTGTCTGGGCTGACCTCAGGAACTGTGCATTCCTCTGATTGCTTTTGTTGCACGTTCACTGGCGGTGTTGTGAGCTCCATCTCATGGTCTTCTTTAGGTTCCTCCGTGTCATTGCTGAACCTTTTTTTTACTTGGTCCAGATGCTTACAGCATATCTGGCCATTGTTGAGTTTTACCACAATGACCCTATTCTCTTCTTTGTCAATTACGGTACCCTTGAGCCATTTGGGCCCCGTGGCGTGATTGAGGATGAATACAGGATCATTTATTTCTATACATCTCCCCCTCGAATTACGGTCATGGTATTCGTTTTGTGCCTTACACTTGCCCTCAACTATGTCGGTCAGGACTGGGTGGATGAGGGACAACCAAGTTTTGAGTGTCCGTTTCATGAGTAGCTCTGCGGGCGGGACCCCCGTGAGCGAGTGCGGGCAGGACCTATAGGCCAGCAGGAGGCGCGATAGGCAGCATTGCAGGGAGGGTCCTTGAATTCAGAGCATACCTTGCTTAACGATTTGGACTGCACGTTCCGACTGGCCATTGGAGGCCGGCTTGAACGGCGCAGTCCTGACGTGGTTGATGTCATTGCCCGACATAAACGCCCGGAATTCATAGCTCGTGAAATACGGGCCATTATCACCAACCAGGATGTCCGGCAAGCCATGGGTTGCGAAGATCGCACGTAAGCTTTCCACGGTGGTGGATGACGTGCATGAATTCAGGATGATGCACTCGATCCACTTCGAGTACGCATCTACAACGATAAAGAACATCTTCCCCCTGAACGGGCCCGTGTAGTCAACGTGAATGCGTGACCATGGCTTGGTGGGCCAGGGCCACGGGCTGAGTGGGGCCTCCCTGGGGGCATTGCCCAGCTGGGCACATGTCGTGCACCTGCGAACACAGTGTTCCAGGTCTGAGTCAATTCTGGGCCACCAAACGTGTGACTGGGCAATGGCCTTCATCATCACAATGCCTGGGTGCTCGCTGTGGAGTTCCCTGATGAATGCCTCCCTGCCCTTCTGGGGCATGACTACCCGGCTGCCCCATAGTAGGCAGTCAGCTTGGATGGAGAACTCATCCATCCATCTGTGAACTGGCCTGACCTCCTCAGGACATGCTCTGTGTGCGGGCGCCCAATCCCCAGTCAGGACACATTTCTTAATCAGGGATAGGAGGGGATCCCTGCTTGTCCAGATTTTGATCTGGCGGGCTGTGATAGGGGAGCTTGCACTGTCGAAGGCATCGACAGCCATGACCATCTCAGCACTTTGCTCAGCTGCCCCCTCGATGGTGGCCAGTGGAAGTCTGCTGAGCGCTTCAGCTCAATTTTCAGTGCCGGGCCGGTGCCGGATGGAGTAGTCTTAGGCCTCTAGCGTGAGAGCCCATCGCTGTAGGCGAGCTGATGCGTTGGCATTGGCAGCCTTGCTGTCTGACAACAGTGGTGTGAATGGATTATGGTCCGTCTCTAATTCAAACTTCCTACCAAAGAGGTACTGATGCATTTTCTTTACAGCATAGACACATGCAAGCGCTTCCTTCTCAACCATCACATAGCCCCGTTCTGCTTTAGAGAGCGACCTGGAGGCATAAGCCACAGGTTGTAGCTGACCCTCAGCATTAACCTGCTGCAACACGCACCCAACCCCATAGGACGATGTATCACATGTCAGAACTAAACTTTTGCAAGGGTCGTACAGGGTCAACAACTTGTTTGAACACAGTAGGTTTCGCGCCCGATCAAAAGCCCATTCCTGACAGTCCCCCCAAAACCAATCACAACCCTTACGCAGGAGCATGTGTAGCAGCTCCAACAACATGCTCAAGTTCGGCAGAAAGTTCTTGAAATAGTTCAACAGTCCCAGGAATGAACGCAGTTCCGATGTGTTGCAGGGCCTGGGTGCTCATCGAATCGCCTCTGTTTTGGATTCGGTGGGCCGAATCCCATCTGCAGTGACCCTCTTGCCCAGAAACTCAACCTCTGGAGCTAAGAACATGCATTTAGACTTCTTGAGTCGCAGGCCTACCCGATCCAGTCGGCGCAGCACCTCCTTCAGGTTGTGGAGATGTTCCTCGGTGTCTCGACCCGTGATGAGGATGTCGTCCTAGAATACGATCGTTCCAGGAATGGATTAAGTAGGCTTTCCATGTTGCATTGAAAAATCGCGGCCGCTGATCGAATGCCAAACGGGCACCTGTTATACACAAACAGTCCCTTGTGCGTGGTGATGGTGGTCAGTAGTTTAGAATTGTCGGCCAGTTCCTGGGTCATATAGGCTGAAGTGAGGTCCAACTTGGTGAACAGCTTGCCACCTGCCAGCGTGGCAAAGAGGTCCTCCACTCTTGGGAGCGGGTATTGGTCTTGTAAGGACACCCGATTGATGGTGGCCTTGTAGTCGCCACAGATCCTGACAGAGCCATCCGCTTTAAGAACGGGGACGATGGGGCTCGCCCAGTTGCTGAATTCAACAGGCGAGATGATGCCTTCTCACAATAGCCGGTCCAATTCGCTCTCGATTTTCTCCCGCATCACATATGGCACCGCTCTGGCTTTGTGGTGCACTGGCCTGGCGTCTGGAGTGATGTGTATCACTACTTTAGTGCCTTTGAAAGTCCCGACGCCCAGTTGGAAAAGTGACTCAAATTGTTGTAGGACTTGTGAGCATGAACTTCGCTCCACCGAGGACATTGCGTGAACATTCCCCCATTTCCAGTTCATCTCGGCTAACCAGCTCCTCCCCAACAGTGCGGGACCATTGCCCGGGACAATCCAGAGCGGCAGCTGGTTCACTGAGCCATTGTGTGTGACAGCCAACATTGCACTGCCTAGCACCGGAATGATTTCTTTGGTGTAAGTCCTTAATTGTGTCTCGATACGTTCTAATTTGGGTCTACTGGCTTTGATTGGCTGGCCCCCGTGTCCAGCTCCATGCGTACTGGGATCCGTTCAATAAAACCCTCATCATCATTGGTGGCGTTTTGGTGTATGAACTGTGAATATTCACCGCATGGACCCGCTGAACCTCGGCGTCCATCGATTTGCCCCAAAAGTCATCCTGCCTCACAGAACCCTCTTCTGGTCCATCTGCCTCATAAATCAGTCTGGTTGCAGACTTTCTGCATATATGAGCTAAATGGCCACTGAGGTTGCAATTTCTGCAGACCAACTGTTGGAATCTGCAAGATCTAGCTGAGTGTTTTCCCCCACACCTCCAGCACGAGTTAAAGTTTCCATTGTTGGGGACAAAAGGGCTTTGGCCAGGAATTCCACACTGACTGTCCCTCTGACTGCTCTTAAGTACCCTATTAATGGTTGTCAATGGCCCCATCTCGGGCCTCATTGTCCACTGTGATGATGTGAACATCCGTTCAGCCTGCCATTGTCTCTGTTGAGGTCCTACTCTGGGGTCTATTATGCCTGATGAATGTCAGACTGCCCCTGCCTGCCCATGGGGCTCTGAGTAGCATTGAGGACGTTGACTCCCTGATCCATCACCTCATTGGAGGCAGAATTGCGTGCGTAAATCATTTTCATCTCTTCCTCCCCCGCCATGAAAGCCTGAGCCAACAACACCGCCGCTTCAAAGGTCAAGTCCTTGGTCTCAATTAACTTGCGAAAAATTCCCGCATGACCGATACCCTCGATAAAGAAGTCCCTTAGCATCTCCCCCCTGCAGGCGTCTGTGAACTTACAGAGGCTGGCCAAGCGCCTGAGGTCCCCTACAAAGTCCGGTATGCTCTGTCCTTCACGATGTCGGTGGGTGTAGAATCTGTGTCAAGCCATGTGTATGCTGCTCGCTGGCTTGAGATGCTCCCCAATCAACTTGCTAAGCTCTTCAAAGGTTTTGTCGGACGGCTTTTTGGGTGCCAGTAAGTCCTTCATGAGCGCATAAGTCTTTGGCCCACAGCTGGTCAAAAGATGAGCCCGACGCTTGTCGGCCGCTGCATTCCCCAGCCAATCTTTCATGACAAAGCTCTGCTGAAGCCTCTCAACAAAATCGTCCCAGTCTTCCCCAACACAGTACCATTCATCTGTGCTACCGGTGGCCATTCTCGTGGGTCGTGAATTCCCGTTTCTCGTCGCCAATGTAAAGTCCTTACTCTACAGCATGAAACCACGCGAGGCACATTCCAGGGACAAGGCCACTCAGTGACCTTAACTCTTTATTACAGCACTCCAGAAGTGATGACCCTGCGTGAGACCTCCCTTTATATACCTGAGTGATCAGGTAAGGAGTGTCTCCCACAAGTTCACCCCCTGTGGTCAAGGTGTGCATCTGAGTTGAGTGTGTACAGTAATACAGTGGTGTTACATTGTAATTACAAACATGACATCACCAAAGCTAAAATACATTTTTGTCTGTAAACTCAAATTCATTTACGTGTTGCCAAACACAATGGCTAATCCGTTATCTTGAACGAGATGACATTTGGTTCTCTCATTGAAGCAGGTATTAGCAATTTAAAAGAGCAAACTAAATTTTTCATAGGAATACAGAGCACTTTGTTTTTAATCTTCAAGCAGCTGCACACCATCTGCTCTTTATTTTCAAAAGGTCAAGAGCAAAACCATGCATTTATAGACTCTACATGTAACCATGCTACACCTCTCGTAGTGTTCGATCTTGTCACTGGGTGGAAATGTTCAATTCCTCAGCACGAACATCCTTGTTCTTGGTGAGCATAAAATTTGAAAATAAAATTCACCTCAATTATTTTCAAAACAAATGTCAAGGGAATATCCCTTTAACTGGTGCAGGTTGACGACAGTCATTCTCGCACAATGAAGCTCTTAAATGCAATTTGGTACTGAATGCTATAATAGAAGTAACATTGTACTACATCTGTTAATCAAATGCAATTATGCACCGTACAATGCCAAGGCAAAAGAAAAACATTTGAATCGACAATTTCAGCACTCGCAGCAGATAACAAGATCATACTAGCATCAAAAAATCTAATGTTGGGCTAATGTGTCGACATTTTTATTTAAGGGACAGAAGAGCAGAGATTACTTAGTAAGAAAATCAGAGTTCAAAATATTAATTTTCTGAGAAATCTGAAGGACTGAAAGGAGTCTGGTAACTGAAGGGCAGAATGTTTAACTTCGAGTACTAAATGGTCATGAGTTTGAGCTACAGACATTCAACTTCAATTCTGTGCCTTAGTTGATTTTAGAAATAAGAACATAAGAATTAGGAGCAAGAGTAGGCCATACGGCCCTTCGAACCTGCTCTGCCATTCAATAAGATCATAGCTGATCCTCAACCTCAACTCCACTTTCCCACCTGATCTCCATATCCCTTGATTTCCCATGAGTCCAAAAATCTATCTATCTCAGCCTTCAATATACTCAACGACTCAGCATCCACAGCCCTTTCGGGTAGTGAATTCCAAAGATTTATAACACTTTGAGTGAGGAAATTCCTCCTCACCTCAGTCTTAAATGGAGGATCCCTTATCCTGAGACTCTGCCCCATAGTTCTAGACTCCCCAGCCAGGGCAGACAACCTCTCAGCGTCTACCCTGTTGATCCCACTCAGAATCTTTTATGTGTCAATGAGATCACCTCTCATTCTTCTAAACTCCATAGAGTGTAGGCTCAATCTACTCAATCCCTCCTCATAGGAAAACCCTCTCATCGCAAGAATCAATATAGTGAACCTTAGTTGCACCTCCTCTAAGGCATGTATGTCATTTCTCAGATAAGGAGGCCAAAATTGTGCACAATACTCCAGGTGTGGTCTCACCAAAGCCCTGTACAATTGTAGAAGGAGCATGCCACTGCAAGGTACAGCGCGAGCTGGTCCGGGAGGGCGATGGCTGTGAAGAAGGTGACTGGCATTGGACGTCACCATGATCCAGATTCCTGATTGCAGTTTGGGCAGGTATAGCGGGAGCGGTGAGGTCAGGACGCAGAAGCAGCGAGTGATCACGGAGCAATGTGATTGGGGCCCAGGAGAGGCATGAGTTTGGGGTTCAGAAGAGGCGAGGGCCCAGGGGCAGCGATGTGTGTGCGCACTAGGTACGTGCAGCAGAGCTGGTCTCCAGTCGTCTTGGTCAATCCTTGCACTGGACCAAGACCTAGCTCTGTCAAGCCTGTGTGGTGACTGGTGTGCAACGGCCACCACAGGTTAAAAAAAATCCACGCACAGGCATCTTCCACCCTTCAATATGCAGTTTGGGACCTGAAATATCAGGTCCTTCATTGAAACACCTGTGAACGCATCCCTTTTTTTGCGCAGCAAGTCATCCTCGATACAAGGGACCGCCTAAGAAGAAGAAAAGACAATAGTAGTAAGACATCCTTACTCTTGTACTCCAACCCTCTTGCAATAAAGGCCAACATGCCATTTGCCTTCCTAAATGCTTCTGTACCTGCATGCGAACGTTCTGTGTTTCCTGTACGAGGATACCTTAATCTCTCAACACCAACAGTTAATAGTTTCTCACCATTTAAAAAATATTCTGGTTTTCTATTCTTCCTTACCAAAATGAATAACCTCACATTTCCCCGCATTATATTTCATCTGCCACCTTATTGCCCACTCACTTAACCTGTCTATATCCCTTTGCTGGCTCTTTGTGTCCTCTTCACAGATTACTTTCCCACCTAGCTTTGTATCATCAGCAACCTTGGATACATTGCATTTTGCCCCTTCATCTAAGTCAATAATATAGATTGTAATCTGGCTGAGGCCCAAGACTGATCCTTACGGCACCCTACTAGCTACAGCCTGCCAACCGGAAAATAATCCGTTTATCCCTGCTCTCTGTTTTCTGTTTGTTAACCAATCCTCTATCCATGCTAATATATTAACCCAAGCCCATGAACCCTTACCTTGCGTAGCAACCGTTTATGTGGCACCTTATTGAATAAAGTACCTCCACTGATTCCCCTTTATCTACCCTGCTAGTTATATCCTCAAAAACTCTAATAAATTTGTTAAACATGACTTTCCTTTATAAAACCATGCTGACTCTGCCTAATCATGTTATGATTTTCTAAGTGTACTGTTTCTACTTCCTTAATAATGGATTCCAGCATTTTCCTGACAACTGTCAGGCTAACTGGTCTGTGGTTCCCTGTTTTATCTCTCCCTCCTTTCTTGAATAGTGGGGTTACATTTGCTACCTTCCAATCCACTGAGACTGTTCTAGAATCAAGGGAATTTTAGAAGATCACAACCAAAGCATCCACTATCTCTGCAACCCCCTCTTTGAGAACCCTAGGACGTAAGCCATCAGGTCCAGGTGATTTATCGCCTTTTAGTCCCAATAGTTTCTCAAGTACTTTTTCTCTACTGATATTATTACTTTAAGTTCCTCACTCTTATTAGCCTCTTGGTTCCCGACTATTTTTGATATGCTTTTTGTGTCTTCTACTGTGAAGATATACAAAATATTTGTTTAAAATCTCTACCATTTTCTTATTCCCCATTATAATTTCACTTGTCTCAGCCTCTAAGGGACCATTGCTTTTGCTACTCTCTCTTTTTACATACTTTTAGACTCTCTTACAATTTTTTATATTTCTTGCTAGTTTACTCCCATATTCAGATGAAATGTATCCCAGGCTGTTAAAAGAAGCAAAGGAGGAAATAGCAGAGGCTCTGACCATCATTTTCCAATCCTCTCTGGCTACAGGTGTGGTGCCAGAGGACTGAAGGGCTACTAATGTTGTACCTGTGTTTAAAAAGAGAGAAAGGGATCAACTGAGTAATTACAGGCCAATCAACCTAATCTCGGTGGTCAGAAAGTTATTGGAAAAATTTCTGAAGGATAGGATAAATCTCCATTTAGAAAGACATGGATTAATCAATGACAGTCAGCATTGATTTAAGGAAAGGTCGTGTCTGACTAACTTTATTGACTTTTTTGAGGAGGTAATGAGGAGGGTCGATGAGGGTAGTGTGTTTAATGTAGTGCATATGGATTTTAGCAAGGTTTTTAATAAGGTCCCACATGGCAGACTGGTCACGAAAGTAAAAGTCCATGGGATTCAAGGCAAAGTGACATGTTGGATCCAAAATTGACTCTGAGGCAGGAAGCAAAGAGTAATGGTTGATGGGTGTTTTTGTGAATGGAGGGCTGTTTCCAGTGGGGTTCTGCAGGGTTCAGTACTTGTCCCTTGCTTTTTGTGGGATATATCAATGATTTGGACTTGAATGTAGAAGAATGAAAGGGGACCTCATAGAAACATTTAAAATTCTGACGAGGTTAGACAGGTTAGATGCAGGAAGAATGTTCCCAATGTTGGGGAAGTCCAGAACCAGAGGTCACAGTCTAAGGATAAGGGGTAAGCCATTTAGGACCGAGATGCGGAGGAACTTCTTCACCCAGAGAGTGGTGAACCTGTGGAATTTTCTACCACAGAAAGTTGTTGAGGCCAATTCACTAAATATATTCAAAAAGGAGTTAGATGAGGTCCTTACTACTAGGGGGATCAAGGGGTATGGTGAGAAAGCAGGAATGGGGTACTGAAGTTGAATGTTCAGCCATGAACTCATTGAATGGCGGTGCAGGCTAGAAGGGCCGAATGGCCTACTCCTGCACCTATTTTCTATGTTTCTATGTTTTCTATGTACGGTTAAGAACTTTGCAGATGATACTAAAATTGGCTGCGTGGTTGATAATGAAGAAGAAAGCTGTAGACTGCAGGAAGATATCAATGAACTGGTCAGTTGGGCAGAACAGTGGCATTCAGGGAGGTCTAACAAGGCAAGGGAATACGCAATAAATGGCAGGACACGGAGAAGTGCAGAGGATAGTTCTTTGTCGGCTGACGTGGACACGATGGGCCAAAATGGCCTCCTTCCGTTCTGTAAATTTCTATGATTCTATGATTCTATTCTATTGTTAGCGTGAATGTTTTCTCGGAAGAATCCTTAACACTCAGAGTCTGTTCCAACGCCAATGCGGCCTTTATTTTCGCTAGTGGGGAGGAAGCCTCAGGACTGGATCCAGGCACTTCTCTCCGACGAACAAAGAAACTCATCGATATTTATATGTTTTACAATAGTTTTTTACAGTTACTCAGCCCACGTCGGCTGGACACAATCCAATCATACCGATTATAGATTACATATAGGTTTCTTTAACCCAATAGAATTCTCCTGATATCTCAGGGGCCGTATGTTAGGTTTTTGTCCGCTCGGGCTGATTAATGACCTCGTTATGTGAGGTGGGCCCCCCCTTATCTCTGTTCCTCGGGCTCTGCTGTATGAAGTCCTTAGTCAAAGGACATTCCATATCAGGTACTATAATGGTTCGTTTATAGTTATCTTGTCTGAAGTGAGTGAGCTAAGGCATTCCCGGTAGTGGGCCTCACAGGGTCATTGCTCAGTCATTGCTCAGTCAGCCCCAGTTCATTACTTGACTAACTGAGTACCCATCATGCTTGGGCAGCCATTTTATATGTGGCCACTTTAAACTTATATGAGTTTAGATATATTCAGCAGGTGCCTAATGTCTAGTGTTTTGATATATTCAGCAGGTGCCTAATGCCTACAACAATTCCCTCCTTTCGGTAAAGGGACTAGTCCTAGTCCCCCTTTAACCGACTGCCCTACCTTTATTAGATTTTGTGCACGGCCCGGTACTCCCTGCCTCAACGTGCTGGCCAGTCACGCGGTTTCAGGAGTCCCGGTTGCTTAAATCAAATTAACAAAGGCCTCCTGCCCCTTTATTAGACAGGCTTGTTTAGTATTTGGGGAAGGGTCATGGGTCCCTCTTCATCGTAATTGGTGCCTGCATGCCTGGCAGGCCATTATGCCCCATGTTATTGCTAAGATCAATTGTATCCCGACCAGTACGTGTGAAATTATTCGAATCCAAGGATGGATGTTCACATTTATTCCCCAGTCCCAGACCTTTCTCCACCAACTCTGACTTTGTAAGTCTACATTGATATCTTCTTCCAGTACTTTGATTTTAGTTTGCAGTTGGTGGTAGAGCTTTACGGATTGACCCACCCTGAGCCTCAATTCTCATAATACTTCGGTTAGATGTGGGATAGGGACCTGATCTGGCTCGTCGTAATCCTGCAAATGCTCGTGGAGCTGATCGGTTACATCAATAACTTCGGGCTTCCGGCGCCTAACCTGGGTGATATGCGCTTGCCCGATCGTGACAGGTCGTAGCGGCGCAAAGCAAAAGTTCGGCTGCGGTATTGGGCACTGCAGATCATTATACCGGTATGAACGCTCTGTGGTAGAGACGTAGTATCTTCCCTTCCCTCCGTAGCCTGCCCTCGCGAAGTGCCTATGTGCGGGCACTATTTCTAGTACACACCCGTCGGTTCGGTTAAACCCGCACTCGTTTAGCTCACCTCGGCCTATCGGGTGAGGACATACTGTGATCTCCCCCCTTTGCTTGCATTCTGTTAGGGAGATCCCGGTAAGTATGTCGTTTCGATGAATGGCGGAGGTGGTGGTCAGATAGTAACGGATGGAGACATTTTCCCGTATTACTCCGATATTCTCTAGTTGGTACAGGAGGAACGGCCCTGAGTCCGGCGTGGCTATAGGGATCATCAGGACTATCCCTACCCCAGTATTCCTACCCATCTGGCAATCTGGAATTGCTGGGTATACTCGGGTCAGTCCCTTCAGAGTACAATTATCCAGTGTCCCCCTCTGGTTAGCCAACTGAGCTAAATGTGAACTGTCTATCCAATCGGGTACTTCCCCGCGTTGGATCTGGTCGAGATTGTGGCGGATCTGTCCCACCATCCACAGACCATAAGCGTGACAGAGTTGCCCCTGTCTTTGCTTTCCTGTATCTTCTCTTTCTCTATCAATGAGGTGATTGATGGTTTTGGCGTGAGTTCCAGGACTGAGATGCCATCCAACTGGATTTCGGCACCCTCCTTTCCTAGGTTGGCTTGGTCTTCCTGGTTTTGCTCCACCCTCTCTAATAACCCCTTCATCACCCCTCTAAGCTGTTCCACCCTCTCGTTTAACCCTTGTATGTCTATCGAGTTTACTACGGAGGTCCCTGTATTGAAACCGGTAGCAACATCATTAACTATTCCCCTCTTTATCCTGGGGGCTGACCCCTGTCCTCGGAATCGACTGGCACCCATTGCATCGGCAGCCTGCTGCATTACAACTCTACTTAATGCATTGTACATTTTCCTTGACTGTTCTGTACAGTATTCCGGCATCTGGATGCCTGAAATATTGATCAGGACAGGCACAATTTCATGTTTAACATTATCATACAATAATTCCCCTTCGTTGTACATTACAATCCCATTCTCTGGTCCCTTAGTAGTTATGGGACAAGGCAGTTCCTCGGGCAATGTAGTGGTTCTTATGGGGCGCGGTGTTGGAGGGGGTGAGAAGCATACATACAATGATATTGCAGCCGCCCCCACCTCCTCGTAGTACCCACACAGCCCCACTCCCTTTTTGCGGATGACTGATTGCTGGGACTGTCCCGGAGGCGCGCAAATTATGCCGAAAGTACATTCATCGGGCCCTTTGACATCCCTCCGTTTAATGCAGCTGCTCCTTATACCCGTGGAGCACTGTACACATACCCGGTTCTTATTAGGATTCACTTGTAACCATGCATTAAAATAAGTCCTGTCCTTGTTCCAATCCTTGGCTGCTGGGATGCACATTCCATCCGTTAAATTAAACAAGACTCCATAGTTCATGTAGTTGTTTATTTCCTGAGTGCGCTGCAATCCGTTGGTATCATCCAGTGTTTGCGTGGGTCTTGAGGTTCCCAGTATCATGAGTCCCCAGAGTCGAAGTCACCACTGCGGTCCCATCTTGGTGAGTGTTTTATCTGAAAATTTTAAACAGATAGCCTGGTCGCCACCAGGTGTTAAGTTCTGGTCTACTTGTGTCGCTGTCACTCTGTGGAATCGGAGGTAAGGATTTGGTTAACCATATTCTTTATAGTCGTACCATCTCTATCACTTCATGTCCCTGTCTGGGCTGCCGTCGGTTTTGCGTTTGAGCCTGCTGTGCTCGAGCCTGCACGATGACCCATCTAAATATTATCCAAACTCCAATTAACACCAATGCCACCACTATTCCTCCAAACATCGCTGTCTGCTTTACCGTTAGGTTGGGTTTGTGGACTACACCTACCCACCCTGGGGTACATTGGCTCTATTGCCATAGATGATGGTACTATGGCTGCGCACTGCACTATCCGTCTAGTCCCGTTTTTTAAAACATCTCTTCCAGCCTGTTTATCTTAGCTTTTAACTCTTGACCAGCTAGTTCCGTTTTATTTTTATTCTGAATATCCCACCATTTCCTCTGTCTGTCAGGTGAGTCTTCTTTATTTTATTAAGAAATCCAAATTAATAATGTCCAGTATAAAACAGCTGTCAATGGAAAGGGTTAACTCCTTTACAGGTTTATAAGAAAGCCTGATGTCATTACGTGATTTCACGTAAGCATCCGAAAAATTCTTTTTTTTTAAAGTCTTTGTGCCTTCAAAACTTGCTTAGAAATTAGGAATCCGTAAAAACAGCAGAAATCATTAGTAAAGCCGTCATAATAAAAGTCTTCTCATCAGGGAAGACGGCATTTTAGAGTAAACTCCAATTTTTTCTTAACTTCTAATTGCCAAAGATTATTTTTTTTGATTGATTTAAAACGAGACCACCCATTTTTAATAGCTATTTTGTTTACTGAAATCCAATTTTCACACATGCTGTGTACATTCTAACATTTTGTTTTATTTTACGGTCCCGTTCACTGGGCAAGTCTTGTGTTTTATTTCTCTCTTGGCACAAAATCTAAACATCCGTGCCAGTTCCATTTTCTATAAGAATTTTAAAATTCAGTAAGATTCTCTAATTCCCAGTTTTTTTCTGTGCTGAGTTCGCATAGCTTAGATCTTTTCTCCTCGTTATTTTCAAAACTCTCCTGCTTGTTTAGACTGTTCAGGACTTTTCTTGATAAACAATGTCCATTTTGGAAATCTTTTCAAACTGCAGTGAAATTTTCACTTTAGAGTGTCTTTTACCTCTTCCAATTTTTTTTTCCTTTTCCTAATTAAACCAATATCTTTTTCACAGCAAACATCAACTAGTATTTAGTAAGTTACGTTTTTTTCCATCACAAACACATTTTTTTCAGCACTTATTTAGTACGTTACATCTTTTTTTTTTCAGATCTCCTTTCTTCAAATTAGGTTTTGTATTTTACACGGAGGGCTCGTGACTCCATAAATTTGTTAATTTAAAATCATTTGTTTACTTTCAAAGTGGCGTCTTTATCTTTTTCTTTTCTCCATAACTAGAATGGAGTCCAGCAATTAGGCTTTGAGGGCTGCTTTTCGTTATCTCAAAATGTTCCAGTTTCAAAGTCGTTAAAATGTCTCTTCTAAACTGCTAAAGCTTGCTGTTTTTAACATTTTTCAAAAGTCCCTTTTACACCTTCGCAGATAGCTCGCCACTCGCTCAGGAGTTTGACCTGATCCCTGAAGGTATTTCTAGATTGTTTCCAAACCTTTTAGTATTATATCTCCTTTTTTCTTTAAGAGATCAGATTTAATTTAATAATTTTTTTTTTGAATCCACCTCAGTATTTTGCTGTGCCTTCTCTGAATATCTCAAAATCCCAATTCAAACTTTGTAATTTCAATCTTTATTTAACACTTTTTTTTTTGAGCTAGAAGCTTTTTTTTAAAAGGCATTCTTTATCTCATTCCGAGACTAAATGTATGTCTTTCAACCCCATGTAATCAATCATTGCATGTTTTCTTTCGACAAGTAAGTGAGCGTGTGAAATAAATTATTTTCTTTCAACCACCGGGACCATGTATTTTTTATCTTTTACTCAACAAACCTATCCTTTGTGCATTTCCTAGCTCCGTAACTTATCATCTGAATAAATTCACACCTGCGTTTCTAACTTAAAATGTCTTAAAACTTCCAACATACAGGACAACACTACAAAGGGTTAAAAATAACTTTCACTCTGTTTGGAAAAGTGGGTGGAGCTAAAATAAACAGACAGTTGCATTCCTCTTCCAACCAGGCTTTCGAAAACATGAAAACATAAAAAAATTCATTCCACAGTCAAAAAATCACACAAGGACTCTCAACGACAGACATTCACAAAAGTCTCTCTTCATTCAACAAAGCTTATTAATTTTTTTTTTGGCCGGCTCTATTCTTGGATCCATACTTCACTTAAGATAATCACTATCATGTTTTTTTTTAATTTCTTACATATTGATTTACTTCCTCTGTTAGTTTTACGTGGGCTCGCAGTATCAAGACCACAGCCTTTTCATTTTTATCTTTCTTTTCCTTCTCCCACCATTCCCGCTGATTTGCTGGCGGGTCCTGAGGATCCCATCCTGCTCTAATCATTTTCTCGATTAGTTTCTTTTGTTTTTCCGCCAGGTGGCGGGTAAGGGACCCTTCTGGTCGCCACTCGAGATTATTTGTTTTATTGGCCATTCCTGGATAGGACTAGAACCGTTAGGAATCTACTCTCAGAGGTCCGCTTTCTACCTAGCGTAACTTGTAGTAGACTGTCTCCTGGCTACTGTCAGGTCACAAGTTCTGCTGTTACACAAACTTATACAATTCTTAAAACGCGTTTAAGCAATTCCCGCAGTGCTCTACGTATCCTTAACGGCTACCTACCACCGCTCTGCCCATTGGTCCGACCCTGTTCACAGGTTTGGATTCCGTTAGCCGCTGTACACTGCTGGGTTCTACCCCGGGGTATATTTCAAATCACACTACTGGGTCCGGAAGATGTCTTTCGGTATCACGATCCCACGGTCCAAGTGTATTCCCGGCACCTACTTAGTTCCTGGCCATCACGTGGGACTAAAGTCCTCTTAATTCAGGCCCAGGCTAGGTGTTTGAGATATCGGACCGTCTCCTCGTGTCGATCAACCAGCATCCACCTTCCGCACCCGTTATAACATTTTGTTTAAGGTATACTCACCCGGTTTCTCCAAGAGCGTTTAGCGACCCCGAAATCCTGTTCGTGATGCCACTGTTAGCGTGAATGTTTTCTCGGAAGAATCACTCAACACTTAGAGTCTGTTCCAACGCCAATGCGGCCTTTATTTTCGCTAGCGGGGAGGAAGCCTCAGGACTGGATCCAGGCACTTCTCTCCGACGAACAAAGAAACTCATCGATATTTATATGTTTTACAATAGATTTTACAGTTACTCAGCTCACTTCGGCTGGACACAATCCAATCTACTGATTATAGATGACATATAGGTTTCTTTAACCCAATAGAATTCTCCTGATATCTCAGGGGCTATATGTTCATTTTTTGTCAGCTCGGGCTGATTAATGACCTTGTTATGTGAGGTGGGCCCCCCCCTTATCTCTGTTCCTCGGGCTCTGCTGTGTGAAATCCTTATCAGGTACTATAATGGTTCATTTATAGTTATCTTGTCTGAAGTGAGTGAGCTAAGGCATTCCCGGTAGTGGGCCTCACAGGGTCATTGCTCGGTCATTGCTCGGTCAGCCCCAGTTCATTACTTGACTAACTGAGTACCCATCATGCTTGGGCAGCCATTTTATATGTTGCCACTTTAAACTTATATGAGTTTAGATATATTCAGCAGGTGCCTAATGCCTAGTGTTTTGATATATTCAGCAGGTGCCTAATGCCTACAACCCTATTTTCTCCCTTTTTATCATTTTTCTAGTCATCCTTGGTTCCTAAAACTCTCCCAATCCGCAGGCTTACTACTATTATTCGCAACATGATAAACATCTTCTTTTAATCTCAGACTATTCTTAACTTCTTTAGTTAGCCACAGATGGATCACTTTTCCTGTGGAGTTTTTATTTCTCAATGGAATGTATATTTATTGAGAATTTTGGAATATTTCTTTAAATGATTGCCACTGCTTATCTATGGTCATACCTTTTAATCTAATTTCCCAATCTAAATTCGTTAACTCGCTCCTCATACCTATGTAATTGGCTTCATTTAAGTTTAAGACTCTTCAATTCCGACTGAAGTATTTCACTCTCAAACTCAATGTGAAATTCTATCATATTATGATCACTCTTCTCCAGAGGAGCCTTTATTATGAGATTACTAATTAACCCTGTCTCATTATACAATACAAGATCTGAAATAGCCTGATTCTCTGTTTGGTTCCATGATGTTATGTTCTAGGGAACTGTCTCAAATTAATTCTATGAATCCGTCCTCCCGACTACCTTTAGTCAGTCTCGATGAAGATTAAAGTCCCCCATGATTATTGTGTTACCTTTATTACAAACTCCTATTATTTGTTGGTTAATACTGTCCTTAAGAACTTAAGAACATAAGAAATAGGAGCAGGAGTAGGCCATTTGGCCCCTTGAGCCTGCTCCGCCATTGAATAAGATCATGGCTGATCTGATCCTGGCCACAACTTCACATCTCCGCCCACTCCCCATAACCCTTGACTCCCTTATCATTCAAAAATCTGCCTATCTCCACCTTAAATATATCCAATGATCCAGTTCAATGGTATAGCTATTGTTTGGGGCTTATAAACTACTGCCATCTGTGTTTTCTGCCCCTTGTTATTTCTTATCTCCACCCGTACTGATTCTACTTCCTGATCATCTGAGTTAAGTACCCTGGAATATTTAGTTCCAAACCTTGGTCACCTTGCAACCACGTCTCTGTAATGGCTTTTAGATCAAAGCCATTTATCTCTATATGTGCGAATAATTTGTCTATCTTGTTATGAATGCTTCATGCATTCAGATAAAGAGCCTTTAATTTTAAATTTTTACCATTAATCCCTGCTTCAATTCGCTGATGCACTTTTACCATTAAACTCTCTGTCGCTTCCTGTTACACTCTGCTTATCTTTACCCAAATCGTTACACTGTTCTGTTGCCTTGACTTTTCTCTTTAGATTTCTAAATTTCTCCTCATCTGACCCCTCCCTCCCCTTTTAGTTTAAAGCCCTATATGTACAGTCCTAGTTATTCTATTCACCAGGAAACTGGTCCCAGCACAGTTTAAGTGAAGACCGTCCCAACTGAACAGCTCCCTCTTTCCCCAGTACTGGTGCCAGTGATCCATGAATCAAAACCACTTCCACCCACACCACTCTTTGAACCACGCATCTAACTGTCTGATCTGCTTGTCCCTATGCCAATTTGTGCGTGGCTCAGGTAGCAATCCAGAGATTATTACCTTTGAGGTTCTGCTTTTTAGTTTGGACCCTTGCTCCTCAAACTTTTCCTTCAATTATCAGCTGTGCTACCTGATGGACTACTACTCAGCGGTAACTCGGTCAACTTCAGGAGATTAAAAGTTTGAGCCCAGCTTTCGCCGCGTGATCTGACTTTTGTTGGGGTGATGTTTAAGGCACCACATTTGGCCCGAGTATCCTAGACTAGAGAAGGCAAAATCAGACAGTATTTCTTCCTGCTTTTGACTGCTGTCAAGTGACCATTGGTGCAAAATGTGCGTGTATGGGCATCGTATTCATTTACACAGCAAGGAGTGAGGAAAATATAAAGGAAGAAAGAGGGAAAAAACACCCTGAAATTGTCCTCTTCACCCAGCAGAAATTGCAGCTCCGATAAGCTGATAGAGCAGAATTGACAGCAGCCACTGAGAAATCTGCACCCCAATCTGTTGTACTAATCCATTGTGACAGTGACTGGTGAAGGTAAAAACAGGACATGGAGAGTAAAATAAAGATTTGTAAAACTGCTTATGATATACTGATTCTTGGCACGTTATGTCTTACTTAAAAACGTTTTGGTTTCCAAACCTGCTGCATCTCAACCATTGAATGTGACCTCATTTGTATTTCTTTCGTAATATGCACTTTCAAATGTATCATGAAGTGTTTAGCTCAGCTGATTACTGGATTAGTTTGTTGTGGTGAGTGTGCTTCAAATGTATGATCTGCTGCCTATGGAATGTAAAATCAAACTCTTCGGAGATTGATGATTATTGTTGTTCAATAACTGGCTTTTTGTTGAAAATACAGCAAGGTCAGCTCACTTTCTGGATAAAGGCACTATCTGAGTGTACCATCCACACCAAGTTTTGGGCAGGCAGGAGGAGGGGTGAGCTTCAAACCCGCCCAATATAATCGGTTTAAGGTCCAGGTTATTTTAACTCCCGGGCCCCATTTGCATTTTGCCAGCCAACTGTCTCGCTGAAATGGATGGAAAGAGGTAGCTGGCGGCATCAGGCAAGTGAAGTTCCCAGGGCCCATAGGAGATGAGGGGGTTGGGGGACATTGAGACCATTTGGTGGGTGGTAAGGGGCAGGGGAGAAGTCTGAGTCAGCAGAGGCTCAGGCGGGGCCTGCAGAAGCTCCCCTCCTCCTGGCCCACTAAGGAAACATGTTGGCTTACCTTAGAGTGCCTCCCCTTCGTCCCCGCCAGGTATTAATGAGAGAGGCACCCGCAGCGAACGTCCAGCTCAGTAGGCTGTTAAAATGCCAACAAGGGTCCTTTTGTCATCATAGGATTTTCATGTATTAATGAAGCTCCTGTCTGAGTCAGGCAGGCACCTTGGCTGCCTAAAACAAAAGGGCCGAGTTAAGATGATGCCGGATGAGAATCAAGCGGGAACGGGTAATCCCGTCGTTGTATGGCCCCCTCCCTCTGCCTGCCCCCCGCCGAATGAGTTGAGCTTTGTTCAGGTTTAGGTTGAGGCATTTAAATTGCCTTGAATAATCCTGGTTACAGAATAATCCTCCAGGATTCTTGCACCTGATCCGGTGACCCCTGTTAGAATGTGCGTGATTGCGAAAGTCATGTAAGGTCAGGATACTCCGCGGTTCTCCGTGGTTGAATAGTCTGCTGGTACTCAAATGTCCAGGGTAATGTACAAAATATAGCTATTTATGGTGAGGTACTGGTGAACTGCGAATGCCAGTGGAACCATCCCCCAAGAATCAGCACAAACATTTTGGCTGTTCATCTCTTTTCACATTGTGTTTTGATGTTTTCTGAGGAGTACAAAAATAAAAAACAGATGGGTGAAAATACAGATCAGATTTTCCTGCCAAACTACGTTGAAAGAGATTCTAAATGAAAATTTGTACAATATCGGCTCCTGTAATTTTCAAATGTAAGGGAAGATTTTCGTTGGTCTGTGTCCAGATGCACTGGATCGCCTGAGTGCAGCGGATATTGGAAAATCAGATAGATTGGAACACAGGCCTGTAATAGAACCCACCTAATTTTCTGCTGTTTGCTGTACTAAGCGCAGGTGAAGAGCCAGAAAAGTAGCTTCTCTAGTGTTGAACGCTCCAAAGGTCATTTATGCGAAACAAATCCTTCTTTGATTCAGTCTTTTTTGAAGAATTATGAATTGTATTAAAAAGCAGAGAAGATAAACGAATAGTAGAATAAAGTGAATCTAAATGGTGACGTGGGTTAATCGAATGTGTGCATTCATGTTGCTGCACTCAAATATTGAGTGAGATTGACCCTTTCCATAATCAAACTCATTACCTAGGAAGCTGAAAGCTCAGTGAAGCAAATGTCAGCATGAGTAATGATACAAAATTTTACAATATATATTGAGATTCTTGTTATCTGTATGTTGAAGCTTGCCTGCTTTGGTGTTATCTCAGATTTTCAAATCTAGAAGACCTGTCAGTATTCAAATAACACTTTGCAGGTAATTCAGCAGCTTTTGCACAAAATAATCATTTTCATCTGAATGCTACTGAATCCATTTAATCCCACTTATGTGCTGCTAAACTGATCAAATTCATAATCCAGTTCTTAGCTCAGCTTCTGAGTTTAGGATGACATTCAGATAATGACATCATCAGAAGTACGAGCAGAGATATGGGTTTGTCGAGAATAGATATTCAGATAGACATACATCCGGACTGGATCTTGGGGAGAAATGTCGGCAGAAACCAAAACAAACCACAAAAACATTCTGACAGAAAGCTAGTTTGACACTGTGTTAGATAAGGAACTGGCCAGAGGTTTAGAGTCCAAACAGATTGGGAGTAAATTTAACCCCCACAATGGGCCTTGGGTGGGGGAGGGTGTTAAAATGTAAAATATGTGAATCCCAACCCCAAACCGCCTCCAACTTTTGGTTTTAACTGAACTGCTCTTGAAGCAGGTCAGTAATTTTTAATTATTGTAATGAGGTTGCGAGGCTTAAATTTTACCAGGGTTTTACATTTACTTGCTGCGGACTGGGCTTCCCAGGGCTCAGGAAATCCGTCAGCTGGAGGGAGGCGATATCAGCCGGATCCGGCAGGTAAGTGTCTGTCAGCACTGTTTGAGGGCCAGGAGGAGCAGGAGTGCTTCACTCCACCACACCTGGCCCATCATGCTAATCTGTTTCCCTTCCTGTGATTTGAAGCCCTCCTGATCTGAAGCCCCCTCCTCCATGATCACACCCTCCCTTCTCTCTGCTCCCCACTTGCAGGCCTGTGCCGCAGGCCTTCCCGCCCACCCGCAGCCAGTGAGTCTCAGTTTGAATGAGGCACTGCCGTTAAATTTGGCAGGACTTTCACATTTCCGGCCATTACGATCTCCCCCTGCCCCCACCCCACCACTCCCTCCCCGACTTCCTGTGAATGTCGGGTCCATTGTTTCTCACCTCATGAAATTGTTTCCCCGCTCTCAGAAAGGATGCAAAAAGGCCGCCTGGTTTTGAGTGCACAAGGAATTAGTGCTGATCTGACTTCTGACACGTCTGTCTAAATTACATTTAATGCAAGATTATTCAAAAGGTAGAAGACTTTCATCATAAGTACCAACCGACACAATTTCCTGGAGAACCAAATATCACTTTGGTGCTCTTGTCTAAACTATGCAATCATCAAGCATTGTGATATTAGAAAAAAAGAAGATACATACAAGTTATTAAATAAAGGAAACCGTTTTAATTTTTCCAAAATGTTTGTTGTAATACTGGCTGATCTGTGATGTGGTTCGTGGGTAGTCTTGAGTATGCAGCATGTGTATGGTGTTTAGCTGCTAACGTGACCTGTATCTTTAAGATCATTACTCGAAAAAGGAAGATGCAAGTAATTGCTTTAATTATAATTTGCTATGATCAATGATCAGGTAGTTGTAACTGCTTCTGAATGTCAGGCTACAGGCCACTGAGTAGCTTTCTGATAGGTAGACACAACTAAATCTCCTTGCCAACTGTAAATTGGATATACACTTAAAAAAAATATTTGTTCTTCGGATCTGGGTGATCCCAGAAAGGCCCCATCCATACTCACTGAGAAGGTGGTGGTGGGCCTATTGTTTGAACTGTTGCAGTCTTTATGCAGATGGTACTCCCACAATGCTGTTAGGTAGGGAATTCAAGGACTTTGACCCAGCGATGATAAAGGAAAACCAAATCAAGTCAAGATGGTATGAGACTTGGAAGGGAATTTGGAGGTGATGGTGTTCTTATTCTTGGCAGAGATCATGAGGTTAGGATGTACTGCTGAAGTAAGTTTGGCAAGTTGCTGGAGTGCATCCTGCACATAGTATATACTGCAGCCAGTTTGCCAGTGGTGGAGGAGTGGATTATAATCCCCATGGAAGAAGTCCCAATCAAGCAGACTGCTTTGTTCTGGATGATGTTGAGCTTCTTGAGTGTTGTTGTAGCCCCAGGACATCACTGCAGGAGTTCCTCAGGGCAGTGTCCTAGGTCCAACCATCCTCAGCTGCTTCATCAATGACCTTCTCTCCATCATTAGGTCAGAAGTGGGGATGTTTGCTGATGATTGCAGCATGTTTAGTTCCATTCGCAACTCCTCAGATAATGGAGCTGTCCATGCCCGCATGCAGCAAGACCTGGACATCATTCAGGCTTGGGCTGATAAGTGGCAAGTAACATTTGCACCAAACAAGTGCCAGGCAATGACTATCTCCAACAAGCAAGAGTCTAGTCACCACCCCCTTGACCTTCAATGGAATTACCATCGCCGACTCCCCTACCATCAACATCCTGGAGGTCACCATTGACCAGAAACTTAACTAGACCAGCCACATACTGAGCGACAAGAGCAGGTAAGAAGCTGGGTATTTTTCAGCGAGTGTCTCACCTCCTGACTTCTCAAAGGCTTTCCACCATCTACAAGGCGCAAGTCAGGACTGTGATGGAATACTCTCCACTTGCCTGGATGAGTGCAGCTCCAACAACACTCAAGAAGCTCGACACCATCCAGAACAAAGCAGCCCACTTGATTGGCACCTCCTCCACCACTTTAAACATTCACTCCCTCCACCATCGACGTATCTTGGCTGCAGTGTGTACCATGTATAAGGTGCATTGCAGCAACCCACCAAGGCTTCTTCGGCAGCACCTCCCAAACCCACGACCTCTACCACCTAGAAGCACAAGGGCAGCAGGCGCATGGGCGAACCATCACCTCCAAGTTTTCCTCCAAGTTACACAGCATCCTGACTTGGAAATATATCGCCGTTCCTTCATCGTTGCTGGGTCAAAATCCTGGAACTCCCTCCCTAACAGCACTGTGGGAGTACCTTCACCACAAGGACTGCAGCGGTTCAAGAAGGTGACTTATCACCACCTTCTCAAGTCAAGCGCAATTAGGGATGGGCAATAATGTTGGCTTTGCCAGTGACACGCACATCCTATGAACGAATTAAAAAAATACCGATCCAAGCGAGTGAGCGTATTTCAGTGTATTCCTAACTTGAGCCTTGTGGGGAAGCTTCGAAGAGGTCAGAAGGTAAGTCACTTATTGCAGAGTATCCAGCCTGTGCCCTGCTCTTTTCAACATTGTTGATATGACTGGCCCATTTTACGATGATTGAGTAAATGAAATTACATTTTCATTACAAGGTGTTCTGGGATTTTTACTGATGCTTTGATGCTTGAATTCCACTATGTTTTCTTTATTTTTCTGTGACAACTGTAGATTAGTTACCTTGAATATTACTACATTTTTCTTTCATTTTGATCTCTCAATATTTTAAAGCTAGGATACACAGCAAGATGGAGGTAGGGACCTGGGATTCAGCAGCACTGACGGAGGGGTTGTGAGGTTTTCCAACACCAGGAACAGGTTGTTGGGGACTGGTAATACTAAGTGATGGTTCAGGGTTTTGGCAGCACTGTGGTGGAACTCTGATGGGAGGAGGGTGGGTATTTTCCCAGGGTGTGGCAGGCTGAGAGTCCTAGGATCTGCCATCATTGGGGCAGGGTCGGGGGGGTGGGGGTGGGCGAGTGGGGGGGATGCAAGAGTATGGCAGCAGCATGGGACGAGGATGACTTGGGCCCTAGAAGCCACTGAGGAGGGATGTCTGGCAAAACTGGAGGAACGCAAGCCTAGAATCACTGACTCAACCTATATCCTGGCTATGATCCATTCCGCATCAATTTGGTTCTTGGAAAATAAATGCATTAGTGTTTTGGGAAAGTTCCTGATGGCAACTCATGCTACAGGCAGGAAAGCAACTGCCTCAGCTGTTGCCAAATTCAAAAAATGTCACGGTTGCAATTTTTAATTTATTCCTAGCCTATCAGGATGGAATAACTGTATAGTTCTCCCTGATCTATTCTAAAAAGGGAACAGATTGGTTTTGGTAAAAGGGCTGAACTAATTTTCCAGTAATGTACAAATGTACTTGTAGAGCTGATATTAATCCAGTCAGCTACTGTTTAATTATTTTATCATTTAACATGTCTCTGCTCTGTTGCTAGGTACTTCACGTCATTTGTCGCCATGAGGATAAGCAGACACACTGGCAACACATGCTCGAATGCTTCTAATGTCAATACTCATCCATAGTTCAGCTGGAAATCAAACTGATTGTTTAGAGCGTGTTGCAACCCAAATGAAAAATGACTACATTCACCAGAGGGAAGGTTAATGGACAATTTAGATTTAACTATTTGACACAGTGGGTGATAAAAATATGGTACAGACTGCCCTGGAAGACAATGCAGATGGATACTACTGGAAAATTCAAGGGGGAAACTGGATAGGTCCTTGACACAGAAAAAAACTGAAGGATATAAGGGTAGAGAATAATATTTTTGAACCTTGGGACTGGCCTCTTTCTGTCCTGCATATTCCTATGTACCAGCTGAAATTTTCCCAAATAAAGGTTATGGGTTTGACCCCCACTCTAGACAGCCCTGAAAGTGAGGGTTCTGGTCTCTGAACACTGGGTTGACATCCAGTGGGGTTGTCGTGTCCGATGTGAGCAGAGCGACCCCCTCATTGCATCTAGCTGCTTCTCCTGATATGGAGTATGAATTAGGCCAACAACCTGTCCACATAAAAAGGGACTGTGTTACAGAAAGAAGGCAGAGCATGATCTGATGGATGTAAAGCAGTGGAAGAAATGGGCTGCCTCATGTGCCAATAGGCATGGAGAAGAGGGATTAAACCTGGGTCCTTCCTGGCCATTGTGGCATCATGTGGAGCATTTGCCCACTGAGCTATCCACTGTGTTCCACTTCATTTAAAGCAATACTGATTGTGAAATTTGGTTACCCTGACAGACTGGCACTTACTGGGCAAAGGGGACAATCCCTGCGCCTGAACGAATAGGCCGCAAGCGTACCTGATATTGGGCCTTGGCTTCATACGTGTCTGGCCAGCTGCAAACACTTGCCAGGAGAGGGAGTGAGTGGGAGAGGAGGGCGATCAGGAGGGGGCAACCAGGATAGGAGGGCGATCAGAAGCGGGGCAACCAGGATTGGTGGACAATCAACGGGGGGGAGGGGGACAAACTGCGGGGTTGAGGGCTGAGTGATCAGGAGGGGGACAAACTAGGAGAGAAAGGCGATCAGGAAGGGGGCAAACTGGGGTGGGTGGGCGATCAGGAGAGGGGGCAAACTGGCTGGGAGAGAAGGTGATCAGGACATTGGAACGGGAGCGATAGGGAGGGTTTGCAAGCGGGAACCGGCTGCAGCTTGTGCTGTTAATGTGGAGCTAGAAGGAACGCTCCTGCACCTCCTGGTTCCACATTGGGGCAAGTATTTTTTAAACATTCACCTTTTTGGTGGCATACTGCAGCAGTCCCTTTAAAGATCGCTGGTTAGGCCACATGTAGACCTGGTTTTCCTGATCACAGTGGGCACAGGGCCAGCTGCTTTTAGGGCAACTCGGTTTTGAACAGGGGGCCTCAAATAGGCGTGGGGCCCCTTATTTACATATGAAAAGATCCTCACACCTGCTTCAGATGCGGGCCCTGGACCCCTATTGTTTTGCCTTTATCAATATGGTGGGTGACGCACTTTTGGCTCATAATGTGCTTGTACCTCCTCCCGCCATGTTGGAAGCTTCGGGGCCTATTTAGTGCCTGAGAAACAGGCACAACATCATCGAATTTAATAAGTCTCTGTCTTCAAGGGGTCGAACCTATTGCTGTTCTAGACTGCAGCCATTACGAAAGAACCATAGTGTGACTGATTTTTATTGTTTCATGTTTAAGCAGTAGAAGTCAAAGCTAGGGCGAAGAGATTTTGATAGAATGCAAACCTCCCATGAAGTGTGATTTATGTTAATATGCTCGTCCTTGTGTTGAGTGTACTGTGGAATTGAGGGCAGTCTGCAGTGATGTGGGATCCCACAGGAGCATTATTTCTATGCTTGATTGGGTCCAATTAATTTGCTCAAGTCCTGGGGTAATTTACTAATTTTACTTGTGGATGTCTGTAAAATAATTTAACAAACTGAATGGAAGAACAAGTAACTCACTTAAAAAGTGCTTCGCATGGCTGAAAGGATTTTGATTCAAGTTCAAAATCAATCCAATCTTCCATCACCAATATAGCTATGAATTAGACTAATCAAAACTGTCAATGAATAGAGGAGGAAAGTTTTTAAAACTCAAACACAAAAGGAAATCACACTAAACTTACAGTACAAATAGTTTCCTTAAAAATAAAATTATAAAAATATTATAATACCCGTAGTAAGATTACTGGATTGGATTTTTAATCTGGTGTTCATTTCGTGTCCAATGGAGGTGGTAAAGGACAACAAGGCATCCAAAAGCAATCCTGATTATCACTCCTTCACTTAATTCAAAGCACAAAATGCTCCCTCCTATTTCACATAGCTGGAGTTATGTCTTCAGAAGCACAGGGATCCACCATCAGGAGCAGTAATGGAAATTACTTTTTGAGCTAACCCAGAATTCACTGCTAGGCCATATCTGCCCTTTCTCTAGTATAAGAACATAAGAAATAGGAGTGGGAGCAGGCCTTTTGGCCCTTCGAGCCTGCTCCGCCATTCAATAAGATCAGGGCTGATCTACCTCAACTCCACCATCCCGCACTATCCCCATATCCCATTGTTCACAGCCCTTTGAGCGAAAACAATTCTCCTCATCTCAGCTGTAAATGCTCTGAGACTGTGACTCTAGTTCTAGACCCTCCAGCCAGGGCAAGCATCCTCGCAGCATTTACCCTGTCAAGATCCTTAAGAATTTTCTATGTTTCAATGAGATCGCCTCTCATTCCTCTAAACTCTAGGGGATATAGGCCTAGTCTACTCAATCTCTCCCCATAGGATAATCCTCTATCCCAGGCATCAGTCTCGTGAACCTTCGTTGCACTCCCTCTAAGGCAAGTATATCCTTCCTCAGGTATGGAGACCAAAACTGTACACAGTACTCCAGGTATCGTCTCACTAAGGCCTTATGTAATTGCAGTAAGACATCGTAGGGTAGAAATTGCCCCCACCCCCTCTGCCCAAAACGGGGCGCTCCCACTCTGTTTCAATGGTTTTTACCGCAGCTGCGGTTCAGGTCGCCACTTGAGCGACATTCGTCTCTTTATATTTTTTTGTTTTGATCCAGAAGTGGGTGTAAATGGGGGCGGTGACAACAACTGAGGGGCGAAAGTTGGGTACGGAGCGGAGTTACCGCCGTGATGACATCATCACGGCGCTACGTCACCACGGCTCTCCCCTTCACTTAAGAACATAAGAACATAAGAATTAGGAACAAGAGTAGGCCATTTAGCCCCTCGAGCCTGTTCCGCCATTCAACAAGATCATGGCTGATCTGGCCGTGGACTCAGCTCCATTTACCCGCCCGCTCCCCATAACCCTTAATTCCCTTATTGGTTAAAAATCTATCTATCTGTGACTTGAATACATTCAATGAGCTAGCCTCAACTGCTTCCCTGGGCAGAGAATTCCACAGATTCACAACCCTCTGGGAGAAGAAATTCCTTCTCAACTCGGTTTTAAATTGGCTCCTCGGTATTTTGAGGCTGTGCCCCCTAGTTCTAGTCTCCCTGACCAGTGGAAACAACCTCTCTGCCTCTATCCCTTTCATTATTTTAAATGTTTCTCTAATATCATCCCTCATCCTTCTGAACTCCAACGAGTAAAGACCTACTCTATTCAATCTATTATCATAAGGTAACCCCCTCATCTCCGGAATCAGCCTAGTGAATCGTCTCTGTACCCCCTCCAAGGCTAGTATATCCTTCCTTAAGTAAGGTGACCAAAACTGCACGCAGTACTCCAGGTGCGGCCTCACTAATACCCTGTACAATTGCAGCAGGACCTCCCTGCTTTTGTACTCCATCCCTCTCGCAGTGAAGGCCAACATTCCATTCGCCTTCCTGATTATCTGCTGCACCTGCAAACTAACATTTTGGGATTCATGCACAAGGACCCCCAGGTCCCTCTGCACCGCAGCATGTTGTAATTTCTCCCCATTCAAATAATATTCCCTTTTACTGTTTTTTTTCCCCAAGGTGAATGACCTCACATTTTCCGACATTGTATTCCATCTGCCAAACCTTAGCCCATTCGCTTAACCTATCTAAATCTCTTTGCAGCCTCTCTGTGTCCTCTACACAACCCGCTTTCCCACTAATCTTTGTGTCATCTGCAAATTTTGTTACACTACACTCTGTCCCCTCTTCCAGGTCATCTATGTATATTGTAAGCAGTTGTGGTTCTAGCACCGATCCCTGTGGCACACCACTAACCACCGATTTCCAACCTGAAAAGGACCCATTTATCCCGACTCTCTGCTTTCTGTTAGCCAGCCAATTCTCTATCCATGCTAGGACACAGAGAGGCTGCAAAGAGATTTAGATAGGTTAAGTGAATGGGCTAAGGTTTGGCAGATGGAATACAATGTCGGAAAATGTGAGATCATTCACCTTGGGAAAAAAAACAGTAAAAGGGAATATTATTTGAATGGGGAGAAATTACAACATGCTGCGGTGCAGAGGGACCTGGGGGTCCTTGTGCATGAATCCCAAAATGTTAGTTTGCAGGTGCAGCAGGTAATCAGGAAGGCGAATGGAATGTTGACCTACATTGCGAGAGGGATGGAGTACAAAAGCAGGGAGGTCCTGCTGCAACTGTACAGGGTATTGGTGAGGCCGCACCTGGAGTACTGCGTGCAGTTTTGGTCGCCATCACTTAAGGAAGGATATACTAGCCTTGGAGGGGGTACAGAGATGACTCCGCGTACCTTTATCTTCTGCAGTAACCTTTTGTGTGGCACCTTATCGAATGCCTTTTGGAAATCTAAATACACCACATCCATCGGTAAAAGGGGAGAGCCATTGCGATTTCAAAATCTCTGCCCACTGGGCCACCAGGGAGGGGTTTGGCCGGGCCAGCAGCCTGGCACACAAGAGGGGGCATAGTTGACGGGCCGACAAAAAAAAAATATGGCGGCAGCGGCAATCGGCCCTTCCCTTTAAGAGAAGCCACACCGCTGCTGCAGAAGGCCACAGCCTCACTGGACCATTGGGGAAAAGTTTGTTTTGGCACCGCCGGGTGGGCCAAAGATTTTCCGAGGCGGATATCGCCATCGGGTGGGTTAGATCGGCGGTGCGCACGGTGATAATGAAGACAGACCGGCAGCAGCGGGACGGCAAGGGGGGATCGAGGCACCACCGGGAAAACTCGGGAGGGCAATTGGGCTAGCAGCGGTCATTCCACCAAAATTGCCGGCCACTCCACTTCACAGCGTGGCCGCCAATTTGCGGTGGTAACAGGCCTTAAGGAAAGGGGCAATTTCGTCCCTCTTTACTCTTATATTCCAATCCTTTTGTAATAAAGGCTAACATACCATTTGCTTTCCTAATTGCTCGCATGTTAACTTTCAGTGATTTGTGTATAAGGACACCCAGGTCCCTCTGACTACCAAAATTTCTCAATCCCTCACCATTTAAAAAATATTCAGCTTTTCTATGTTTCCGACTAAAGTGGATAACTTCACACTTCTCCACATGATATTCCATTTGCCGTGTTTTTCCCCACCCATTTAACCTGTCTATATCCTGTTGCAGTCTCTTTGCATCCTCCTCACTACATAGTTTCACACCGAGCTCCCACCTCCTATTAGCAAACTTGTTAATATTTCTCTTGGTCCCCTCATCTAATTTAGTAATATAGATTGTGAATAGCTGAGGCCCAAACACCGATCCTTGTGGTATCCCACTTATTACAGCCTGCAAACCCGAAAAAGACCCGTCTATTCCCACTCTCTGTTTTCTGTCGGTGAACCAATCCTCAATCCATGCTAATATATTAGTCCCAATCCCATGAGCCCTAATTTTGTGTAATAACCTCTTGTGTGGCACCTTACCGAATGCCTTTTGAAAATCTAAATACAATACATTCACTGGTTCCGCTTTATCCACCCTGCTAGTTACAACTTCAAAATCTCTAACACGATTTCCCTTTCATAAATCCATGTTGACTCTGCCCAATCATATTATGATTTTCTAAGTGCCCTGTTACCACGTTCCTAATAATAGATTCTCGCATTTTCTCTATTGCTGATGTCAGGCTAACTGGTCGATAGTTTCCTGTTTTCTCTCTCCCTCCTTTCTTGAATAGCAGGGTTACATTTACTACCTTCCAATCCACAGGGACTGTTCCAGAGTTCAGGGAATTCTGGAAGATCAAAATGAATGCATCCACTCTTCCTATAGTCACCTCTTTTAAAACCCTAGGATGTAGATCATCAGGTCCAGGGGATTTGTCGGCTTTTAGTCCTGTTAATTTCACCAGTACAATTTTTTTTACTAATACTAATTTCTTTAAGTTCCTCATTCTCACTAGACCCTTGGATCCCAACTATTTCCAGAATGGTTTTTGTGTCTTCTTCTGTGAAGACAGATACAAAGCATTTGTTTAATGTCTCTTCCTTTTCCTTAATCCCCATTATAATTTTTCCTGGCTCTGACTCTAAGGGACCCATGTTTACTTTTGCTAATCTCCTTATTTTTACATACCTATAGAAGCTTTTACAATCTGTTTTATGTCTCTTGCTAGTTTACTCTCATATTCTATTTCTTGGTCATCGTTCGCTGAACTCTAAAATCCTCCCAATTCTCAGGCTTACTATTTTTTTTGGCAAAATTATAAGCCTCTTTCTTTAATCTAATTCTATCTTTATCTTCTCTTGTTAGCTACGGTTAGACCTTCTTATTCCTTAATGGAATATATATTAGTAGCAAATTATGAATTATTTCTTTAAATGCCTTGTTTATCTACTGTCATATCTTACCATAGCCAATTCGCCCCTCATACCGTTCTGAACAAAGTTTGCTTTGTTCAGATTTAAGACCCTAGTTTCAGATTTAACTAAATCACTCTGAAACTCAACATAAAATTCTATCATATTATGATCACTGTTCCTCAGATGCTCCTTTACTACAAGTTAATTCATTAACCTTGTCTCATTGCACAATGCTATATCTAAAATAGCCTGCTCCCTAGTTGGTTCCTCAACATACTGATCTAGAAAACTACCTTGAATGTATTTCATGAACTCATCCTCTGCACTATTACTGCAAATTTGGTTTACCCATTCTATAAGAAGGTTAAAGCCCCCCATGATTACTGTATTACTCTTGTTACATGCAGCTCTAATTTTCTGATTTATACTGTGTCCAACATTGTCCCCACCAGTGCTTTCTGCCCCTTGTTTTTAAGCTCCACCCAAAGTGATTCTACATTTTGATTTTCTGAGCTAAGTTCTTTTCTCTCTACTGTATTAATCCCATCATTTATTATCAGGGCTACTCCATTTCCTTTTCCATTTTGCCTATCTCTTCTAAAAGTCAAGTATACTGGAATATTTAGTTCCCAACTTGGCCACTCTGCAACCATGTCTCTGCAGTGGCTATTATATCAAACTGATTTATACAACAACATAAAAGCAAAAGACTGCGGATGCTGGAATCGGAAATATAAACAGATACTGCTTGTAATCTCAATGGGCCAGGCAGCATCTGTGGACAGAAGCAGAGATAACATTTTGGGTCGATGACCCTTCGTCAGAACTGGTGAATGTTTGAAATGAACAAATTCTTAAGGCGCACTGAAAGGGGAAGGGGAGAAAAGAACAAAAGGGAAGTTCTGTGATAGGGTGGGAGGCAGGAGAGATTAGAGAGACAAAAGGGATGATGGGCCGACTTGAGATGGTAATAGCATAAGTTAGAAAAACGTTAGTTTAGTTAGGGTGTGAATGGTAGGATAATTATCCGCTACCATGAGAAACAAAGAGAGAGAAAAAATACATCAGAGCAAAATATGGGCAGAAGCTAAGGTCTGAAATTGTTGAACTCGATGTTGAGTCCAGAAGGCTGTAAAGTGCCTAAATGAAAGGTGAGGTGCTGTTCCTTGATCTTGCATTGAGCTTCATTGGAACAGTGCAGGAGTCCGAGAATGGAGATATCAGAGTGGGAGTGGAGTGGACAATTAAAATGACAGGCGACCGGAAGCTCGGGTCACGCTTACGGATTGAACGGAGATGCTCCGCAAAGCAGTCACCCAATCTGTGTTTGGTCTCCCCAATGTTGAGGAGACCACATCGTGAGCAGCGAATACAGTATACTAAATTGAAAGAAGTACAAGTAAATCGCTGTTTCACCTGGAAAGAGTATTTGGGGCCTGGACAGTGGTAAGGGAGGAGGTAAAAGGGCAGGTGTTGCAGCTATTTTGTTGGATAACAGTAATCAAGTGCCCCCTGATTTAAAGGAGGCAGCAGCTCTGTAACTCCTTTTGGAGTAAACAAAATTAAACATTAAATCAAGTACCCCCCGATCTGGGGGACACTCCAGACACTTTCCAACTGCCCTTTTTTTTTGTGGGTTTTATTTTGTGATTTTTTTGGGGGGGGGCTTTAAAATCATAAATTTTACAAGTGCCCCCTATAAAAGGGGAGGGGGACACTAAAACCCGGCAATTAAAACAAATTAAACTTCAGGTGTTGCATCTCTTGCCCTTGCACGGGAAGGTACCATGGGAAAGGGAGGGGGTGCTGGGGGGTGACTGTGGAATGGACCAGGATGTCCATATGAGATTAAATCAGTGACGGTCTGGGAAATGATGGCTTCATGTTCGATAGTGGGGTCATGGTACAGTGGGAGGTAGGAGGAGGTGTCAGAGAGTTAATGATCAATCTCTGCAAGGCACTTTACAGCCTTCTGGACTCAACATCACGTTCAACAATTTCAGATAACCTCTGCCCATTTTTGACTCCCTTCCACCCACCGCCCCCCCCCCGATCTTATGTTTTTTTTTTCTTTGTCTCCAATGGCAGGTGGTCATTATTCCGCCATTCACACCCTAGTTAGACTAACCTTTTTCTAACTTCTGCCATTACCATTTCAATTCGGCCCATCATCCCTTTTGTGTCTCTAATCTCTCCTGCCTTTCACCCTAACACAGACCTTCCCTTTTGTTCTTTCTTCTCCTCCTCTTTTCATTGCTCCTTAAGAATCTATTCTTTTTTAACATTCGCCAGTTCTGACGAAGGGCCGTCGACCTAAAATGTTAACTCTGTTTTTCTCTCCGCAGATGCTGCCTGACCCATTGGAATTTCCAGCATTTTCTGATTTATATCTGTGCCATTAATTCATCTATTTTGTTGCGAACGCTTCGCGCATTCAGATATAGTGCCTTTACCTTTAACTTTTTTCTATTTTTCCTTGATGTCACCTTAGACAATGATGCCCTCTTACCTTTGTTAAGCTCTCTGTCCCTTCCTGATCCACTCTGCTAATTTTTACCCAAATCGCTACTCTGCTCTACAGCCTTTACATTTCTCTTACTGCTTTTGAATTTATCTTTTCCTGAATCCTCCCACCACCCCACTTCATTAATTTAAAGTCCTATCTACCGCCTGAGTTAGTCGATTCGCCAGGACACTGCGCCCAGCCTGGTTTCAGTGAAGCCCATCCCAATGGAACAGTTCCCTCTTTCCCCAATATGGGTGCCAGTGCCCCATGAATTAAAATGCCTGCCTTCCACACCATTCTTTCAGCCACGCATTTAACCTTCTAATCTGTTTGTCTCTATACCAATTTGTGCGTGGATCAGGTAACAATCCAGAAGTTCTGCGTTTTAATTTCAACCCTACCTCCTCAAACTCTGTCAGCAGAATCTCATTCCTAGTTCTACCTATGTCATTGGTTCCTACGTAAACCATGACAACTTGATCGTCTCCCTCTCACTCCAAGTTCTTCTCCAGCTACGAGGAGATATCCTTGACCCTGGCATCAGATAAGCAACACAACCTTCCGAACTCTTTCTCGTGGCTGCAGAGAAAAGTATCTATCCCCATGACTATACTGTCGCCTAGCACTACCACATTCCTTTTCACTCCCCCCACTTGAATGGCCTCCTGTACCATGGTGCCGTGGTCAGTTTGCCCATCCACCCTGCAGACTTTGCCCTGATCCACATAAGCATTAAGAAACTTGTATCTGTTGGATGAAGCTCCTCCAGCACTGCACCTCAGGTCGCTTTACCTGCTTGACTCATAGTCACTCCCTCCTGTCCCTGACCACGAACCTGACCAACACCACTATCTAACATAAGGGATGTGACTGCCTCCTGGATCAAAGTATCCATGTAAGTCTCCCCCCTCCCTGATGCCCCACAATGTCTGCACCTCGGACTCCAGCTCAAAATCTCTGAGCTGATGTTCCTCGAGGTGCAGACACTCACTGCAGATGTGGTTGTCCGGGATCACAATACTATCCACAAACTCCCACATGCTGCAGTTGTGTCACCTGCAATATCATCCGTATCTAAACTTGTTTTATTTATTTAATTAAAGTTTATTTATTTAATTAACTTAGCTTTTTTTTTAGATTTTAAAACTAATTACTCAATCTAGTTTAAGTTATAGGCAGGTTAACTTAAATGCTTACCTGTAAACTTACGCTCGCCGCTCCTCCTTGTGCTGTGATGTCACTTTGCAATTTCTTTTTTCCCTGTGCTCTGCTGCTCCGCCGAGCTTCTGTTTAAATTCTCGTGGCCACTCCCGTGGTGTTCCTCACTCATCCGACTTCTTCAGGCATTAATTGTAGTATTAATTGCCACTTTAAAAATATGACCTCCTTGTGAACTCAGGAAGTGGAGGTTTTTGTGTATTTGGGGTGGGAAGAGAATGTCCATAAGACATGTGCTGACTGCATAGAATGTTAGCAGCTCTTAAGCTGGTAGATCTTAATACTTGTTCATGGTAGATCTTGTATTAAATCTCTTTGACTAAAGACCAGCAGACTGACTGAATTGGCTAAACTGACGATATTCAAAACCATAGCATGGCTATCATTGTTCTACGCCGGTATTAGGCCCATACATATCCCAAAATAAAATCCTATAGGTCTGGAATTGAGATAATTGAATTCTTGTCAATTGATTTATTTCGGAGATCTGGGCCTTGAAATGTTTGGGCTGATATTGCACTGCCAGAAGTGCTGCAGGGTGGGACCTCCACACATCACTTGACCCCACCCCAAATCCCAGGGAAACCCAGTACCTGAACCAGTTTGAGCTTTGATCAATGCTGCAAGACCTGGTGACAGAGAATTTAATTTGACAGTCTGGCTGCAGCGTCCATAGAGGTGACTGCCTGCTCCATTTTTTAATATTCCTTCACAGGATGTGGGCGTCGCTGGCAAAATCAGTATTTATTGTCCATCCCTAATTGTCCTTAAGAAGGTGGTGGTGAGCTGCCTTATACAACTGAGTGGCTTGCTAGGCCATTTCAGAAGTCAGTTAAGAGTCAACCACATTGCTGTGGGTCTGGAGTCACATATAGGCCACACTGAGTAAGGACGGCAGATTTCCTTCCCTAAGTGAACCAGATGGGTTTTTACAATAATCCGGTGGTTTCATGGTTACCATTACTGATACTAGTTTTTTATTACAGGTTTATTTAGTTAATTTAACTGAATTTAAATTCCCTAGCTGCCATGGTGGGATTTGAACTTGTGTCTCCGAATCATTAGTCTAGGCGTCTGGATTACTCGTACAGTAACATAACCACTATGGCACTGTATCCCTGTAGACTGCACAATGGTCATGCCCTGGGCCAGAATGCTACACAAGCTGGAAGCAGGCTCCTCCATATTCTCAGACATGAAGTGACAGCTCCGAGACAGGCTGTTCAATACCATATGTGTAGAAAGCAGTTTTTTGTTGAAGACTGGGCCGCTAAAGTCGGCATTTCTTTCATCCTCATCAGAGCCAGCACCCGCGCTTATCCTCCAGCGAGCAGGCTCCTTCAGTTCTGGTCAACCTTTGGTTATTGTGAACCACCTTCTCCTGAAGAAAAAGAGGAAGAGAATTAATGAATGACAGTTGAATGGGGTTGTGCAGATGTGTATGTCAGCTTCATATAGTGTGTATGTTGAGGCAGAGAAGCAGCAAGTTGCATGCAGGATGGGGAACTGGCCATGTTGAAGACAGTGGCTCCGCTGTGAATTGAGATAGCACTCAGCATAGGCATTAAATGCTTACCAATTGACACCATGTAAAAGCAGAATGTTGTTGGTGTCTGACGGAAGGGCAGCAAGAGGTGAGTGTGTAATTGGAATGAGAAGGAGCATTGGTACAGTGTCCCCTTGTGATTGGTGAAGTATGTGGTATGAGGAGGGAAGTGCTTTGGGTGTTGGGGTGGAGGAGATGGATAGCGGAGAGAAGTCCTGTGGCCTGATATAACGGATAGAAATAGAGCTAGGAAGACCTCATGCTCACCCTTGCTAATCCAGGTTGTTGAAGCGTTTCTGGTACGGAACCCACATCCTGGGGGCGATGGTGCAGACATTGACATTGTCTGCCACCTCCCTCTCGGCCTGCTGCGGCATCTGTATGGGCACCTTTCTGCCATCTGAAGGAAACGGGACCTGACTACGTGCACTCATTTGCTCCACTAGCGCCTCCACGGCAGTATCAGAGAATTCAGGTGCTTCTGCCTGAGACATTTGGAAGTGCAGAATCCTCCCACTGAGCAGATGACCCATCACTTTAAGAGGTGTACTCACTCTCCAAATGGGTGCCGGGCTCACTGGAAATCGCTCCCTCCTGGTGCGCTGCCCATCACCGCTGGAAATACAATGGGCAGCCTGCCAATGAAATTTATATGAGGCCCAACTGTCAAAATGGTGTGTGGCCCTCAGACTGATGGCATAAGGTGGGTGGCCTGATTGCTCCACCCACCGCCTGCAGGGAAAATTAACCCTCTTATCTTTTCTCGGTATAATTCCAACAGTTTCTCTTTTTATTACAGTAACAGATGCTGAAACAAATAGCAGCAAAATCATAAACTCATTTTTTCTAAACACATTTATGATTTTGCTGCAGAGGTTATGCGTCTCCATTGTAAATGGCAGCATCCCAGCCATAGGTATTCTCAAACTGTGAGACTTTCCCCAATGGAGGCCTGTTTGAACATAGCAAATAAAAGTCAGGCACATATATCACTTTGTTATGGGGTATACCATTAAAAAACAATGATAACTGCTACAAAATCCAGATTAAGGATTTATTTTTCCTTCATAAATCAGAATTGGCTGATTTGGGTCACTTTAGATTTTCCCTTTAAACCTCACATATGGCTTTAAAATTCAGCCATAACACACATGCCTCTGTGCAAACCTCAAACAAATGTAGTAAATACAGTTGAAGGGAATTTTATAAAATTGGACGCCAACTGCAGAGGTTGCCTATTTTTTATTTAATACAATAATAAAATGGCATCTTTGTATAATCTAAATGTGGTGCTCAAAGGTTGCTGTAAGGTAGGAAGAGCCCCACTCTACAGGAAACACGCATCTTTGATCTGATAAAATGCAGCAAATAAATAAAAATGTAATTTAATGGAATCCTATTCTATATCATATATTGTTTCAGAGAAAAATAAAATCTGACTACAACTTCATTTACATACAATAGGAATGACTATGGCAAGAATAACATGGTAAAACTAGCACAAGTTTTCATATCAGATTTTCACAAAATATATGTGCGTTTCCAACTATTAACTGATGTAATTCAAAGTGGGATACTGGTGTGGCAGCAAAAATTCCCATGACAAAAAGCAAGCTCCTCAGGGCATTGCTATTAAGCCTTGTAATTGTGCAGAGCAGTGACACCCTGGGTCAGAACACAGCTGAGTTAGTGTCTCTCTGCACAATGAATATTTTACACTTTGTTTAAGTACAGTGTTAATCATTCCATTAGCTACATCCTATTGAGTTGCTAGATGACTCATCATCCTATGAATAGGCAACTTTGAAATTATGCTTTGTACCTTGTATGTTTTGTTTTAATCAATCCATCTATTCATTTGTTAATAATACAGAAAAAGAGCATGGTGCAGTCAAGTATAATATTTCTTCAATTGCAATATTTGTTAAGTGGTCATAAAAATTATTGTCGGACTTTTTACAGATTTTTCCACATTGAAGATAAGAGATTTTCGTGCAGTGGGGTAGAGGTGAGAATGACCAATTGTCAGCATTGAGCATCCCCAGAGCAGGTAGTTAGATGCAGGCGAAGGCTCATTTTCCTTTGCCTTAACAGTGTTTCTTAATCCCAATTTCAGCACTTGTTACTGCATCAGTGTAGCACTTTTATTTGCCACATTAGCCATCCTTGGGCCCCCTTTGAACAAGATTAATTTATGATTCAAATAATGCCAATTTATGGGTAGACTTGTTCCATGGATTCAGACTCATTAGAAGCGTATTAGGGTTAACCAGAGTCTTTTCAATTTCAACCCTTGCAGCCAGTAGGTTGGAAACTTTCATCCCAGCAGTCTGTAATGGATTTGAGCTAGTTCCTGATAATGAAAGGACACTGTATTTATTCACTATACCACACTCCCTCGTGTTATTTTTTATTGAGAGAGAATGTTGCTACCATTCTGAGATTTTGTTTGAGAGTTATTTAAGATGTTCCATTTAGCACAATTGTATTTGAAGCAAGAAATTACAGGTTGACTACATTTTATTCTGATTCTATTGACAAACTAAGCTCTTCATTAACTTACAGGATGAGGGAGCATGTGCTTGGGTTGGTAGGAACAATATCCCTGCCATGATTCTTTGAAATGATATGATTTTGAAAAACAATGGCCCAGAATTTGTGATTCTGATGACGGCGAACTGGCAGCGTTTGCCGCCATTTTGTTTTTGAAACTGACTACATCTTCGGGATTTAGCACATGTGCTGCCTACCTCAAAAATCCTGAAGTTGCGTTCAGTCATTCACTGCTCCTCCACAAGCTGCGCTGTGGGCCTCCCATCCACAGAGCCGGCAATCCATGAAATCTCTCAAATCATGGAAACTGACCAATACGTTGGCTCTTCTGCAGTAATTGCACTGTTAAATACTCCATTAAAAGTTAGTCCCAAAGGGATTAGGTGTAACTAGGGTGTTTACAGCGTATTGACAGCTAAACATAGGTTAGGGCCCTGAAAAACATTTGTGCAGTGTCAAAATCATCCATTTTAATAAGAAATAAACATTTTTAAGAAACTTAAAAAAAAATGTTCATCTTTATTTCAGGTTTGCCTTTTCCCCATGTGAAAGCCCCAATCTTTGTTTTGCTCTCTCTAATATTTTTTTAAAGTTAGAATTTTAAGGACTTACCCACTTCCTTCTTTGCTGTCTGTGAGAATTCTGCATTTTGACAGCTTATTGACGTCACAGCAGCTCGCAATATGGGATTCCCACTGTACTATGTTGATTTGAATTATGTATTGGAAAACCCACACTTCTCAACACAGCGATCGCAAGATCTTTGTGCGAAGCTTACTTCGGGGCCCAGCGATGAACGCCTTTGTGTCGCTGCTGACTGCAAATTCCCAGCCAATAAGATTAGAGCCAGGTCAGGTCCTGAGAAGCATAAGGAGCAGAGCCGAGGAATCATGAATTGTATGGAATCATTTCCTTAATCAATAAATCTAGGTGTTCAGAGTGGTAAGGGAGTTGAGTTGAAACCTGGTGCTAGTCATTGATTTCAGAGCCTTTGGTCAGCTATGACCCAGGCTACCACTAAGCCATTCTACCTGGAAGGAAAAGGAAAATGTTTGACTTGTCTCACATTCACATTCTTTGTGGATTACTGGGAAAATAATGTGTGTAACTGTGTGACTATGGCATGAGCTGGACTATCTCCAGGTATCAGTGAGATTGCATGTGTATGCAAACTCTGTAGGCATAATCTGCAGGCATTGTCTAGCAAGGCAATTCACCAGGTTGTAGCAGCAAGCTTTGCTTTGACAGCAACCACAAAACGAGCAATTCTTTCTATCTATTTATCTCTCTCTCTCTCTCTCTCTCTCTCTCTCTTTTTCTCTCTCATCTCTCTCTCATCTCTCTCTCTCTCTCTCTCTCTTATAGGGAGTGGGGGCTGGGTAAGCTGTGAATGTTATTGTAAAATAAGAGTTCTTTTTGAAGTGCAGTTTATACCTTCTCAAGATCCATGCAAGGAACCAGAAGTAGCTTCCAACCGGAGGTTTGACAAATACAGTTCAAAGATGCAAATAAATCTTTTGTGACAAGTAAAACATTCAGTGAAATTTCACCCAAAGAAGTGAGATATTACAGTCTCCATTTCATGCACAATGATGCACATTGCAGAAATGCTTTCGTACTGAGGCCGATCATGTCAAACATCAACAATAAATACAGTAGATGCTTTTATCTTTACAGCTGAACATTTCAGGACAAAACTATTATTTTGCTTTTAAATTTAGAATAGGCACTTTGGACTGTGCTTTTATGTAGAGCTCCCACAGACAGCAAATGCACGGGGCCCACTCCTTGCATTTACATAACTGAAACTAGCTTCTTTATCCTGACAACAGAATCATACACCCACAATGTAATGGCATTGAGATAGGGAGGCAGGGCAGTCTACAGTATGAAGTGTAACCAAAGGTGGGCTGCTCATGTAACTGCAGTTGATTATATCCTGGTAAAGGATAAAAGCACTTAGTGAGAAGTGTCAGGCCTCAGTGCTCCAAAAAAATAATAAAAGCACCCAACCATAAAAGCTGTTAAGAAAAAAAATAGGAGGCATACACTTTGATTCAGTCAGACATTTGCAGACTCCTTTTTTTTCTATACAGTTTATTTACAAAATGTATTAAAATTCCTTTCTTTTACAATACCTCATTACTGAGGCTCAGTAAATGATGTCCACTCATGCACCTTTATACTTTAAATATTTGCTATTTTGCTTGTTAACATTTCTGTGTTTGCCGATGTGCAGTTTTAACAAAAAAATCTTTAAGTGACTACAGCTTAACTTCTATAGCTTGAAGTTAATAGCAGGAAGTGTAGGCAATCACTGTCTTACATGCAAGTTTAAAAAGAATGAAAAGAACTCAAATCCTTCACCTCTGTGAAGTCTTCACTCTTGAAAACTGACACAAGTTGATAAATCTACATTGTTTCTGTTCATATAATCCTTTAAAAAAATCATTTTTTTGTTTTCCTATAGACACTTTATTTGTAGAGCTCTGATTAACCCTTTCTCACCTGATCAGGTCACTCTCGATTCAAATTAAATCTTCTCAATGATCAGACACTTGAAAGTATTCAGAGAGGAAAAGGTTAAACACATTTGCTGCTATATAAAAGTAGGCCATTTCATTGTACTTGATTGTTCACATTCTGTTTGACATCCTGATGGCCTCCTTCTCTTCCCCACAGATTGGATGTTAACCCACTGAATCCCCACTTTGTAATATTAACAGAGGTAATTAGTATGTAGGTACTTTACTGAACAGCCTGGATTTTTAAAAAAAATTAACAATTATGCTTTATTTCTCACAGAAAAGATATCATGTAAGAATTTTGCCACTGTATCTTGCAAGAAACAACTATTTTTGTTTAATTGTCATTATTTCTGTTAATCAGTCAGTTATTAAAGTAACTTTTTAGACATTATTTTATATTGCATATTTCCTTTGAGTGCTTTTCCAATTTATCATTTCAATTGGTGCAAGGAGACTGGCACTCAAAGTCGTAAGTCCCAATGTTATTGTTCAGACATTTTATACATGAAACCTTTTCTCTGCAATAGTTGTGTTATCAAATAATGGCTTTTTGCTGAACTAAATTGATTTTATTCCAGTATATAATTTCACAGAGAAGCTTGATTCTTTTTTTAAACTCTGTCCTGTATTTTCAAGCAAGCTAGACTCTTATTGTGATTCAGAATGATGAGTTGCATTGTTGTGATTCTCCATTATGTTCCATAAGGCACTGAAGGAGTATTCAGTTTTTTATGAAAAGTCTGGTGCACCATCAGCCACTCTGGTACCATGTCTGACACCCGGTACAGCGTGCAGTGACCACAGGTAGTCAGGGGTCATGGCACGGCCGTTTTCTCCAACGCTCCCAAATATGGACAGTGTTCCTTTGTTTTGCATGGCATCAGTGTAGGTCAGCTGTGTTACAAAGAAGGAGAGAAAAAGAAAATCTACTGTTAAAAATTAAAGCACTGAATACATCACGACACAATTTATGGGTCAATTGAAAATTAATGCTTTGCTTGACACATTAATTTTTGAACTGTGATACATTTCCCAGCGTTGCAAAGAAAGTGTCAGATAAGCTAAAATAAACCACTGAGAGGGATTCAAATTAAGTTAGCATGATGACAGGCAAAAATTAGTGCATTTGCAGTCATGTGTGCAGAATTTGCAAGCGATATACGCATTTGCATGACTGCACCAAACTTGATTAACTACAATAAATATTATATCATATATTATTATAGAACAGCTTACGGAACTGGACGCAAAGATTTTGCACTTGCTGGATAAATTACGATTAGCCAAGTGTAGATATTGTGAACAAACTCAGATTCTGTATGAATCAGCTACCTCAAAGGGAATACGCATGACCTAAAAATATTTAATTTGCTCGTTCAGATGGCTCTCGTGTTACAGTTTAATATAGTGTGATTAGCAGAGCTGCTGTTAATATCAGTCAGTTCTACCCAGGTGGGATGCTGTCATTAGCTGTCACCTGGCGTAGATATCTGCTTGAGTGTAGAATTGTGTGTTCACCCTCTTCCCATTCTTGTTCTGAATTGTAACAGACAGAAAGTTTATACTTCTTCTCATTTGCTTTTGAAAAATGGTAATTTTTTTTACATGTATATCTAAGGATCCCATTTTAGAAATGAAGTGATTATCTGCATAAACATTTTTGTGTCTTTCTGCGCATGCGCGCGGCGGACCCCGTCCCTTTTTTGCGCATGCGTGCTTGATCCGGTCGCGCATGCGCAGTACGATATGAGGAAGCCAGAAGTGGGGCCAAACCACATTGCCAAGCCTGGAGCTGCTGCCATTGCTGTTCGAGCTTGAACCTGCTACTAGGGCTTTAGGGTTATCTTTCGAAAATCAATGACTACGCTAAAGGAGTCTCCAGAACTTTTGCCTAGAATACTGCTGTGATTATCTACACAAAAATTGTCACAGCCTTCTAAGAGAGGAAATCAGAGGTGGGAAAGAGAGAGCGGGAGGAGGAGAGAGAGACAGAGAGAGAGAGAGGCTGAGACTGAACGACAGAGAGAGTGGGGGGTGGGGGGGAAGAGTGACTGGGTGAGAAAGGGGCAGAGAGAGACTGGGAGGAGACATAGAGAGAGAAAGAGGGGACGGAGGAAAAAGGATCAGAAGGGAGAGAGAGAGAGGGGAGAGAAGATCAGGAACTCGGTTGTGGGAGGGGGGGTAAAGATCATGGAGAGCACAGTGGGGATGGTGGAAGAACAGGATCTAGATCTAAAGGCAGGGGGGTTGAGAGCAAGAACATGATCCAGATGGTAAGATGGATTGCGTTCTTCTTTACACCCGCACCACATTCTCCCTCTTTCTCCCCCACTTCCTCCCCCCTCCCAAAATCTGGTTTATTTCTCTGAAAGCTCGATGCATGTGTGGCAAGTGACATAATTGGACTGGACAAAATCCGCAAGTCATAACACTGTCACTATTCACTTCATACCCAATAAACCTGTCAACAATCCATGACCCACACACAATGCCCCATCTTTGGGGAGGAGGGTGGGGGAAGTCAGGAAGTTGTTGAGGGGAGAAACTTGGGAAGAGGGAGGTCGGGAACCCGTCGGGGTGGAGGGCATTGGTGGGAGAAGAAGCTCATGAAATTGGGCTGCGGGAGAATGTCAGAAACTTGGACAGGGGGAGCAGGTTAGGAATTTGGGTGGGGGGGAGGAGGTCAGAAACTTGGACTGGAGGGAGGTTAGGAACTTGGCAGGGGGAGCATGTCAGGAACCTGGGCAGTGGGGGGTGGGGGCAGGAACTTCTTTGGGGGGGTGGAAGGTCTTAACCCATGCGAGTGAGCCCTATCTTTTCCAAGTGAGCTCTGTTCTGTCTGGAGTCAGAATGGCTCGAATTACATTTTGCAAAGAGAAACTGCTGGGTGTGTTTTATTCTCCAAGGGGACGAATCAGCAATCAGGAGTTGTTATCAAGGGGCCCAATCAGAGCTTTAGGTGTTGCAAATTAATGCGTCCTTTTAGAAGTGCTTGGTTTTTTATCACTGTCACGTGCACATACTTTAATATTATTTGTATAGTTAGTTGGGAGGACATTCCCTTACCCTCGCCCTCTCCCATACTATTGGCAAGAATGAGTCATATAGTAAGTGAAAGCAGCTTCCCTTGGAGAACATTTGTGATATTTAGTAATCAGTTCTCAAAATGTGACTCTGCAGGGGAATTCATGAAAAGTTTTTCTTTGCAAAAGGGCGTGGCATAAATCCATTTTCTTTAAAATTCATTTTGGGTTATGTTTATTCTTTTCCACATGTTCCCCAACTGAGCATTGGAATAGTCAAGTCTGGAGGTGACAAGGGCAAGGGTGAGAGTTTCAGCAGCAGATAGGCTAAGGCAGGGCAGAAACAGCAATGTTACATAGGTGGAAGTCGGTGGTCTTTGTAATGGAGACGATAAGAGGTCAGAAACCTAGCTCACAGTCAAATGAACCTTGATTTATGTTTTTGCAACCTTTTGTCGAATTCCTTCAGCTAATCTATAACATAACATTCATCTTATCTTTAATATAACATTCATCTTATCTATAATATTTCAGCTTTTCTATAATATAACATTGTCATGGAGTACAACTTGGAAATAGTGACCCTTTCTAGACCAGGCAGATACAAACTTTAATTTGATAACTTTTTGTTGTTTGCATTCCTCTTCTGGAATCACTGTCCAATTGTATTGTTGCAAATAGCAGTACCTAAGCTGGTTCTGTGTACTTAAGAACATAAGAAATAGGAGCGAGAGTAGGCCATTTGGTCCTTCGAACCTGTTCCGCCATTCAATAAGATCATGGCTGATCTTCAACCTCAACTCCACTTTCCTGCAGTATTCCCATATTCTTTAATTCCCTTAATATCCAAAAATCTATCGATCTCTGTCTTGGATATACTCAATGACTGAGCATCCACAGCCCTCTGGGGTAGAAAATTCCAAATTTTCACAACCATTTGAGTGAAGCCATTTCTCCTCACCTCAGTCCTATATGGCCGATCCCTTAATCTGAAACTGTTACCCCTAGTTCTAGACTCACCAGCCAGGGCAAACCTCCCAGCATCTATCCTGTCAAGCCCTGTAAGAATTATATGTTTCAATGAGATCACCTCTCATTCTTCTGAAATCTTGGGAATATAAGCTTAGTCTGCTCAATCTCTCCTCAGGACAATCCCCCCATCCAGGAATCAGTTTGGTGAACCTTTGTTGCACTCCCTCTATGGCAAGTATATCCTCCTTGGGTAAGGAGACCAAGATTGTACACAATACTCCAGGTGTGATCTCAACAAGGCCCTATATAATTGCAGTAAAATGTCTTTATTCCTATATTCCAATCTATTTGTAATGAAGGCTAACATACCATTTGCTTTCCTAATTGCTTGTTGTACCTGTATGTTAACTTTCTGTGTTTCGTGTACAAGGACACCCAGGTCTCTCTGAACATCAACATTTTCCAATCTCTTGCCATTTAAAAAATATTCTGCTTTTCTATTTTTCTATTTTTCTTACCAAAGTGGATAGCTTCACATTTCTCCACATTATAGAAAATAGGTGCAGGAGTAGGCCATTCGGCCCTTCGAGCCTGCCATATCCTTGCCCATTCACTTAACCTGTCGATATCCCTTTGCTGCCTCTTTTTATCCTCCTCACAACTTACTTTCCCACCTAGCTTTGTATCGGCAGCAAAATTGGATACATTACACTCGGTCTCCTCATCTAAGTCATTGATACAGATTGTAAGTAGCCGAGGCCCAAACACTGATCCTTGTGGTACCCCACTAGTTACAGCCTTCCAACCTGAAAATAACCCATTTATTCCTACTCTCTGTTTTCTGTCAGTTAACCAATCCTCCGTCCATACTAATACATTAGTCCCAATCCCATGAGCCCTAATTTTGTGTAATAATCTCATGTACGGCGCCTGATCAAATTCTTTTTGAAAATCCAAATACACTACTTTTACTGGTTTACCCTTATCTACCCTGTTAGTTACAACCTCAAAAAACTCTAACAGATTTGTCAAACACGATTTCCCTTTCATATATTCATGTTGACTCTTCCCAATCATATTATAATTCTCTAAATGCCCTGTTACCACGTCCCTAATAATAGATTGTAACATTTTCCCTACTGCTGATGTCAGGCTAACTGGTCTATAGATCCCTGTTTTCTCTCTCCCTCTTTTCTTGAATAGAGGGGTTACATTTACTATTTTCCAATCCACAGGGACCATTCTAGAATCTGGGGAATTCTCAAAGATCAAAACCAATGCATCCACTATCTCCGTAACTACCTCTTTTAAAACACTAAGATGTAGGCCATCAGGATTTGTGGATTTTAGTCCCATAAATTTTTCCAATACTATTTTTTTACAATACTCATTTCTTTAAGTTTCTCATTCACACTAGACCTTTGGCTCCCCAGTATTTTTGGAATGGTTTTTTGTGTCTCCTTCCATGAAGAAAGGTACAAAATTATTTGTTTAATGTCTCTGTCTTTTCCTTAGAATCATAGAAATTTACAGCACGGAAGGAGGCCATTTCGGCCCATCATGTCCGTGCCGGCCGACAAGAGTTATCCAGCCTAATCCCACTTTCCAGCACTTGGTCCGTAGCCTTGTAGATTATGGCATTTCAAGTGCACATCCAAGTACTTTTTAAATGTGGTGAGAGTTTCTGCCTCTATCACCCTTTCAGGCAGTGAGTTCCAGACCCCTACCACCCTCTGGGTGAAAACCTTTTCTCCTCAAATCCCCTCTAAACCTCCGACCAATTACTTTAAATCTATGTCCCCTGGTTGTTGACCCCTCTGCGATTCCCCATTATAATTTATCCTGTCTCTGCCTGTAAGGGACCCACATTTGCTTTTGCTAATTTCTTCTTTTTTACATACCGAAAGAAGCTTTTACAATCTGTTTTTAAATTTCTTGCTCGTTTACTCTCATTCTATTTTATCTCTATCAATTTATTTTTCCTCCTTTGCTGAATTCAATAATCCTCCCAATCCTCAGTCTTACTAATCTTTTTGGAAACATTATAAGCCTCTTCCTTTAATCTAATACTATATTTGTGCCCCCATGTGGTTTTTATTCCTTAAGGGAATGAATAGTCGCTGTCAATTATAAATTATTTATTTTAATTTTTGCCATTAGTTATCTACCGTCATGTCTTATAATCTAGTTTCCCAACCTACCTTATCCAATTTGCCTCTCATATCTATATAGTTTGCTTTGTTCAGAATTGAGACACTAGTTTTGGATTTAACTAAATCATTCTCAGTCTCAAGATCAAATTCTATCATATTATGATCAGTGCTCCCCAGATGCTCCTTTATGACAAGGTTATTAATTAGCCCTGTCTCATTGCACAATACAAGATCTAAAATAGCCTGTTCCCTAGTTGGTTCCTCGGCATACTGATCTCGAAAACCATCTTGAGTGTATGGTTTCAGGAATTTCTTAGACTGTGTTGTAACTAGTATAATACAACTTAATTACGTTTCTCAGAAAATGAAATCTGAGGGGAGATAGGAGGAAATTTACAGTCGAGGTGAACATGGCCGCCATTTTGTTTGGGAAGACGCATTAGGGGCCAGGGGCCTCCGTAGCTGGCGGGAAACCAGGGAGGCTGGTTTTCCCACTGGTTCTGCCAATTTTACTGGTTGGGCAAATTTGAATGCAAGGCCTTGGTTGCCCGCCAGTTTGAGAGGCTGGCTGGCTGCGGGTAGGTAGGTCTCAGTTGCAAGGGATCGGTCCGGGGGAGGAATCGCAGGAGGGGGGTCGGGATCGGCGGGGGGGGGCAACGGTAATCTGGAAGGATGGAAGAGAGGAACAGGGGGCTGGTTGCAGGATCAGCAGAGGACTGGCAGGCAATGGGGGGGGTGGTCGGGGATCGGTGAGGTTGGGGATCGGCAGGCGAGTGGGAATCTGCTGTGGGGTGGGGGTTGGTGATCGTGAGGGTGTGGTTCAGGGATTGGAGGGGTTGGGGGATCGTGGGGGGGATGGATTGGAGATTGTTGCAGGGTGGTTGGCCAGGGATCGGGGCGAGGGCGGAGGATCGGCAGAGGGTCCGGAGGATTGGGGCCGGCCACTGGAGGATCATCATCATCGTCAGCATGGGGAGACCTGGGGTGGTGATCGGAGGCCTCGTGGTGGGATAGGTTAGGCAGGACCCTGGATCCAGGAGGTAGGTATAAAGCCACTTACCTCCTGGGTGCAGCAGTCCCCACTGCTGGGTTTCAAAAATTGTGTGAAACCCGTCCTCATGTAGTTACATTCAAAAAGTACGGAGAAAATAGAGGCTTCCAGCCTCATTGCAATATTTAAATTGAGGTATCACCCACTGGCAGCGGGTTGGCTGCCCGCCCCCCCAGTCCAGCGTCCGAGAAACCCAGAAGTGGGCGGGTTGGAGGTGGGATCAGGTCGTGAATCCAACTTTTAACAATTTAACAGCCCCCATGCCCCAAACTCACCCGTTCTTTTTTAATGGAAAATTCTGGCCATGGCATTAAGTCAGATTCTGCAGTTAGTTGCAGTGAAGGGACTGAGAATCCATCCTGTTACAGGCCATATAACTCTCTATTTAATTCATTTTTAGAGGAATTTGAAGCAACACCTGATATTGTAACAATGTAACAATTGTGACTTAAAAAGCTCCTTCTGTATAATCTTATTCCATATACATTTTTGTATTTACACAATTGCACATATTTACATGGTTTTGATAGAATAAATAAAGAGAAACTGTTTCCAGTGGCAGCAGGGTCAGTAACCAAAGGACAAAGATTGAAGGAGATTGGCCAAAGAACCAGAGGCGACATGAGGAAACAGTTTTTTACGCAGTGAGTTGTTGTGATCTGGAATGCACTGCCTGAAAGGGTGATGGAAAGAGATTCAATAGTAACATTCAAGAGAGAACTGGATAAATACTTTGAAGGGAAAATAATTGCAGGGCTTTGGGGAAGGAACAGGGGAATGGGTTTAATTGGATAGTTCTACCAAAGAGCTGGCACGAGTATGATGGGCCGAATGACGTCCTTCTGCGCTGTATCATTTCATGATTCTATGAACTCCATCTCATGGATTTTAGTCTGCGGTACAGAATTTACTAATGTGACATTGTTGTTGGTTTAAAGAGATCTGGAGCACATAATGGGTAGTCTTGTATTTTCCCTGTGTGTACCCCTAAGATAGAGGGCTCTGTTTTCATCCTCTGGTACTGCTATCCCAGACATTTGTGCATTGGATCAAGTTTTAGTTCATAGGACGTGGAGGTGACAAGAAGCTGATCTTTGCATTATGTGCAAGTGGTAAGTATTGGGAATAAGACCAAATTGTAACATTTGGAATCAACATAGCATGTTTGTTATTTTGATAATACTGATAAGTTGATGGATTCATAAAAGGAGTGGTGGCTACATTATTTAAAGAGTAACAACACATAATTTTAGATTACCCTTTCTTAAGAGTATTTGCCAGCTAACTTTTACTGGTATCTACCTGCTTTACTACTCAGCAGCTGTCTATCAATGGGTAATGAGGAACCAATTTGCAGTGGTACTATTCTCAGGAATTAAAGGGTTAGGATAAATGAATTTTGCTCAGATTGGAGAAGAGTTGAAAGTGGCATATCCTAGAGTCAGTGCTGGGTCCACTTTTCTTCTTAGTATATCATCATCATAGGCAGTCCCTCGAAGCGAGGATGACTTGCTTCCACGCCTAAAGAAGGATGAGTTCACAGGTGTTTTGAATGAAGAACCCGAACTACATCCTCAAGGGTGGAAGATGCCTGTGCGTGGATTTTTTTAATGTGTGGTGGCCGTTGCACACCAGCCACCACACGGGCTCAACAGAGCTAGGTCTTGGTCCAGTGGCAAGGATTACCCAAGACAACTGGAGACCAGCTCTGCTGCACGGACCTAGTGCGCACACATATCTCAGTGTGGGCTGGCCCGTGCTGCCCCTGGGCCCCTGGCCCCGAACTCACGCCTCCCCTGGGCCCCGATCACATCCCTCCACAGTCTCTCACAGCTCCTTCGCCACTCTCGCTGCTCCTGCTGCATCTGCCCACGCTCCAATCACCGACCTGGACCTTGCTGACGTCACTCTTCGCTGCTGTTGCCCTCCTGTACCAGCTCGCGCTGTACCTTGTAGTGGCATGCCTTCACGCTGCTCCCTGGACCTCCGTGCTGCTCCTTTTATGGCCCCGACATGCCGCTGATGGTTTCTCACAGGTCGGGACCTCCACGCTGCTCCCTGGGCCACACGCTGCTCCTTTTATAGATGACTTAGACCCAGGCAGAGGGAACCCAACCGTGAAATTTTCTGACAAAAAGAAAAAATTGGGGTTTTGGCAAACAGCGCTGTAAAAGACTTCAGAGGATATAGGTGAACAGTATAAACAGACAGGTGTATTTAATGTGTAGACGTGTAAAGTAATAGACCTTGGGAGGGAAAACAAGAAATGGAAGTATACACATAATGGAAAAATGCTGAAGAATGTGGATGAATGGAGTGGATGTGGATGAACAGCATTTTGGGTTTTATAAATTAGAGCATAGAGTAAAGAGGTAATGGTAAATTTGTAAAAGCCATTGGTTAGGCCACAGTTAGAGTAGTGTGTGCAGTATTGGGAACCTCATTAAAGAAAGGACATTGAAGCCATAGCCAGCTAGGATGATGATGGGGTTGAGAAACTATAATTATGGGAAGAGATTTGAGATACTGGGATTATTTCCACTGGAGCAGAGAATGCTAAGAGGCTATTTATTAGAAGGTTTTAAAATTACAAAGCGTTTCAAAAGAGAAAGACCATTTCCTCCAGTTGGAGAATCAGGATGAGAGGGTCATCAATTCAGAATTGTCACGAAGAGAAAGGCTAAGAGAATTGTTTTTACTCGGAG